>NW_022280062.1:3832981-3882652 GCF_004355925.1 Anarrhichthys ocellatus | reverse complement strand
GTCATCATTTATTCTTTCACTCGCCTGCCACCTCTTTTGTCTCCTGGCTTTTTAATTTCCCTGTCCCTTGTTTTCTGTCAGCTGATGATGCATAATACCCATGCCTTGTTCGAACATGTGGGGGTTGGATGCCCCATATGAGGCGAGCACCTGACAGATAAGAGATATGACGGCATTCTTCCCTTGAATCTGTGACATGTTAATTCTTAGAGGGTTGTAAATACAAACACAGATGAATTATGCATGGAGATACAAAAGAAAGTGAT
This sequence comes from Anarrhichthys ocellatus, assembly GCF_004355925.1. Lineage (NCBI taxonomy): Eukaryota > Metazoa > Chordata > Actinopteri > Perciformes > Anarhichadidae > Anarrhichthys > Anarrhichthys ocellatus. Next base: position 3,882,386 of record NW_022280062.1, on the reverse strand, counting down.
GGGCTTTGTGGTTCGACGAGACAGAGACTTTTCTGAATAGGTTCATGATTGAAAGCATGTTTGCCGTCTTAAATGGAGCCCCAATATGCATTCATTTTTATTTTTAAAAAGTCTAAGCAGATAAAATACTTGTGAAAAGCCAGTTTGGAATATTTCTTGCAGGTGCATGTAGGAATATAATTGCTTTCTTTGCAGAAATGATAAGAATAGCTGGTTTCTTTTTCTTGCTGTAAACTGAACTGATCAGACTGTTTTTACTAATACAAAGTGAGTCTGATATACATATACAGTACATTATCTTAACTAATTAAATTCTCGAATATCCAGAGTGAGAATATTTTTTACAAACAGTTGTCATTCTGTGAAACAGATTGTACAGTTGTATATTGTATTTGCAACCTTCACTGTCGTATGATTAAACCGAGCTGCGAGCTGCGTGGCAGACTGTCAAACCTTCATGGACTTTGATGTTATGCTGGCACACTGCGTTTGATATGATGCAGTAAAACTTGCAACATATGTTTCCATTGAACACAGCTGGGGTCGAAGCACATTTGGTTCAAGCGAGGCAAAGATAACCAAACACATTTTTTCATTATGACGTGGTTAAAAACAACATAAATTTATTTTCCCTCGCAGTGTTTCAGAGCCGTGGCGCCTCCCCTAACATCAGAAGAAAGTTTTTTTTTTTTTTTAAAGATTAGGTTTTTTAGATTTAAAAGGAAATGAGCAAAACAATTTCATTGCATATCAAAGGCCAGATATTTATATTTACGTATGAGTGGGATTATTGTTTAAACTGTCTCGAAGCAACATTGATAACAAGGTGATGAACCACATTTGTGCATTCGTTGTACCTTCACTTTATTTAGGTTATTTAGGGCTACATGTGTTAGTGTGTCAGAGAAAGTAAAGTTGGAAAAAGTAAAGAGAAACAACCCAATCAGTGACGTCAGCTGGTAAAAAAAAAATCACATCTGCATTGCAGGCAGAAGTTTGATAATCATCTGTTGGACACATGTTTTACCAAAAGCATCGAGTTCAATGTAGCTATTGACCAGATGGACTTGTATCATCAGTGCGATCTTCCTGATACTTGCATTAGATGTGAGGCTGCAGATTTAAAAAAACACAGAGCATCTTGTGAATATTGTATATTGAATATTGTAATATTGTAAATCACAGATTTTTTCTACCTGATTGAAAACCAAACATTGTACGCTGATTTCACCAAACCACACGGTCTGTGGTTGCTCACTCCACAGTAAGGTCCTATAGTATTATTTGAGAGACCAACCTTCTCTTTAGAGCACTCGCTATTTAGGAGTCAGTTGGTATTTTAGGTAGTTTCAATTTGTTTACTTCTTGTGTAAGAAAAAAAAAAAAATTACCTAAAATAAGGATTTCCAATTAACATAAAGATAAAATATTTCAAAACAGAAAATTGGGACACTGTTCGTATGTGATTTCGAGAGTTTGTATTTGTACACACAAAGTTTGCCAAATGCAGTTTTGAGTTTACATGTGAAAATCAGCCGACTGAAAGTGAATTGACTGCATCCCTACTTTTCATCTCTTTTTGAATTCTAGATAAACAAACTTTACTCAAGACATTAAATCTTATTTTTTCCCTTTAGGTTTGAATTTTTAAACAGGATGACAAAGTTGAATTTCATTAGCATTTTGTCCTTGGGGACCCAAATTGCAGGCGATAAGATGGTATTTGGGAATGATTCAAAGGATATTCTCTTACTTCACGCTATGACTCAGCTTCCTTTCATCTAGTAGTCCAACCACATTTAACTCATTTGCTGTAGACTCACATGCCAATGCATTTTTTCCGCTTGCCTGGCAAAGGTATACTATAATACTGTAATACAAGCATAAATGTTTCATTAGTCAATCAGCATGTTTCTCTTACACTTCAGTACACGAGAAACTATTTGTTATTTCAGCGTGTCTCGATACCAGCGAGACAGTAGTTCTTTGAGAGCTTTGGATGAAGTGCTTTCCCAGTGATTGCGTTGATGTGGTGACCCGTGGGCCTCGGCTGGTTTGAGATGGACTCTCTAGCTCAGAGAGCTTCCTGTCCCTCCTGTTTTGCCGAGTCCATCTCAGCTCTGCTACCTTTTCAATATAGAAATAAGTGAGTAATAAGACCGTCCACGCTGTAATTTTAAATATAAAAGGGAATTCCTTCACCATTGAATTGAATACTTTGAGTCGTCCCAGCCTTCAATGCTTGTACACCCATTCAGCATCTCTTTATGCCCGACAAGCTGAATGGGATTCTTGTAAAAGATACAGTAATTACTCCAAAGCTATTTGGCAGGCTGGCTCTCTGTTGCTGCCCCCGAAAAAAAAAACTCAACTTGGTTCACCCATCTGTCAAAGTTTTTTTTTGTTTTCTTAGCAGGGAAGTGCATGTGCATGTGAAGGACTTCCCCTCACGCAAGACACGGTCTATAATTTTGGCCAGACTGAGAAGTGTCAAGCCATCAAGCAGTTCTCTCATGGGAGAGGAACGCTCTGAAAGCTTTTAACCTCAAAGTCTGTGTTGGTGGCAATGCAGCTGTGTTAAAACAACAGCCTTTTTTTAAAAAGGGTACATTCACCTATTTAACATGAAGCACAGCAGAACCTCTTCCTGAATGTAAAACATGAGCTAGAATACGATAATGACGAGGATACTGTAGGGTAACACACATCTGTAGTGTCTCTGGCAGTGGCCAAGTGTTGCGTAATGAAAACCACAGGAACATTTTTTACTTTTTCAGAAAAATTTATGAAAAAAATACTGAATGGATATGTCTTTAAATAGCCAAGTTATATCCTTCCCCCTGTTTCCAGTCTTTATGCTAAGCTAGGCTAAATACATCCCAGATGCAGCTCTTAACACGCAGACATGAGATTGATCTCATCTTAATCTCGGAAAGAAAGCAAATAAGCATATTATGCCTTGAAGGTGTTACTGTAATATGTGCTGCACATCAACTTTGCACTGTGTTCCCTCTAGAATTCCCCTCGGAGTCGAAACGCTGGCTGTGTTTTTATGAAAAGGCCAAGCGTGGCAGATTTTTATGTTTTTGTATTCATTTACATTTTTTTTAATTTGAGAAATCATGAGCTGAGTCAAAGGGGCAAGAGAGAAATAATGGCGAGATTACAGGCAACTGTTGTGACCCACCTCCCCTTAGGAAACCCAGCCATCATGTTGTCAAGCCGTATCGATCTCTGAGAAAGACGTAAAGAGACTGTGCTGTAGTTAGGGAGAGGGAGAGAGGCAGGGATGAAAGTGCAGACGGGAAGAATGCCCGTTTCCAAAAGTGACTGGTGGAATTTTATCATGCTCAGTGAAAGGGTGACATTTCAGCAATGCTTTATTCCTCACTTTGGCATTTCAAATTAATAAAAGCCTCTAATAACTATGCAGATTGAAAAGATGGAGGACGAGTTGACACACTATGAGCTAACACACCGATGAACAATGCCTCAATTTCACTCTCGCTGTCTCTTACTCTTTCTTTCGCTCTTTCAATTTCATCCCAGTTTCTATCAATTTCTCTGCAATGACCTCTGAATCTCATTGCAAATGTGTGTCCTCTGATTCTCTTCTCACTGAGAGAGCACTTAGAATCCCTCAGCGGCACACTGATGTGTTTTAAAGCTGCTTATATGAAAGTCAAAATCAATAATGCAATGATTTTGGAATAATTTATCAGTGTTGTTGGGGAAAAAAAGGTATTCTGTGGTAACAGATGGATTACACTTTCATTCTCCGTATGGCCTAATAGTGAAAATTAAGAATTATGAAATTTGGGTTTGTGTAATTAATGCTGGGCTGCATAGTATAGCGTTACACTTGATGTGATCAAGCCATTTATATCAACAAAAAAATAAGGCTTTCACATATCACATTGGCCATGATGGGAAAAAACACACTATATAAAGTATTTATGTAAATATGTGACAGAAGTAAATATAACAAATGAGCTTTACATATAAACATACAATGTGTTTTCAGGCTAGTATTGTGTCATAATTATGGCTGGTTTAGTACCCTTTGTATAAGAACACTAATCGTAACAAGTTTAGTGCTCATATTTGCTGTGCATATGACAAACACATGGCATGCTGATATAAATGGGGGAATAAACTAGGTGTGAATCATCTTAACTGGCCTTCTGATTCGAATGCATCTCAATGTATTGCATCGTCAGTTTTCTATATCACTGCACATGGTCTAACACATAAAGAGCAACTACCTCTTCCGCCAACATTGCCAATGACCACAATGAAGTAAGAAAAAGAGGAAAATCACAATAAGCAAACATCACCAAGGTTAATACACGCTGCACAGACAAGCACATAAACCTGGTTAAGGAAAATCTATTTAGTATCTTATTATCTTCCAAATAAATCAACTAATTGTTGGCTCCACCCAAAAAAAACTTTACCCTTAAAACATCTTACATATGAATCTTGTCAAATGGGTGAGGCCATCTTTATCAAAAGATTAAAAAAAACAAATATTTCTAGCACAGCTAAAGCCAATGAGACACACATCTACAACCCTGGCATTGTTAGTGCCATGCCATATCTCCACAGGGTCAAAAGAGATGCTTGTACAATTCGTCTGATGTGTTTATTTAACACACATATCTGCCCATGTTAAGTATGCTCTCTAAAGTATTTTGACAAGAGAGAGATATAATTTTCTTCCCACACAAGCAGGCAGCGTTTCATCCAGAGGCTGCTTTGGAATACAGAGCGTCGCAAAGAGAGAGGGAGAGAGATGAAGCAAAGAGAATTAAACATCCTCTCATTATAGCAATGTTAAAGCGTTTTATTGAATCCTGACATCAGAGGGAATCTAATCCCACATACGACCAAGCTTACATGTGCGGAGACATGCACCCACACACTAATACAGAGGAAAATATGCAGGTATGCGCAGATGCAGATAAACACAAATACAAAGAAACAACAAATACACATATAGACATGGCTTTGATTCAGGTCTCCGTATGGGTTTTCACACATGTAGACAAACGCGCGCACACACATGAAAGTCCACCACCCTACCCCATGATAATAAGGCGGTGTTAAATTTACCACAGTGGGACAGCTAATGAGGCCAGGTGTTAATTAATGTGGAGTGCGTTTCCCCTCAACTACCGACGTCCTGTGAATCCCAATCAAGGCTGGATCGCGGCGCGGTTGATTTGCCAAGCAGCGCACTTCAAAAGCCCAGACTGGCTGTACTGCAGTCCTAAAAAGGACTGCTTTGGTGAGGGCTACGTTCCAAAAGGCGGAGGGCTCGGCATGTGGCAAATCAAAACACGAGCGCAGAGAGAAGTTTGTATTTATTCATTTTTGATCAGACATCGGCGCCGATAGCAGTTACAGCTATCACATCTGAACCCTCTGATGTGCTGTTTACTCAACCACTAGATGTATATATTTTTATTTTGTTGGCTGGCTCATACAAGACACTTTGAGGAACATACTGCTGTGTCTTTGCATGTTTTACCTAAAAATCCCAAACTTAGCGTTATGCTAAGCGGTATGGTGATATAGCATCAAGCTCAAAGTTTGACCCCCTCACTGGATTCAACGTATCCGCAAACGACGGTTCATACGATACCTTACGAAAAGTGATTGTGTTATTTTCCGTGCGCTTTCCTATCAATGTCCACCAACACGAGCGATCAGTGTTCCTGTGCAAGCCTATGGAAGTGGCGTTACTTAAGTACAGAAGTTACGTGACAAATAAGTAAACGTTGACTTCTGGTTTCACACAGGACACGAACAGAGGCCTCTTGGGTAAAAGTCCTATGATTTGTGTCGCTCTTTATACCGCATAACCTGTCCTGGCTCATGATTACATGGATACATACAAATTGATTACGTAGGTTATATATAAATTAAAGTGCTTTACTTTTCATTGCTATTAATAGTGTATGAGAACAGCCAGCTTGATTACATTACTCAAGCAAGTTTGGGCTAATAGCTTTACATACTGTACAGAAATGAATGTAAGCCAATGGTTGCCTGGAATGGTAGAAAACTGTACAATAATGCTTTTAGCCGGTACATGCATGATATTGATTTGCCACAATCTGTTGTCAGGTCTCAGACGTTGATAACCCTTGAACCTGAGCTGTGATATGATGGTGCACTCACAGGTCAGATGAGCAATCCTCCTGCCCTTCATTCCTCTGAAGGTCAGAAGAATGAAAAGCCTGGCTCTGTTGTGAGCCACTGCTGGCCCTGACTGCAGGTCATTAAAGCTCTATTGAGTTTCTGCCAAAGCTCTGACTCTCCCAATATCTCACCATGGCTCATCTCAGCTGTCTCTTCCGTCAGGGCTTATACCAAGCCCTGAAAGGATCAACACCCAGTCCCTGTGTTTGCTGTACACTTGAGCATTCCCTCTTCTAAAAAGCCGAACGAGATCTACCTTGATATCATCCTTTTTGGCCTGGCTTCTGTCCATCACCACGAACGTATCATCCTCAGTTACGTGTGAGTGCAGGGCATAAAGAGCATGCTTTTTCGCACTGTTCAAAGGTTGAGCTTTTATTGTGGTCTTAAAATGGGCTTGGGGTGCTTTAGCTCAAATAAACGTCATTTTTGTTGTCCTGGAACAACTCCCAGAACACTGAATCACAGACGAGTGATATCACCAAGCTGTCATTTGTCAAATTCTCCTCTGGTGCACCCCATGAATGAGGATGGGCATCCGGAGGTGTGATAGAGGGGGTTTGGGCCAGCGACAGTTCTGCAGGTGTCGTGCGGCAGGTTAGGAGGTGTAAGGCCGAGCAGGATGATGGGCTGATTAATCCAGCAACACCTCGGGTCCAGTGGGAATGACTTCTCTCGCAGCCACAGAGGCTCTGTAGCTAGGAAGTTGCTCGGCACATAATAGTAAAGTACACACAGGTCACTCATCAATGTTATATTACTGTATGTTTCACAGTAGCCGTGTGTTCATTCAATTGTCAAGTGAATTTTAAGCAAACTTTTGAAATGTCGCAAAAAAATAAATGCAAATTAGGTGCGTTTCCATCAACTGGTTTGGCGCCGTTACATCCCGGCTCATTGGCTGTAATATTAATGGAAGACCAGACGAGTGAAAAGTAATAAATAACCACATTTATTCAAAGAATAACATTAATCTCAAACACCTCATCCTTCTACAAAGTATCTATTGCATGTGTGTATGCATGCACAGTATCAATGAGTATTAATGCAGGAGTGCAGTTACGCAGCAATTTTATGTAGGCGAGAAGGTTGGTGGAAACTCTGGCGAATAAAGAACTAATCAAAATTGAATGAGTCATTATCTGATTGACCCACAGTTATGATTGCTGACAAACTGCGCTGTATAATTGTCGTCATTATACCCTTCCAGTGTTGTGGCTTCTGCCTGAACTGCTCATCAATTTAAGTACTGAATGAACTCTTTATATGCTGCGAGTCTCCTTTTGGTGACTAATAGCACAATAGTTCTTCTTTTTCCTGAAAAGCGGTGCATCAGTCAAATAAAGTTAAGCTAAATTCATTTTTAAAAGCATTTATGGAGCAGAAATGTGAGTCTCAAAGTCATTTACAGAGAAACAAAGCAGTGAGCGCATATTCGACCTTAAAATGTCACAATGGTGAAATAACAAGCTTGCCCTAAAAAGAGATGGCTTCAGTGGAAAACTGTGGCGAGTTCAATCTGTGATCTGAGCTTCAAGTCCAGAAATCTGTCAACTAAACTGATTGGTTGGATTGTCTGCACACATCCTTCAACTGGAGCGGTCGTCGGCCAGATCATTTATCTGCCGAGCCACATCTTGTGTCAAAAAGGCACATCAACGAGAGGTTGAGCTTTGTCAATCTCACAGGCCATATGTCACTCATTTAAACATCTGCTTCACCTCACCGTGTGCGTGTGTGTTTAGCGCTTGCATGGGGTTTTTGTATGATGTGTATATACGCACAAACTTGGAGGTTGTCTGTGCCGTCAGTGCAGCCCATTTAGGAAAGAAAACATCAATTGCTGTACTTTCAGGACATTTTTGTGTCAATATCTCAATAATATAACCGTGTAATTATATCTAAACATCCACTGAGCCTTTGTGACAACCTGAAGACCGGAATGTCCTGCATGCTTTATATTCCGGTGAATGACATTTGGATGCGCGTTCCCAGCTCAAGTCTCCGTCTCTCCCTCTCTCTTGTTCCTTGTTCTTGTGTGACACCCTGATATTGGATTGACCTTATAGGCTGCAGAGATCACGACATCATTAGATGTGACCTGCCACAGACTTGCTGCTCAGGCGTCCTTGCACTAAGCCTCTGCCCCCGGACAGATAATGTAGCACAGATAGAAACCAGCTGGGCTACGTTACGCAGCAGCCATGGTGGCAATAGAGATGTCAGCAATACCAAGAAGAGACAGGCCATTAGAAGCCCGTGCAGCACTGTATGTAATGTCAATAGGTGTAGACTAAGGAGACTATTTGACTGATATGACATGACCTAATGGAGCTCCTTTAATCTTAAAAACCAAGATCAGAATAAAAATGATTATAGGTGGAATATGTAGCGTAAAAACACCTTGTGTGGTGTTGAAACAAAAATATTGACGAGGTGACACATGTTATACAGTGAAAGATAGATCATATGATCCCAGTTTGTAACATAGACTTTGTTATAAATGTGTAGCTCACGACATCAGCATGACATCAGGGTTATTTTCTTAGACTTTAGAGAGCCCCCCTGTGTGGGACTCCTCATAACAACATAACGGGTCTGTATTCATGTGCATTGGAGATGAGCCCATTTAATACGCAACATATTTTATATGATGTATATGAGATAAAATAATAACTAAATATAGTTACATGACATAATAATCATATGCCATACATGTACTATCATACAGTTAGATAAGTGTAGTTATTCTGTAATATGGTACTAGCATGAGTAATTATAACAAAATGTATGAGTAACATCAGCAATCTGCTTTCATAAAAACACAGATTTACAATATTTCAAACATTAAATAAATCTTAAAATCTCTAAATATTCAAATTACATAATCAACATATTACATTTAAATTACAATATAACCTTTAACTTCAAATATAATCTATGCTAAATTCTACTTTCATGGTAGCAATTATATTGTAAGGGCTGGCCAACTTTTTCAATGGGTCGATATCTCATTTTGGTACAAAACTGTATTTCTAATTCTCTGCAGACTATTTCCCTCTGCTACAGCCATGATCACAGGTAAAGGATCAAGCTGAGAGTTTTTAAATAGCTGCCCTGCGGGAGAATACTGAAGCCCTGGGTCTTAAATGACCACAGAAGGTATTGATCTTCATAAGGCACTGTTTTTGTTGTTAAATAACCACCACAAGAAATCCAATGAGAGGTCCTAACCTTTGCTCGGTCTCTATCATTCCACCTTCACTGGGCTGTTTGAAGGCATTCCAGTACGGTGGTCTTTTTTGGATGAAAGTAAATACTGTACATGTCACTTAAAGTTAGATCATTATTGAGCTTTTTAATGATGGTGTTGAGTTCGAGAGCCTCTTCTTCTGTGGGAGACCAGCCTTTCCAAAGAGTCAGCCGGTTTCAATTATGAACAAAAGCATTTAATACTTCTGATGCTAAAACAGTTGCATAGTGAAGTACATTATTTACAGTTACATAGAATATGACCCGCTCACCCCAAAAACGGTATCACCACACCGTGGAACAGGAGCAAGAGAACGGAAGTTCTTTCTCTCCCGCCTTACATAGTTCAAAAAACATCCCATAATGTCTGTAGTTCCTATTGGCTAAATCCAGCTGGCTCCTCCTTTCTCAGCCAGCTAGGACCCCCCTGGCTCGGGTGATGCTCCTTCTGAAGGCGAGGCAGGCAATGAAAGAATGATTAGGGATTGAATTTATGACTTGATTGAAACTGGTCTCTGAACACTTCTTCAGCTGGCGTGATGAAGCAAATTTGTCTCTTTTTAAAAACTTCTATTTACTGTGCTTCTCACCGTTTAGGCAGGAAATTGTTTTTTTTACAACAGCTTCGGACGCTTCGATCTGGGTTCTTTATGTCGTCTGTAAATAAGGCTCCCATTTCGAAAGATGCAAGGCAGCCCCCCCGCTGCAGCCTCAAACCTAACCGGGACAACAAATGAAAGAAAAATAAGTGATATTCATGCTCTTGAATGACAACAGCGAATTCGCTCTCTCTTACACGGTCTGTGTCTCCATCCCGCACTCGCTCACCGTGTACCGTCAAGGTCTGGGCTCTGAGCAGACCTCCAGGCTGTCCAAGCACAAGTGGGGAATATGAAAAAAGCCTCATCACACATCATTGGCAAACAGCCGACACTGGTACACTAAGAAATAAATTTGCACACTAGAACCATATAGGTTTTTTGGCATGTTCTCATAGGAGAACCCTTATTAGTTTTGCTTTTATAATGGTATCATCTAGACCCCCCTCCCCCCCTTTTTCTTTTGGTTCTGCTGATAACCCTTTTATATTCAAAGGGTGATGTGGTGCAGTGCAACCCACAACAACAATCATGGTTTACAATCACAGTTTTTTGGGGGGGGGGGCTCTTTGGAACCCTAATTTCTTAGAGTGAAAGACTTCATGCAATTTATTGTCCCTGTGGTCAAACTCAGGCAGCCAGCGTTCTTTCTATAACCCCTTAACTCTCTCTTTCAGATCTTTCTTTCTGACTTTCTGCTTTCAAGCTTCATGTTGGCTTTGCTCGTGTGTGGGTGTGCATGGGTGTGAGAGAAGAATACTGTTAGAGCCTGAGATCTTCCTTCAAAGAACCACAAACGGTGGACTTGTTTTATATTCTCTCTACCTCCCACTCCCTCTTATGCTCTCACTCCGTCTCAGCCACATAACACTTATTACCCTCCTAATTGGATCATGCAACGCTCCTTTAAGTCATCTGAGCAGGTCTAGTGACCCACAATCCCTCAGTCTTGTTCTACTTCAACCCGTAGCTATCGCTTCTACTGTAGCTGCGGAGCCGATAGCATATCACAGTCTCACAGGAAATATAATGGGCCGAGAAGATCTGTATCTAAAAACAGGGAAGTCATACAAACATCTAACTGTGAAGAAGATAAAACATCAAAAACATTTTTTGCTGGGTGACAAAAAAGCGCCCCTTGGTCTTTTCAAATAAAATATAATGGCATCTGCTTATCAGTATTCCTGCCAGTGATCTTCACCCGACAAAAGTGGCAGTCTCCGTTGAATGCACTGCAATACCGGAGAGATAAGCGAGTAATGTTGCAGATAGCACTCTTCTCACCTTTAGATAATTCCGCGTGTAGAGTGTCGGATGATTGCTGATTATCGAACCGCTTTACAGTTGATCTGAATCTCATCTGCACTTAACCTCATTGTTCCTGGAGCAGAGGTGAGAGGAATGTCAATTGGAATGTGTCTTGTGCTCTCTGGCTCCGTTTCAGCTCTCTCTCTCTCTCTCCATTCACTCACACAGGGATATATACAGCATGTGCACACACAAGCAAACACATTCAGAGCTCTGTAACCCTCTAACAAACAAACACAAACGCATCAAGAGCTCCTCTTTCTCCCCACTAACACTCACAAAAACATCCAGACTCGGTGGATGTGTATAGAGCAGACACAGGCCCATGAAAAATGCATGTCCTTTTGCGTGTTTCATAAGAAACACTCATCGGGATTCCATTCCCATCTCAGCTGAAACACCACACTGGAATATCAATTACACTGGCAATTTGGGTGGCAGTGCAGGCTGGAATGGCGCTGAACGAGAATATGGGATCCACAGTGTCATCATAACAAGAGGGTCACAGTCTCCTGCTACTCTAGAGCCAACATTGCTTGCGCAGATTATAAAATACAAAGAGGCACTGGAAAAGCAAATAATCTTTCGAGGCAAAGTGTACAGCTGACCTGGGAGATGTTTTCGGGTTTGTAGTCGTTAGGGTGAGACTATTACAGCAAGCAGCTTCATAACTAACAAGTGTTCTAGGATTCCACTTTTCCTGCGAATATTTTATGCAAAACTAAATATGTAACTACCCTTTTCAACTTTTCAGTTGCTTAAGTTCCCTTCCTCAAACTACAGAGTGCAGTTTGTACCTTTTTTTCTTTCGTCATTTGTCATTTTTACTGGACAAAACTGTTCCTGCACAACAATAAAACAGTTATTAGTTCAGATATTGTCAGCGTGGGCTTTGATTTCTAAATCTTTTTTTCACCACCATTAATGAGACTTTCAGTAGTTAGTTTGCAGTAGATTTACCTACTCCTCAGCTAGCAGGAGGAGCTGCTCTCTGATACAAACAAAAGGAGTCAACAGTAAAGTCAAGCAGTCTAACAGCACTGAATCACTGCCAGAGTTCAACAAGTAATGCATTTCAATATTATGAAGACATATGTTTTGAGTAATAATTCAAAATGAGGCACCCAGAGAACTTTAAAATAACTTCACCGGGTGCACATCTCTCTTCATAAATGGGCTAGTGTCACTGAATTCAACCCCAAATGTAAAGTACTTACTCTTTAATCTTGGCCATTGCACTTTGAAAATACTGTATTTTGTAAAAACTCACTCAAGTTATTATTTAAAAATTGTAACAATATCATATTTAAGAATTGCACCATACTACATATTACATAGATATTTGTATACCCTGACTGCAATGTTCACTTACATGTGTGCATCTATCTGTTTTCTTTAAAGGAGAATCCTTATATGTGCAACAATGAATGTGACTCCGCCACTGAGGAGCTGGCTCATCCTCCAGAGTTGATGTTTGACTTTGAGGGCCGCAACCCCACAACGTTTTGGCAGTCCAGCTCATGGAAGAAATACCCAAAGCCCCTCCAGGTTAACATCACACTGTCGTGGAACAAAACCATCGAGCTGACTGATGACATCGTACTGACCTTTGAGTCAGGCCGACCGGAGCAGATGGTCCTGGAAAAGTCACTCGACTACGGCAGGACCTGGACCCCGTACCAGTTCTATGCCACCGACTGCCTGGACGCATTCACCATGGAACCCAAGACAGCCAACGACCTCACCCAGCGCACCCTGCTGGATATCATCTGCACTGAGGACTACTCCCGAGGCTATGTGTGGAAGAACGACAAGACGGTACGTTTTGAGATAAAGGACCGCTTTGCCCTGTTTGCCGGGCCTCGGCTACACAACATGGCTTCGCTGTACGGCCAGCTGGATACCACCAAGAACCTGAGGGACTTCTTCACCATCACTGATCTGAGGATTAAGCTGCTGAAGCCAGCCACTGGAGCCACCATGGTGGATGAGAATAACCTCTCCAGATACTTCTACGCCATATCTGACATCAAAGTGCAGGGCAGGTAAGACCCACTTATATTTCTTACTAATTTCCCTTCGAAATAAATCAAGTCTGATTGCACTATCATATTGTTTGGGTGCTTTAGTCTTTCAAAGCAGCTTCAGTTTGTAGATTGTCACTTTTTATACATTTGTAATCCATTTGAATGCCTGTAGTCCTCAGCATTGGATAGAGCCAGATCAATATTGACGGATGTTATGGATGGATTGATAGAATTCACAGCATTGATCACAGATCATCGGTATTAACTGGGGGTGGTAAACCATGTGCTATTGAGTGCCAACAGTTTGTAGGTTTTCATTCCCTACAAAGACACCACACACTGATTAGCACTACTTCAAGTAGAGGGGAAGAGCTCATCAGTGAAATCCCCTGCTGAGGTGATCAGCTGGGATGAAAGCCTACAGAATGTGGCTTCTCCGTAGTACATGGCACCATCCCTGGTATAGACAAACCTATGTTTTCTGTCTTTTGTGTAAAAGTTGCCCCTTCTTTGAGTTGTTCTGATGGGCCCATTTCCACAAAGGGTCATCACAAATGCTGCTTATTATGATTTTAGAAGGCACCATCAGCTGAACGGAAAAGTTAACGGCCGCAGTCTAAACACGAATGGAAGTCAATGGCCAGATCCCAATGTCCCCCCCAAAGGCCTTAAGCACTGAACCTTCAGGGGCTTAACAGATGCTACTTGGTAAATGCCTTAGTGTGAGAGGCTGCAAGGGCTCAAAGTTATTTATTAATGCGAGTGGGAGAGCACTTTACGAGGCCAAAACATGGTATGTACATTTTAATCCTTAATGTTAAGGTGGTGTTTCTGTGTAATTTAAAATGCTGAACATTAATGCGCAGTCCTCTTTATGTTATTTTCTTTTAAAAACCTCCGGGTTTCCCCTGGTAACAATGTGTTTAACGTCACAAATAAATGACTTGTGGGTAATTCCCTCATGCAAAGTCTTGAAATATGTGGACGAAAGTGTGCATAAAAGGCTCAAAATGTCTGTGACAGTTGACAGCGGGACAGCCCTTAAACCTTCACGGACTTTGCAGAAACATACTTCCAAGTCTGTGAGTCTGTGAGTGTCAACATTGGTATTGGGCCTATGAATGCATTTTGATAAGGAGGATTCTTAATTAAGTGAATTGACATATTATATTACTGATTAAAACTTTGAAATGCAAAGAAAAGAAGCTTCATACCTCCTTTTCTTTAGCCTACGTCTTGCACAATTTGCACTTTTAGACACAGAGCAGCCAAAGCGTTTCGGTGGCCCAGACAGAGTAAGTTCAACCCAGCACAAAATTCTGTTTCTAAAATAAGTCTGAATCAGGAAAAAAAAAAAAGGAGTAGCCTGAGCAGATGCTGAACTCTACTCTCCTAAATTACTTATTATAACCCTAACTTGACAAGGACAGAAGGCTGAGATTTCCTCCTGTGAGCCGAGGTGAAGAGAAGAGTTTTAATGCATGTCTATCTGCATTTTTTATTACAGACACACATCAAGATTCCACAGACATCTAATAACCCATAACATGATATTACAATTACTGGGTCAGGTAGCGCATCAATTCTGGAAGGCTGAACTTACTTTTGTTCCATTTTTCTTTGGTTTTAAAACACTTGTCAGTTTAATAAATAACAACATAGATATTTTCTTTTCTTATTACTATGACTTTTTGAAATGTTTTCACTTAACTTCAGTAAGTTAACTTAGTTACACAAGGTTTCTCATTGTAATCAATCCACTTTTCCAAGGTGTATTACACTTACAGATATCTCCAGCCACAATTCAAACACACACTTCCAATTGCCATATTGGACAGAGGCCATAAGACAGCAGAGAAAAGTTAGCAAGGATACAACACATGGACAATATAGAAATGTACAAATGAAGTTTTTATTGTCTGATGAAAAACAACTACAGTAGAGCCTTATGTGAAGCAGGATTTAACAAGGACATATCGTGAAAAACTCACTTTTCCAGTGCTTGTGCACATGCAATTGGGTATCTGGAGTGCCCACCAACCCACAAACTGTGAAATAAGATAACCCAGTCAGTGTTTTGTGGGCTGCCTAAAATCAGAAAACATGTCCTTCAACGAGCCTTTTAGAGTTGGCTCCCCTTTCTATGCCATATGCACGCTCATTCGAATATTCCTCAACCCCATATGAGCATCTCCATCCACGGCTTGAGAACTTCCTTTTGCAAAGGTGCACCCTATTTTTAAGCATTTCAGACGGGTATATTCAGCTAGACAGTCTGATAACACACGTATTTTTGAACATTAAAGCATTTAAACATGTTCGAGTAAAAAAAACAAAATACAAGCATGAACCCCGAATATGAGAATTATGTCTCCTTGATGTCAAAAACTCAAATATCCATCATGTTCAGGTACTTTACCATTAGCTATAGAAACAGGCAGCTCTACTGGTCTCCCTGAAGAGAAAAGACATGTGATTCATGTGATTTACCTGTGACTGGAGACGAAGTCAATTTCAAGTTTTATTGCTCATTATGATGATTTAAGGGCTCTTTAAGTGAAATCGCCGTAATTTCAGAGTTCTTCTAGATGACTGGTCATAAGAAAACGTGAGCTGTATTTTAGGAAAGGAACCTTTTGTGTGGCTAATTTGAACTCTATAGCCCTTTGCTTCACAAAGATAGTCGCTAACTTTGTCTGTCTGCCATTTGGGGCTGAGCAGCTAGTGTACAGTGCGTTTATCAGATTCTATTGCTGGAAACAAGGGTGATTGTAGAGCTGAGGAGGACTGTTGGGTCGGGTGATTTGTGTGGGTTTGTTACTACAAGCATTTCCCTTCACGTCACACATACTAGTTTGGTCCATTGTTAATCAAGTATAAAAATATGACTTATTGATACTTTAGAGAGACTATTTTAATTTACCTTGCTCCTTCCTCTCCACTTATTTTTTTTTTAATTTTTACAATTTTAAAACCTTAATTTTTAGTAAAATTAAGCAGACCTCCTCTGGAAGGTATAATATACTCATCAGTGAGTCAGCAGAATACCTCTGTGATTTTCCGGGAATGGAAACATTGTCGTTTCATGATGCATGAAAATGGCCCACACGATGGTCGTAAAGGCTCTACAGCTGCTCTGCAAATGGGACCTGTGTTGCTTGCTGCAGTTGGTTTATATGAGGATAACTAGGCTGGTAATGACCCATCAGATGGGCCCTCGGTGAATTGAAACAGTTAGTCCCTAATTAGAATTCAGTTGACTTCAATGGCAGATTAGAACCATTAGCATGTTGGCTAATTGGTAGGAGACTAATCTTGTAATTAAGAGCATTTGCAGCTGATTAAATGGTAATCATCAGAGACACATCAGTGAAACGTGGAGACTTTCAGAATTGCCAGGCTGTGGTTCCAAATTTAGCCTTGCCCTGTTTAATAATGAGGGGCTTTGTGGTTGTATCTATGAGGTTTCCTTTTTGAGCAAGCTACAGTTTATGCTTTAAATAACACACACTTTCAGACATCTCTGGTATGTTTTAATGATCTTTGACTGCTGGTTCGAACAAATCAGTCACTGAACATGAGCTGTCGTAAAATCTGAAAACACTTCATGATGTTTGATTTCTTTGATCACATGCCACAGGTTTTACATAATGGTGAAGAGTGATACTCGCAATTCCACCCTATCAGAGAGATATAGGTACGTGTTCTGCAGTCAGACACACTATTCAATATTCAAACTCACACTGTAAACATGAATTGATGAGTTCTGCATTGCAAGGCTCGCTTTCAAGCACAGAATAGCACCTCCCACAGATATCTTATTTTGCCATTCATTAGAAAGAGTAAAAGGTTGGATGGAAGGAAAATAAGCTATTTTGCCCAATTTTCCATCCTGCCCCTGGGCATCAAATTCAATTTTCCACAAAAAAGTTTGCAGTGAGAAAGAAAATAAAATAAACATACGATTTCTGTCCAGAGGTGGATCAGTAACTCACTTGAAAGAGGGTGATAGAGACGGGTGGAGAGAGACTTATTATAGTTCCCACCAGACTCGGCAGCCTCCTGGCTACAACCAAATGTGAAAGCCTTATCACAGAATGGCCATCCTGTCCGAGAATTCCCAGAATACTCTACAAACACTGATTAAATTACACTCATACACTGCTGAATGTGTGCAGAGTCAGGTAACCGGTGGATATGCTCATGAATGTCACAGCTCTGAATAAGTTGATACCGCCATGCTTTGGAAATGTCAAATTATATTTCCACAATGATTTCTGAATTGTTTTTTGTCATTTCACACTTATATACAGAAAAAGAAAAATGTAAAAGATAATATAAATATTTGTCACAAGTCATTTAGTTTGGGGAAATTATAGAAGAAAAACGAGTGCCTTAAAATGTAGTTATTAGAAACAACGAATTTTTGCGGATCAATTTGTCAATTACTTTCTTAAGGTTTTACATTTTTTGTCATCTTTAAATACCAGCTACAATAGAGTTGCATGATGAGTCATCACGTATGTCATATCCGCCTAGTGTTCTGATAGTGCTATCAGTAAGGACAAAGCCCACCCTGAACTATATAAACTCCAATTAAACTCTTCAATCAACAATATATCCAGCTTCACCTTCATCTCAATCTTTCCCTACCTTAACCATACTGTAGATAACAAGCTCAGATACTACAGGAACAATTTACTATGGTGGTAACGCAGTGTATCCACCTTAAATGTGTGGAAGTAAATAAAAAGGCATCATCAACATGGTTCATGTGTGCGTACAATGTCTTTAATGAATGAGGCTTGTTACCTGTATGCTCTCGAAAGCCATTGCAAGAAACATAATGAACTCCCAAACTTCAGTGCCAGAGCAAGTTAAAGCGAAGCAGGCATGCCAATAAAAGTAAACAACATTTCATTCCGAAATAAATCCCGCGAAGCTTGAGATGCCACACATTACAACATGAAAGAACCAGAGTAGATTTCTTTTTTAATAATCTAAGAATTGTAACAGAGCACTGGTTTGTAAAGCTGTCTTTACAAGGCTCAGTATCACATTGCACCAAAAATACTGTGAAAAATCTTGTAGTTATGAGTAAAAGAAGACATGAAGAAAAGGCAGAAGGGGGATTATTTTTTACCTCTCCTGAGTAGAAGGTAGTGTGTGGCGGGGGTAGCCGTGCTATTGATTTCTAAAGTTATTCCACATCAACGGAAAACAAAAACCTTGAACCGTGCAGGCTGTTCCACCTTTCACGTCTCCCTCTCCATCGTTCCTCACTTATTGATCAGATGTCTACTTGTTAATTAAGACATGACCGCTACCGGCTGGCTGCACGGTCAGAGCTGCACATCTGCAGGGCTGCAGCGGGGCCTGGGAATGAGAGGCAGCTAATCCATAAGTGCTAATGTGCTATTTCTCTCATCCCCCTTTGTCATTCTCTATTTTATCCAAACCGTTACTCTCGATTTTCTTTCCTACCTCACTTTTCAAGAGGGCCACATGTCACTACACTATCTATGTATGTGTGTGTATGTATATATAAATTGTGAAATATTAAAAAAAGAGATGATTTATTCCCTTCGGACTTTCTGCTGACAAATATTAACAAAAGCTAATTTCAAAGACAAAACATAGATCTTGAATCATATCCCTCTGAGGTATACATGAGTTAATCAAAGGCAATTCAAATACAAAAGAGTAGTAGTTTTAGATGAGATATGAAACATTTTACTGATATTATATGCTCCCCAATGTTCCCCTCGAGCTATAGACAAACTCTGTATCCTCCTCTTCCCGGTGGGAATCCTGAGCTCATGAAAGTAGAGAATCTCACATTTCAACTGTATCGTGCACTTAAAAAAAGAGCTAAATGTAGCTCCTCCACAGAGCATTCAGAGGACGGGCTTCAAACCCCACATAGAAAATCCAAACCAGGAAGATATCTACAATATGCCTTGAAGCGGCCGCATACTGTATGGAAATTCAAGAAAAAGTGTCATGATATTGCACCATATCGACTACTCTAATGTGCCAAGACATTCCCCTCCCTCATTTATCTTCTAACCTGAAGATGTAGCCTTCCTTACTAAGTTTGTGTGTCTCTCTCCCTCTTTCTTTCTCTAGCTTGTAAATGCATAAGGTAGGACAGGATTCAGCTGAAGGAAAGAAATCGATATTCCTCTGGAGTGTTTGCGTAAAGGATGATGTTGAGCAGTATGATGAGTCTTTGATTTTTCGCTCAGTGGGGGTAAACAAATGATTTCATAATTCTTGACTGTTGCAAAGTATACTGATGCAAAGACAGCAGAGCATCCGCAGTTGCACAATGTGGTTATTTTTAATACTTTTTTTCTCCTTTAGTACTTTCACACTGTTTTCCCAAATCCACCCTTATCTTTGAGTAATGTCTGTTTCTCTCCTTTTTGGAATATTTGCAACCTCAGATGGATGCCTCATCTTTTCTGTCTCATGAAGACTGTGTTTAAGTGTGCTGTTTATTGGAATCACCCACTACCAAAGTTCAATTGTTCATCCACTATTTGCATTTAAATCATGCCCAGACAGTTATCACTACATTGTTGAGTAGTACAGTACAGTAATGAGCTTAATGGGTAAAAAGCTTATCAACCTCTACAGGTGACGAAAATAAATTGAATGTAGTCCTCTTGAGTTACACCATAAAAAAATTCAGAGAAAAAAAATTATAAAAACTGGAGTTTACATTTTACAAATCTGCATGCATGATTTTTAAAGTTTCTTTAATATTTTTCAAATTAAATTGATTTCAAACTAAATGTCTCTAATTGATATTTTAAATGATTCAGTGTTTCTCTACACGAGTTCTAGCCTTTCAAACAGCTTTTAGATGATGTTTTAGTGAGATAAGAGTAACAGAAAATGTAATTGCGTTGTTAAAGGCACTATGTGGAATTTTCTGAAAATCATTATTTTAATGAAACTGGTGGCCATTAAGTGAACTGCAGTCAGCATTTTGTTGCCCATGCTCGCTGTAAGTAGGTGCCATCTAGCAGTGACATGCCATTACAATAATATAGTTAGAATAACGCCACCATCTGTAATGTTTCTATATTGTATTTTAGGCCATTGGATCCATATTAACCTAGCTTGTCGTTTAAAAATTACTTCATCAGCCAACGTTACAAAGCAACCAATGGCAGATCCACGCTGCGTAGCTAAGTCACAGCTCGCTAACGTTAGCTTAGGTTATAGTTAGCTAGTTGACTGCTCTTGGCTAGTAGAAAGCAATAGTTTTGCTTTGTACCGTTACATCATTTATTGTTGATTAACTTATCACTGTTTGTCATAATACATTAGTATTATTGATCATGTTAGTTGGTGAAGTAATTTGATAAGCTAGCCAACTAACAAATCCACTCAGATAGTATTTTTCTAGCGCCCTGTCAGTCCTGCCAATAAGAGCAGAGATCCAAAATAATTAATAACTGAAGAGGACATCTTAAATTGTCCCATCATTCAGCAGTTGAAATTAAAAATACTAGTTAGGAACAGATACACTTATATGGCTGACAGCCAAATGTCAACATCAAGTCAAGCCTATCAAACACAGAACACTCTTTTGTTATTTTTGTCCTCGACTTGAATCTTTCATTAAATGACTACATTGCAGTCTTGCCCTTCACAGAACCCCACCAGCCAACGCAAACTGCACAAACACCTACATGCACACACAAACTCACTGACTCGTATCAAGCCTCTCACATACAGTAAACACACACACACACACACCATCAATCCTCCACGCCCTGTGAACCATGACAGCTGTATTCAGCTTGATTGACAGAGTTTGAGAGTCGGGTTCAAATGCAGGTTCACACGACCCCCAGCGTTACTCCACTACCACCGTAAGGCTCTACCCCGGCTCTGCCAACGGCTACTCACTTATCTTCCACCAGATGTCTGTCACATGCTGCGATGTTTTCTGCCAGTCATCTCCCCGTCTCCAGTGTTTAATTAGTGCTCATTAAGGCCCAGGCTTTCTTTGTAAATAATATATGGAGAGAAAGTACATCAACATAAGCCGTCTCTGGTGGGCCAGCAGCCATGAATAGTAAAATCATCAACATGTCCTTTTGCTATACTATGTATGATCAAGCTTGACTAGTAGAGGAACAGACAAGGTTGTTGTGGCTTCATACGTTCAAACTGTGTATGTTTACATGTTTACAGGTGCGTGTGCTCTGACTTGAATAATTGAAGGCCAAAGCATGTTTTTTTTTCTCATTACATTCAAGTATCAACAATACTTTTCTAAGAGCAGATTTTTTTCTATTTGTACTTTCAACCTTCACACTATAGTAGGCGAATGCATGCACTTTACAGCCCTTGCATGCTTCTATGCTCTCTCTCACACACACACACACACACACACACACACACCCACACACACACACACAGCCTCTGATTTCCATATTAATATGTCTTTCCATTGCTGATTTCTTCATGGCTTCCTCCTTGTCTCAGTGGCTTACATCACATGAATGAGATGGCCCTCCTAGGGCTGAGGTGGGTAGACATTACCATACTGTATGTCTACATCAATGCACAACCTCAATAATAGGCCCTGTCATTGAAACAAATCACAGGCTTTCAGTGGCAGTAGCCCAAGCCACGTAAATTCGAATTTCATTTCGCCTTGGCAGAAAATTGAAGCAGGGGGAATTAACTTGTGATCCATTCCTAATATTTCTCCAACAATTTGGAGAGCCCTGGCATGGCTACTTTACATTTCGACGGGGGACGCAAACAATTTGCTTGAGATGTATTACATTACACCCCGAAGAATGACAAAATTGGCCACCGCACAGAGCGACGAAAACAAGCCCAATCGGACTCTTCAATTTCACGGTGACACAGCCTGGTGTAATGAGGTGACTCTGTGACTCCCATCGTCTCCTTGTGGAAGAGTTCAATGCCATCGGAAATTTAAAAGGAGTTAATGTAAAGTAACAATGTCAAACTCATTATGTTAGCTGGATTTGCCTTGTTCTTGCCCAAATTATTGTTTTCCCTGTCCCTGCAACTGTACAGTATGCTATGGAGTTTTCTAAAGGCAGTCTGGATGTAAACACTTAAGCTTCGGCCTTACACTGGTTGATTAAACAGGATAATGCATTTAATTCACCATAATTAACCTAAAAATTGAAATCAAGTTAGGTTTCACACTACAGCAAAAATCCCTTTTTACCTTTAGGGCCATTTTTATAAAAAATGTGTTCACTCCATATTTATTTTTAGATCACATTATGCAAGCTGTATTATTCATTTGAATACACATGAATGATTTGATTTTTACAAGAGTAAACACAGGTTAGCAAACAAGATACCATTCAACAGGTGTTCCCACATGAAAGCATCCAGTGTATTTGTATACTTTTGCACCTTTCAACGATAAGATTTTAGAAATACTGAGGTCATGAGTTCAAGTCCCTCCAACATTCATATTCCATTCATTCAGATAACTGTTATATTGTATTCTCGGTAAATGTCGTTCACCAACATTAAGGTCTAAATGCTGTTTCAAAACCCTATCCACACTTAAGCCTTAACCACACAATTAAAATGTTTTGTAAAAATACTGAATATTTTAATTTGTTTGCCTACAGGTATATATTGAGACAAAAAAACACTGGCAACAGCCTTTAAATGAACAAAATGTGTTCTTTTTTTGTAAGTTGTACACTCACAAAGCAATTCAAAGGGCTTCACATGAGACGTAAGCAATGCATTAAGACAGGATTTAAAAAGAGCAAAATCAAATAGAGGATACAAATAACCAAAAATTGAATAAACATATTAAAAAGAAAGATACAAATTACAGTGCAGTGTGAGTGCATCAGTGAATAAAGCTAAATTTAATTCAATAACAGGCAGTGGCAAACAAGAATTTAAGCCTCCCTTCCCAGATCGTCTGAGAGTTCTGGATGTTCATTATACAGCAGCTAATCACTGATAATCCTTCTACTTTTGCTCCAAAAACAATTATTCCGGTTTTATCTTTGTTTAGCTTGACCTAATGTTCCTACAAGACAGTAAGAGACAGGTTGACATGTTGACAACAGGCTCAACTTTTTAAATGAAATTCTCCCATTTTGGTCCCTGTATAGCTGGCATGTCTCACAGCATTCCTTCCACTTATGTAAAAGACATTAAACAGCCTCTCTTTCCCTGTAAGGTGCTGGCAGGTTATTCTGCTTTGTCCAGGTAACACATTGACATTCATCTAAAACTTTCAGCACTCCCAAAGTTTCCCCTTAACAGCCTCGATCTCTCCATATCTGTCAGAGCTATCACCGGGCAGGATATGTGAGGGTCGCAAAGTGTCTTGTCAAGGAAAGTTTCAGCAAACCTCAGTATGTATTTATACAGCATGGAGGCACATTAAAGGCTCTGACCATGGGCAACTTGTGAGAGGGAACAGGTGAGGTATAGCGCTGAGGAAGACTGGTTTGCTCAGTCAGTCTTAACAGTCAGAGTGGCAGCTATGGGTTAAATCTCTAAAGGAAAAAAAAAAGGGACTTTCCAGTCTAAAAATACAAAAAAAAAAAAAAGCCATTTCATAAAATTATCAATAAGTAATGTCTGCATTTGGAAAAGTTCTTTTTTTCCCCACAAAACTTTTTGTAGGAGCTGCTACCACTATTTGTTTTTGAGGTAGATAATATGCAATTCTTAAGGCTTTAAAACATCCGAGTTTACAATTAACACCTGAGCACTTCCTACTGTGACGTGTCAAAATGTTTTCTGTGAAAAAATGCATTTGCAAATATCAGGTAGAGAGATGTCAATCAAGCACAGTCTGTACACACCCACGCCGTCTTGAGCTCTAATTAGGTATCTGCTAAAAATCAATCCACCTCGTTATAGGTTTCAAAGACAAATTAGTCTATATTTTTCATGCAGATTTGCAAGCACTAATGTCTCTACTGGAGGTCACAGGGCATCACTTAACAGTATTTTTAATTCTGCTACATTCTTTATCTGCTCTTTAGACAGTTAGACTCATTATGGCTTTTAGAAGCATGATTTCTCCCTATTCAAACATTTCTATTGCTTGACACCAAGTTCACTGTCATTTATCCGCCGTTTATTTGTCTGAGAGGCAACGCAGTAAATGGAAGTTATATAAAGCACTTCACAGGATTCAACAGTTACATCAGGGCCATATGCTATACAGTGACAAACATTGTCACTCTTGGCAAAAATGCTGTTTAATAGTTGAATTGCTGAATAGGCGGCCAACAGCAGAAACACATGACGAAATCAGTTGCTTTAATGTAATTTTCTTGCTTAATTAAAGATTTAACTTGAAAATTTGAGAGGTTTCCTTAACCTGTCTGTTCAGCTCTTCTACTTTTTAGCTCTTCTCATTTAACAAGTTCTGTGCTCCTCTTTTGTCTTGAATCAGAGATGCTATAGGAGAGGCTGTCACAAGAAAGAAAAGCTGTGTTAGACATAGTGAGCCTGTCAACACAGTGCCAAGTAGCCAGGAGAAGCCAAGGTTAGGCAGCAGACACAGTGCTGCTGTCTACTCCAGAATATCAACACATACGAGCCGCTCGCCTCACCTTTCCTTCACTGTAGAGATTTGTTCTTTGTTACATTTAGCATGCCCATGCACAGGCTACAATTTAGTCCCGAGTCTGTATCACATTATTCACCAGGGGCAAAGAAGGTAATTTAATGAAATTAGAAGGTCATGACAACACATCATAATTCGATGAAGCCCCAAAACAACCCTGATTAACGTAAGAGCTTTGTTCCATTCAAACCGCAAAAAAAGATGCATAGATTTTCTTACTCACCCAGGACTGCAGAGGGAGGGACAAAGACGCTTGATGATCTCCAGTGTCTCCTAAGGAGGTCACTTGACTTGATAATGGATAACACCGATTGTTATTGTGCTGTAAAATGAATTAAAGGTTATTAAAATGTAAGGAAATGTGTCTTCCTCATGATCCCTGTTGAAAATCTGGCCATATAGGGGGTCTCTCTCGTGGCCCAAACTGGTGAAAGAAAAACTCTCTGATTTCGATATGACAATGCCAGCGGCAAAAGCATCGCATCCCAGAGCTCCCCCGAGTGAACTATGTGCATCGGTTGGGCTCGATGATCCAGATTTAGCTGGTTTTTAATTAAGTGGAAGGTCAAATCTCATCGCTCTTGACTTGAGGGAGCTGCTGCTGTCTGCATGGCAGAAGTGCTACACTCAGTCATTAATTTTATGAAGCAGGATCTTTAATTGATTAAAAAGTTAAGGACTATGGGGAATGCGGGGTAAGAGGAAGTAGCATTTAGTTGCTGTGAATGTGAGATGGTATTCAGTAGCATCCATTATGGCTGCTGATGTTGTGAGACGGCACTTAACCCGAGGAAAGATAATGACTTTATCTTACAGATAGATTGAAGGTTTAAATGTGGAAATCTGTGTTACTGCAAACGGCCAGACTGATCTCATCCAGCATTCGTAGCTATACCTACAAAATAAAGAATGTGACATAATTTGTAGGTATCCTAGGAAATAATGTTGCATGTTATCCATGTAATCATGAACGAGGAAGTATAAAGACTGCAAAAGCCCACGCGGGGCAGGCGGAAGGGGAGGTAGATAGGTCCAACAAACACCGATCTGTCAGCCAAGAGAAGGCTGTTGGTTCCCCGTGTGAAGTCAACGTTGATTTGTTTGTCTCATAACTTGCATACTTCAGCAACAGCGCTTCCATAGTTATTTTAACCCAAACAGCGATCTTTTCCTCAAAGTAACTCAGTTTTGTTGCCTAAACCGAACAGAGTTGTTTCCTGTGATGATGGAAATTTACTTTGTAAATACTGTATGCATGTAACAAGCAGCAATTGACACATGCTGCTGACATTTGTAGGAAAACACACATACAATGACTTTTTAACTTTTCACAAGATATCATATGAACCGTTGTATGAGGATAAATTGAAATGACAATTACTTTTTTCTGGTTTAAACTGAAAGGTTCCCATGGTCATTTCAGTTTTATGTGAATTCCTGCATGATCAAGTAAGTTTTTGTGTATTTTGAGTACTTTGAGCAGTTGAAAACATTCAAAAATCATTTTGTAAAATTGCAGTGAGGATTTTATACATTGATGGTGGTGTTACTAATGTGCTCTTTGGGGAACTTTTGTTGATGAATGAATATATATATTTACTAACCATTTTTACTTTACATATCCATAAATAATGTATAAACAGTTAATGAATAATAGTAGGTTTAATTATTGTAGTTTTAAAGTTTTAAAAACACACAGTGAAAGTGTTTTAATTTGATACAGTATGAATATCTTATTGCTACTCTGTTTAAAACACTAATGTTAACATTCAAAGGATTTGTTCATGCATGTTTGCATCTGTGCATGAATTTTTACTATACACCTTAAAATTGGAGTAAGCTGTTAAAAAGGATATCTTCCATTCAAATACATTTTAATATTCATATGTGTGAACAATTCAAACCTTAATAAAGCACCTTTCAATAAGTAATTGTATAAAGACATTTTAACAACCCAATAGTGTATTATTGTGTCATACATATTTAGTATGTGTGTATGATATTAATAAATGCTAAATAAAGGGTTAATTAATACCAATTAGTGGATGTTACCAGACATCCGTATTTAGACCTTATTTACCGATGTTTTACTGCTGCTTATCAGAACAGGCTACAATTTCCTTCGTTTCCCGCAGTTATCTATTGTTATTGTGAGAAGTCAAAGTAAAGCCAGGAAGTCAATTAGAATGGGTGTCTTTCTGACTGCTGCCCTCATTTCGCTGTCTCATGTTCACTGGTGAAGGAATGCAACAGATACCCGGCTCCTCAGTCTCAAATGGAAGAAATCTTTCCTCGGAAGCGCTTCGTAAAAACAAACATAGGCATGATGTGAAACCATGAGCCGCACAAACCCCTAGAGACGGGTAGTGTGTCAGATCCCAATCTCTCCTGAGGTCACTAGTTGTAACCTTTTACCCTCTTAGGAATAAAATCAAATAGGGAGATTTATAGTTTATTCATATAAACGTGGAATATGAAACTGTAATATCTCGTGTGAAAACAAACACGTCCTGTTCTGCCTCAGAGACAGACTAAACAACTCACTACATTTATTAAAAAAGGGCTACGTTCTGAGAACACATCATTTACTCCCTGCTCATTCTGGTTGTTAAAATCACACAAGTGAGACTGAAACAAACTTGTTTTTTTTTTTTTTTTAGCTTGTTCCATGTGGTCAGAAGAGGGGGTGGATTAGGTTGAGTGTTGAAAGCCGTCATGCTTTCTCTCCTCTCCAGTCTGCAGCGTCTGTCAGCTCTGCCACAGATCTGTCTAATAAACCAGCTCTGTGGACCGGTAGAGTTCCCTGCCTGAAGGCTCCCTTGCCAAATAACAGAGTAACTTTGAAGAAAAAGAAGAAAAAGAGAATTCTCAGGCTACACGGCTTCTCTTTGTGCCATCATCTCTCTATCAGATCCCCGTTTTGTGCTCAATTAGCGAATCTTCCAGAGTGCCTTTTATTGAGCTCTCAGAGAGACAAAAGTGACTTATTCGCATCGCTGTTCTCTCCACAGAGGCAACGACAAATAACGCCTTGTTTATTTTTTTAAAAGGAGAAAATAATTCAACTTAGTAGAGGCAAGATCCAAGTCAGATAACCCACCAGGATTTAAATTTAAATTTGAAAAGCACAAATACACGCCGCAGCAAGGGCAGACTCTGTGTATTCTGTCCAGAGGGTATCGATTCAATGGCAGCAGAATGATGCTTATTCACGTCGTCTGTCTTTTGTTATCTTTTTTGTCTCAGGTGCAAGTGTAACCTGCATGCCAACAGCTGTGTGTTTGACAAGGGGAAGCTGGGCTGTGAGTGTGAACACAACACCACAGGGCCAGACTGCAGCCGCTGTAAGAGGCACTACCACGGAAGAGCCTGGAGTGTGGGCTCCTACCTCCCTATACCCAAAGGAACGGCAAATATATGTAAGTATATCAGTATTTCTTATGTTTTGGAGGATAAAGAGTGGCCATACAGACTGTTGGTGCTGGTAGAAACATACCATTTTCAGTCTGGCTACAGCAGACACTGGTATCTGATGCAATAACGAAACATCGTACCTTTTACTCTTTGCTCCTGAGAGATTGTTGCACCTCTTTATCATATTACCTCTTTGCTTCTGGTCTGCTCCTCTCTGAATGTCTTTTTAGTTGTTCTCATCAAATACTCCCAAATATGTTTTCTTTTGGATTGTGGACTTAAGGAAGTGCAATTTGTATTGGAAAGTATATCAGAAAGTAAAACTCGAATAACTGCCTCGCGGTTGTATGCCTCCTCCAACCATCATTTTATCCAATTTATAAACATTTGTGTATTGTTGAATTATGTCCAAAAATGTGTTTTGCGAGGTCAAGGTGAACTTTGACCAGGAAATATGAATCAGTTCATGAGGAGGTTTGTACCAAATTTGAAGAAACCCCTCAAGGCATTCCTGAAATGTTGCGCTCACGAAAATGGGATGGACATGAGGTCAATGTTACCTTGACCTTAAACCCCAAAAAATTGAATCAGTTCATCGTTGAGTCCAAGTGGATGTTCGTGCTAAATTCTCATTCACGAGAATGGAACAGACGGACAACCTAAAAATATAACGCCTCCGGCCACAGCTGTCGTTGGCACGGAGACATAAAAACAACTTTGGCCATTTGTTTAAACTCTTGACGTCAAACTCCCTCTTTTCTTATGCGTTTCTTGTATGCCTTATGTCTCTGCTAACTCAGAAGCAAAGATGGAACTAACGGGACATCATTCTACTCTCAAGATCTCTGTTAAGACATACAGTGAAATGAATATTTGCCTCGCATCATTTGTATGGATTTGACCACTGGACCAACTATACAGACTTAGCTGTAAGCTAGCTAGCAACAAACGCACAGCTTGTGACTGTTGGAGGGTGTCCGTGTTCAGCTCAACCGTCTGGCCGTCCACTGACTCCTCGATCATTTTTGACCCCTTTCATCTCACATTCAAAGCCCATCCTTGAGCAGGCACAGGGTTTTCAGTAAGACGGTAAGATACAGTTGAAAGCTCCTGAAAAGGCTTGTAAGCGAACCTTTAGCTCACATTATTTCATCAAACAGGTAGTTTTAGTTGTGTAAATGTAACCTATACTTGAACCATATAGGTGGCCGATCAGAAAACGCTGTTGAGAGCCATTTTCAGAACAGTCTTATGGGTCATTTTGGAAGGCAGTGATGACCAATAATCTATATTGTTATTTAGATATGAGCATTCATTGAGTATGTTAGGTTTGTTTAATTGAAAAGTCATGGTGTGTTTTCTTCATTCAGTAATTGAACATAACGTCCTTCCAATACATTAGCATTGAATTTACTTTGTGTGACCTAATACTTGATATTTTTCTGCCTGTTCACATGGTAGTTTTGGGGCAGAAGGTACCCTTTTGCATTATCCCCATTATAATCTTGGACGGGAGTTGAGTCGCATTCATCAAATACCAGGCCTGAGGCAGGGGGCTCATTGCCTCAATAAATCTAATACAGCCACTCAGGGATGTGGTGGTGGACGGCCAGGCGAGGCCAGATGGAGGAAGATCTAACCCTCTGGTCCTCGGTTCACACTGATTCAGTCTTCAGTCAGAAACTCTCATGGCAGCTGTCTGCTGGGATTTAACGCAGTTCTTTTTTTTTCAAATGCTCAGTTTGATTGTCTGACTTGAATTCTCAGACATGGTGCTCTGATTAGATTTGTACAGAGATGTGATATTGATCCACTTATTTGTTGATGATGAATTAGAGCGTCACACAGTCATTTGTATGAGTCTTATGTATGTGATGAGTCTGTGGTTGTGTATGCAATGCATGTGCACAAAACTGTGTGGGTGTGAAACACATTTGATTGTGATTGGGAGTTTGTTCTTGGGAACGTCTGTGAACTCTAAGGAGATATTGCTGGATTTACCCCTGCACCTCTCCTGTGTTATGAGTCTCCCTGCAATCTGGTGCCCACTGTCAGATTGACAGGCCGTTATTAAAATATCCAATACTTGGCCGCATCTGCGCTGAACTGATGAAACCAAGGTCTGGCCATATCAAAAGCAATATTAGCACTTGTTTGGCAGTGGCATAAAATGCAATAATGTCACACATGGAAGTGACGTAACAATATTGGTCCCCCAGGTGTTGAATGAACAAATGTGTGTCTTGAATTATTCTTATTTCTCTCATAAATAAAGCCCAGGCCCCGTAACATGCCTCTATCCATTATGTGAAGCTCATATTTCCTATGAGGATATTAAACATACAGGCCTCGTATCAAGACAAATATGCTGAACGTGCAAAATGTAATTATGGTCTAATAGCTTTCATCTGTCATCAAGTCTTCCTTTTTAATAATGGAACTAATTTATCTCACAGGTAGGAACAGGGCGAGGTCTATTACATATTCAAATCCCTGCATATGCAGATATATGGACATACATGACCCTTCATCTGATAAATTAAGAGCCCAAAATAGAGCCCTGCGTTGCTATGGGCCATAGCTGTCAGCAGCAGAGTGACTGAGAGTGATTCAAATCCAAGGCTTCCCTAAAAGAAGGAGGAGAAAAATCTGTAAGTAGCCTGGAGAGCAGAAGAGGAATCACTTTGAGAATTATGTTGACAGTCCACTTTGCAGAAAGCGTCAACTCATCTTGTGTTCAAAAGCAGGTTCGCAGGTTTAGAGGGGTTGGGGCTGAGAGTTTGATCAGACTGTACAATGTGCTTTGGCTTCAAAAGGGCAATGTTGCATGCCCTCCATTTCTCACGCAGAACAACTATTGGTTAGGAATTGCCATTTGCTTGCTTTCTTGCAAATGGCAGCATAAGATCTGTGCTTTTCCTGCTGCAGCAGTGTTGTGACAGCCCAGAATCTGGTAACGAAGTGATGAATAGGGTACAACTGATATGAAACCCCACTGAAACATAATCACAGAAGGACAAAGTGATAGAGCACGAGAAAATTATATGAATTTGCGCTAATTGTGGGGTAGGATGTCCCTGCTGATTACATTAACGCAACAAAAAGATGGTGAATCCACAGCCAGATACTGATAACACAAAGGCTTTCAGACAAAGCCTGCTACAGGGTTGCCAACGTCAGCTCCAGCTCACAGACAGGACCTATTTCAATGCTTGGAAATGTAATTCATTTTTTCAACATATTATCTTTGATTTACAATCAATCATAGGCAAATGTTTTAAAGCATTTTTGTTATTCTTCCATTTCTTTGATTGGCTTTATCTCAGTTTTCTATAAACTGCTAATAACACTAACCTGACAGTCGGAGCAGATTACAACAAGCTTTATTAACTATTTGCAGATGCTGTATGACTGGTTTGCTTCAGAGATTCATTGATTCAAAGATGATTAAAGGTAACAGCAGATAAAGAGGGCAAACTGTCGAATATGTTTATTTGAAACAATGCTGATGAAAAGACTTTCTGCATCTAGATTTATGATTCTGTTGACATTTTGTCATTGGCAGACCTGTTATTATCATCAGAAGTAGGCGGGTGTTGGACCATGCAGTGGTCGGGTTCTCTGCAGAGTCATGGCTGCTGTTAATCAGTGGACACAGTGGAGATCAATTTGATAAGTGTTGGTGGGCTTTGAATTATTCAAGGGAAACAATTATGTTTTCTCTTGCAGTAAAGTTTGAAGAGTTACATTACATGAGTCCATGCTTTCATAAAACACTGTTTCTGTGCTCTTTACGCAGGTATCCCCAGTAATCATGGACCAGTGCGTAAGTTGATCAAGCTTTTTTAAATTGGCATGCTGACTAATGTCTTCCTCCCCCAGTGATGACTAACTCTTGTTTGACTGATGATGTTGGTGTGAGGAATTGTTCTGTACATTACCATTATCATTCATCAGTATGTTTTCCAAGGCATTTATTTAGAATTACATCTTAATATCCTACTTTTATGAATGAAAGTAAACCTGTGCATGGTGTGAGAAAACCCAACTTTCTCCAATGCAGTTTTGATCGTGAAAATCATTGCTGGAAGACTTTAAATATAAAAGAAACTAATACAATTTTCTTATCCTAGTGACACATTTTCTATTTATTTTAAGAAAAAAACAAAAACGTTTATATGTTGTATTACAAATTGTTTATACTTATACTCAGACATACATTCCTGCTAATAGTTTTGCAAACCATGCTATAACGTTTGATATTTTGGATATATATCCATTGTTTTAAGGGAGGAAATACCAAAAAACTCACACGCATGCTTTGCAAAATGGTCAGCAGTAATATAACGTGTACAATTAGTAGTTAAGTAAAAACTTAAAACACTAGTAAGATTAAATGACTTGCTAGTTCATAAAATACTGTAGGAGTCCTGCATGTTTGGGCATGTTTGGGCTCCCTTCCGCACTAGAATATTTGCTCGAAGCTGGTTTTAACAGATTGATATTTGCCCAAAG
The DNA here is from genome assembly GCF_004355925.1 of Anarrhichthys ocellatus. NCBI lineage: Eukaryota > Metazoa > Chordata > Actinopteri > Perciformes > Anarhichadidae > Anarrhichthys > Anarrhichthys ocellatus. Next base: position 3,849,438 of record NW_022280062.1, on the reverse strand, counting down.
CCAGACAAAAGAAAAACATTTTTCATGAAGACATGGCTCCCACCATGCATCCTTAAGCATGTTGATGCCTGAAGGCGAATCCTCATACTGGATAACAAATGTACATGTCTCTGCCTTTGTCTTGTGGAAGATTCACTCATTTAAGCTGCATGCACACAATTTTACATCAGTCCATTTACTAATCCAAAACACGTGGCAGAAACTCTCCAATAAATCTGAGGCAAACAAGCCCAGATAACTCACAGATTATTGTAAAAAAAAAAAGACAAAAACAAGAATCTCTGCATGCTGTCCCTGTGCTTTAACTACATAACAGCATGAAAAATATGACAACTCAGTGTAATATATAACCTTTCCCATCTTTACGCAGATCGAGCAAATGCTTCATCTCTTGGTGTTGCAAATCGTAACCAAGGTAGGCTTATAGGCTTTGTAACTTCAGCATGACATTAATAATACATAGAGACAACTGACTGCTTATTGATTGGCAATTTACACACAAGAAAAGTGTAATGTAAAATTTGCAATTAGGTTGTTTCCCCAAAGCCGAGATGCTTTCATCCTGCATGCACACAAACACACACGCTGGTCCTTACAAGGTAGACTTTTTGTTGTGAGAACACTATAGGGAATGGACCACATGCCTCATGATCACCAAGTCCACAGCCTCCTAACCGTCTTTGATCATGCCCTCTTTTTAATTACCAACAATGCTCTCTGGGGGTGCAGCCTCTATGCCATTTTCACAAGGAAAAAAAGGATAGAGGAGGAGAGGGAAGGAGAGAAGAGGCTTCAGGGGGGTTTATGTAGATTGATCTCAAGCTATCTCCGGCTAATCCTCAAAGCCAGATATCCTGTGTAGTGAGTGTTAAGTTGCATCTGCACCACTGCTCTCACAGCCAGGAGAGAAAAAATATTTAAAGAGGACTTTCAGGATTTCCACGATTGAGACAGGGTGTTTCCTTCTCCTCTCTGGACTCACAAAGCTGGGAACGAGGTGCACCTGTGAAAATAATCCAGTCTTTGCTGCACTCAGAGGTGAAAGGAAGCCGGTTACTGCACTGGAGTGGATTACAAGAAACTCTGCTTTCCTGTGTAATGTGCATCATTTCCATATAAAGAGCCACAACACAGAATCAATCTGACCGATAACAATTTCAATGAAAAGCTTTCATTTGGTCCATTCTGCACTTACCTTATCAATTCTAAATGCCCCATGACAGTATGTGTTTTCATAGGAAAAGTCCTCTGGTGCAAAGAGAGGTGACATTTTATACTGCAACAGTCTCTGAGATAAACACAAGGAAGTTATTTAGCATTTGCGATAGGTACCAAATGGGCTGCAACGATGATTGTTTTTGTTATTAATTAATCGACAAAAATGATATTGATGAATAATAGCTATAAAAGAGCATTAAAAATTGGTAAACAAACTTCAAATTTCCCACAGCCAATGGTGACTTATTGTTTTTGTCTGACCAACAGTCTACAATGATATAAAAACAGAGAAAAGAGATTCAACTTCTCATTTTTACATTTCCGTTTGTGTACAGATCAAACAAACAAAATTCAACATGTAAATGTGTGAGCTATATTTGTAGGTGTATTTTTCAACAAAGTCAAACTAGCCTGCTTCCACTCTGTGCTACGCTTAGCTAACAGGCTGCTGATGGTGGCTTAACATTGTTGCATGAGCGTGGTACCAATCTTCTCTAACTCTCGGCAAGAAAAAGAATATTTCCCCCTTTTTTTTAAAAAACTATTCCTCCAATGGTACTTTCGTATCTTCCAATTCTGACTTGACAAGCATTTACCAACACAGGACTTGAGTGAAAAGAAAATCAGACACTTTCTATCTTCAGATGCAGTTTTGTTTCATTGCCACTGTCAAGTGCTACGATGCAACTGACACCTTTTATTGAACTTCAGAGCCTCGAGTCATGACTAATGACGAAGCCTTCATGTTAATATGATAACAGGAGGCGCGGTTGAATGCTGGGTTTCAGCTTTCCCTGACACCATGGCAAAAAGACATTGATCCAATGTAATAGAAGCAATACAATTCTTTCTCAGAGTATATAATTAGCAGATCCTGTATCTGAAAACTGTCTCCGGTCATAGTTAATTGCACTGGTGAATCTATAGTTATAACGGATTTTTAATCACTATGAACAACTATAGTATAAATAACTACCATATTTTTTCCCTGTATGTAATTAAATGGAGATGCTTTTTTTTGTCAATTCATCCCATTAGACATTGGTGTGGAATTGTCATAATTAGCATATGAAATTTAAATTATGGCCCAAAACATGTTTTGTGAGGTCACAGTGACCTTTGACCACCAAAGTCTAATCAGTTCATCCTTAAGTCCTAGCAGCGGACGTTTTTGCCAAATCTGAAGAAATTCCCTCGAAGTGTTGCTGAGATATCGCGCTCAAAAAAATAAATATAAAAAAAAAAGGCGGGGGGGATCTTTAACACCATAACTCAGTGTCTGGCTTCACATGACTGCAACCAAGCTCAGTGATTCATGTAATATTAATATCGGAACTTATTGCCATCACATACAAAATAAATCTTCCACAAAATGCTGGTATCTCATAAACTTCGTCTTAGAGTACTGAGGATGTTAAGAGTTCACGGAAAAGAGAGGATTAGAGAACTGCCTGATTATGTTTATGATAAGGATACTCAATTTACGGCTGCATGCCAAATAGGGTACCGGGTGGCGCGCTGACCATTTCCTAGTTCACAATCAAAATAAATTGATTTACAATGTGATTTAAAAAAAAATTTTTTACTCTCAAATGAGGTGCCAGAGGGCAAAAAAACAACAATATCAAAATAGACTAATAGAGCTTGTTTATGAATAAAAAGTCTAGGGGAGGTTCCCCCGGACCCCCCGACAGAGGTTAAACCCCCAATGTTTGAGCGGTTTATTAACTGGCCCATGGCCTCCTGTCATTTAACAAAAGTGTTCCCCGGGCAAAGCAAGTTCAGAATTCCTGGTTTTCGACAAAACTAGACTGCTCAAAAAAGCCAATATGTCCTTTCAATGTCATTATGTTTCCAGTCACACAAGCAGCAATATGACGAATAAGAATAATTATCTCAGCTCTTGGTCCATCCGGTCTATCACTGTTTGTGTTGTTGCTGTGGTGAATTTTCTCCATGTTGCTTCATGCAACACCGAGGCCCAAGGATAGATCTGTCATAACAGTTATACTGCTAAAATGTCACACATCTGACGGAGGTGCGAGGTGCCAATATGTCCCAGAGAGAGTCCGCTGGTGCTTAGCCAGGACTCAAATTGCTGCTTTCTCACTTGCTGCCAGCATACGTCTAAGACTGTGTGTCACGCAGGGCAAGTTTGTCGACACCCCTATATAAAGATAGTTATGTTAAAAAAAAATAATTAAAAAAAAACGTTCAAACAGCATGATGTCGTATTTCATAATCGATTATTAAAGGGGCACTCTAATTCTGATGATTCTTTTTTAATCTTTCTCTTCCCCAATGTTATGGAAATGCTTTTTCCTTATACACATTTGGCTTTTTAATATGAGCTAGTTTTTACATTTCAGACACTAATTTGTCTCACTGTGTTGAGTTAAAAGTTTCCCCAGACATGCTCATCTCATCTATAATAGATAGGAACCGAAGATACCAACTTACAAACTTTATTAATTCACATATACCCTGTCCCTATGTGAGGTTTTCTTCTGAGCGACAGAATAATTGACTTATTTTTCTCTGTATTTTGTCATGACAGCAGGGCCCCGTGGCTCCACTAAAACACTGCAGGCTTAAGCCTCGGCCTCTGCAAACTAATTGGGCTACAAATGCTTTTCGAAAGACAATGGTCCTGAGGGTCTGCTGGAGGATACAGAGATTATCCTTTGGCAACAGGAAACAAAGTTAATGCGTAGACTAGACGATGGAGACGCTGCTGATCCCATGGTAATTTTGACCAAAACACACAGAGCAGGTGTTTTCAATTAGCTGTAAAATAGAAAGCTGCTTTGAAAATACTGATTGGGGTGCAGCCAGAAGGCCATTAATGTTTGAACGCAGTTATGATAGGAGAGCAGCACTCTGTAATTCAGGGGTCCATTGGTATGCATGCAAAGTTCAAGTACAGACAATTTTGCACTTGTAAGGTGCTCATTTGTTGGGCATGATTGGACTGACTACAAGTCTTAATCCTGTCAAACTTGGACCAAGACTGTCAGGGCCTGAGATATATTCTGGCTGGGCTTAGAGGAATACTTCACCCACACAATGACCACTTGCATATCAATTACTCGCCCTGTGTTACTTTGAACTCTTGAAGAAAACTTCCCTGCTGAACGAACGAAGAATCAAAATAAAATGGAGAAAAGTCTTGATGAATTTAAGTAAATGGGGGCCGTGTTAAACAACAGCAAAACTATATCAAAACATTAGTTTACAAACTCTCGCACAGCTTGTGCAGTATACTGATAAACAAATGGTAATTTTGTAGTATCCCTTTAAGCTTATATTGCATTTTGGGACAGGTTTGTGTTAGGCTTGATTATAAACATTATCACTTGGGATCAGTGGAAACAACGCCGACATATTTTCACATTTTAAGTTGATATTGTAAACTTATTAAACAGATGATTTACACATCCCACAGACGCGTCGATGTCAGCATGTATTTGATAGTAATCTACGTAGAGCTGAGGGTACTACAGAGGTCATTGTACGTGTAGTAATTTAACCCTCACATCACCAGGTAATTGCGAAATAGTGCTTTGTGCAAAATCGACAGTACAGAAACTTTCAGTGGTCATGACAGAGAGACATGGCGTGCCAGCCACTAATAATATCAGAATTCTAATCCAACCCCTTTCACTGCTGCACTACAGCCTCTGATTACAAAAATGATCATTTTAATTATTCTTTTTCTGTATTGATTTGCCCTTTAAATTGACATTGAATGTAAACAAACTGCTTTTTCCCCGACATGATCCGCAGATCAGGGTCTGTTGTGTCTGTTTTTAGGGGTTTCATCTAAATATAAATATGTCGATTCGAGTTTTGTGAACAAAAAAACATCAATTGTAAATGTCAGGTTTTCTTGTCAGTCTCTGAATCAAAGAGCAGTGGCTTCTTGCCAGACTCATTACTTTTGCACCAGTGTTCAACAATCACACGGAGAGAAATCTATCATGCAACGCAGCCACAAGACCTGCTGCATTTTAAGTCAGGAGTATGGTTGATTGTTAGAGATGCTATATATGCTCTTATAATGCTATACCATTATCAACCCGTCTATAAAAAAAACATACAAACAGTTTAACAGAACAAGGCTGTCATACCAAACCTCTCAGTGTTTCTGAAAGTAGAGGCAGACGAGGCGAGGAAAAGAGTAATTTACAGCACTTCATCACAGAATTATCGATGATGAAACCCCTCTTTCCACAGGTGGACTTTCCATTTTAAGCACATAACAGCAGTGGTGTCTGTGTGAAGGGGATGGGGATCTTATTAAGTTAAATGCAATACCAATGCCTTTTTAATCAGTTTTGGCAGGAGCAATGATGAGGCTATTTGTTGCGTTTATTCTGATGCATGAGCCACATTACAGAAAACCAAAAATGTGATATGTATTTATGCAAGTATAGATATCCAATTACACTGAAATCTCTTGGCAAATATTACCTCTTCCAGGATTTCACCTCTGCCAGCAGAGAGGCTTCCTGGACTAATTGAGTCGCGAGTTTGTGTCTGTAAATGTGAATTTTGGCTTATGTAGAATCAATCTGTAGGAAAACAAAGAAATGTTTGGTGGCCACTAGAACAATGCAGTCCTGGATTTTACATCATTTTCCTTCGACAGGGAATTGTATTGTTTGTTGTAAGGTTACCCGCCGAGAATAAATCTGCAACAATTGGTGATTGACAAAAAAATGCTTATTTCCATATCAAAGGCAGTGGTGGTGCAGGTGGAGCCAGGAAATCAATCCCATGTTTTCTCCTCTTTCTGTTCTTTGAGTGTCATTGGGCCAGAGGGAACACAAATTGTATTCTCCTGTCCTGCACAAGGGGGCTGTTTCACCATACTCCAGCATCCTTTGATTCACTAATCATTAATTTCACCTCATCACTGCCATGGTTTGTTTGCTCTTTTGTTTGGATTATTTGCTCTGAAGTCCCTTTGGTGCTCCTAAAATAACCACAAATCCATAAAACGTCTGTCTCTGTTCTTTTGTCATAAACAATCATTCATGGACAGGGTTGTCACAGGCTGTGGGCTGCATTCAAGTATTCATACAGTATGTGCCCTGGTTATCTGTGTCCTCGTCCTCTGCCCACTCCTCCACTGAAGTCCTTGGCTTCACCCTCCCTAATGTGTCAGCTGTGCTCTAAGGACACAGAGCGATGCAGACAGGACAAGCAGAGGCAGCTTGTGCCCTGTGAACTTGCCTGTTTATGTTCTCTGCCACCTTATCACTGAGTGATCTATTAATCACCCCTTCCTGTCACCTCTGCCCTTTTTGCTTTTGCCTCCATAGCTCGGGTGTGTGACAACGCGATGCTGCGCTGTCAGAACGGTGGCTCTTGCCACCACCATCAGCGTTGCCACTGTTCCCCTGGCTTCACGGGCGTCCTGTGCGAGAGAGCTCGCTGCCAGGGCCCCGGGGAGTGTGATGACCAATTGTCTGGACGGGCCTCCCTCCATCATCCCCCCATCCGCCGCCGGCTCGCTCTCACCCTTGTCGTGCTCCCACTATTGATTGTTTCCCTTTGCTGAGAGACCCGAATGGCCTCCCATCCTCAACCAAAACCCTAAGACGTATGTTGAGACTGAACTCTCAACCATAAGGACATGAAGGACAAACGATGTGTGGACAATATGCTCAGCATACAATATAAGGAAATCTTTTGTATATCCAAGGCCACAGTGGTGGAAGACTTATTAGTGCAACAGATTACGCACTGATCGGTTATACTGAATGTTAAATGGATTTTTGAGAGGCTTGGTGAAGTCACTGCTGTCTTATAGTGTCACAAAGGAAGCGGTTGGAGCCCTCCCTTTGTGATTATGTCATTGGCTGACACTTCATTAACGGCAGACTGGAGACTCGGATAGAGCTACCAACACTGAGAGCAAACTGTACAAAGCTAGACACATGATTTCTAAGTATCATCTGAACTTATTAAAAAATAATAATGTAAACGGGGGACATCTTAAAACATCTTGCCTCACTGCCTCCTTCCTTACTTGCCACCTTCTCCTCTCCTTTCCTCACTCTTCCCTCTGTCCTTCACCTTCTCCCTGTGCTTTGGTGACTCTGGTGATTTTACTTTGCTGAAAGGGTGTCTGTTGTTTTGCCAAATGCTGCACATGTATTATTATCAAGCCCCTTGACAAGAACCAATCTAATACTTTTTTTCTTTTTCTTTCTCAGAGGCTTTGTAGTCACGCTTGCGCTCACAAGTTGTAACATACTGTAACTGTATTTAATTTTTGTATAAAACAGATATTTTCATGACTAAGCAAAACGAAAAGATGTATTACTTGTTTTCTATTGCTGCCGACCTGTCCTAGATGTGGACTATGAGTGCACAAACAGTTTGGTTGTATCATTTCTTTGCTTCTGTGGCACATGGTTCTCTTCATTTGAGAGCTGCTGTCAAAACTATGTTTACAGTACACACTTACACAATACACTTCCACCAAAGGGAAAATGTCTTTGTCTTGTTGTTGAACAGTAGTCATTTTATTAGGTAGTAACATTTGAGAACAGATGTGTGGAGTGAAACAGTGTATTGTTTGTAGATACGTACAAGCCGATGACCATAGCTGAATGTCAATTTAAAGGATTTTTGAAAGCTATCAATACCAATCGTTGACCTATTCACTGAAGCAACAGTTGCTGATGGCAATAGATCAGTCAACACATTAATTCCTAGTTATATGACTACAGTTGTTTTTTTTCTAACGTGTTGTAACCATCCTTGTTGTGCTCATGAAACATGGGAGAATCAGAAGAATCTCAAGCCGAAATCCCATCTGCTTTATGTAAATTTAACAAGAAGACTTGAAAAAAAAAAAAAAAAAAGGAGATTGCACGGCTGTCGCAGAGGTTGTCCAGCTCAAATCTGTAATCAAATCTAATCCTTGAATCAAATGGAAAGAGGGGAAGGTTTTCTGAGCTGGTACGGTTGAAAGCCTGCATCCTGCTGCGGGAGCCTCCGTGAAGTGACACGTACAGGAAATGAGCTTTAACTCATGAAGGGTCAATGAATCGAAATGAAGTCGCTTCCCACTGGGTGACATACTGATCACAGAGACCAATTTCATTTGAGAGATTCCTTTTCTTACCAAGGTTGTCATCAAACACCTAATTGTGTTAGAGTCTACTGTAAGTGCCTCTCATTAAATGACACTGTCTGTGAAAAGAGTGGCAAATGCCTTTTTTGACAGAGACACTTGGCTTGGAAAGCAACTTTTGGAGCTTAAGATGAGGATTAGTTGAAATGAGTCAATGCAGTGTGTGAAAATAGCAAAAAAGATGTTTGACCACACACCATCGATACTGCTACGACATCGTAGGGTTGGCCATTGGTGCCTTCACAAAATATTAACACAATGAGATTTTTGATAAATAGCCATCAGTAATGTGGATATAATGACTAAGTGGGTAAATGCAAACAATAGAACAGCTTGGTAAGTTCAGAAAATGACATAACTTTACTTTTAAGCAGCCTTTAAAACCGGTGTAAATCTGGTGGGGAAAAGACAAGAACTATGCAACTGTCAAATTATTTCAATTATCAGCAAATTCGAAGAATTGAACATTTGCTAAACATCCTAGAACAGCGATTGTTTAATAGTAGGTTTTCCCCCACATGTTGAAGTGGTGAGCCTTGGGCTGTATTAAGAGTACTTATATAATATCTTATTAATTTTTGTAAACTAAAATTACAGGAGCAAAAGTGTAGGACACCTTGGCCTGCGGAGGAGGAGGAGCCGGGGATCAAACCGTTAAAAAAAAAAAAAAAATAGATGTGTTTACAACAGTCCAAAATGCTACTATATCTGCATGCATGAAGAGGTTCCCTAAAGATCTCATCACGCTTATAATGCAAGTAGGACTATTAACTAGCTCTATACTGCAATACAAGAACAATGCTGTTGTTATTTTTCATGTGAACTGGTGAAGATGCAGACTTTTTGCACAATACCATGTATGTAGCCATCAATTATATATAAGACCCTTTGATACTGTAGGGTTCTCCTAAACTTAAAACGAGTCAGTTGGAAGCTGGAGACAGGGTTTTCAACCAACTCATGAAACCAACGTTGGCTTAAATAGCCAGCTAGCTACAGCGGATAAAATCACCAGCAAATGTCGTCATTACAGCCGTCAATAAAATAACGACAGCCAGCTCGAAATTGGGAAGTCTGCTTATGATTACCAGTCTGAAATCAAGGACTTATTGTTTTGAAAACCCATCGTAGAGACGATAACTAAGGCCGACGGGGACTTAGCGAAAGGTCAATTGCTCTTTCAACTAAATAACTACGCTCTTGCCCAAAGTACAGTAACAATTATATCGCCTTCTGTGATTTAATAGTTTTGTTCAAGGTTGCCATCTCTGAACTGGCTCTGCTGAATGTGAAGTAGCACTCTTGAGACGGTTTGTGGTGACAGTTGGAGGAAACGAAGCTTTAGAGCAGTGTTTAAGGGCCAGAGTGTGTGTGTGTGTGTGTGTGTGTGTGTGTGTGTGTGTGTGTGTGTGTGTGTGTGAAAGACAATTACCTTTATGACATGTTAGTGCAGTAAAATCGGTGTTTTATGACACTTGCTCCTAGCTTTGGGCTGCATTTAGCTATTAGCACAAAAAAGTTTTAAGGTTAAACCCAAGTCTCCTCCACTTAAATGAAGATTATGGCACAAAAGGTTGATAAACAACTGAACTGAGACCATTGCTCTGTGTCCGGAGCAAGAGCAACACACTACCAACACTGGCATTCTTAGCCAAGGAAGGAAAATGAGCTACATAATTCCTCGACACGGAGTATGGGCATGGGAATATCCAAAGCAACTTTTGCTTCTTCTACACCAGATTTAGGGACAGAAAAAGTTGTGGCAACTCCAACTTGTTATTGAACATATGCATGCATATTTTTTTTCCAATACTGTCATATATAACATTCCATTATTATGTTTTTCTGGTACAATTTTAGAGTCCAGCATGAGGCTTTTTTTTGGAATTCAGTGCAGAGAGAAAAGACCTGAGGATTTTGTATGCTGGTTATGTTCCCCACTGTTGCGTGTCACAGCAACACCTTGTCCTTCCTCCTTTCACTTAAGACTCAGGAGGGGGTATTAGGAGGACATTTTTAGACATGAGCAGAGCAGTCCTTGTGTTCTGCCACTGTCAGCACTGGTGGCACCAACAGAAAGTTACATTACATAAGACAAGGGGTATTCAGTATCTAGGAAAGAGAGGCTCGGCGACATGACTGGAGCAGTCAGCTTATTTGCAATCCAATATCCATATTTAGATCATCAATGACACTTTGAAATGCCCAGCAGTAGAACTCAAAACACAATGTAGTGATGCTCAGGGACAGAAAGCTAAACTTTTCAGCCAGTCAACAATGTAAATAATTGCATGCATTATTCCAAACCATTTGAATATTACCAACGTTTTTTTTGGTAAAAATGGCAACGCAAATCCTGATTCATATTTGTTCCCCCGGCTGTTTTCAAATCAAAGGGTTATAAAAAGGTGTAGCTCCTGTTGAAATCATGTTCAGAAGATATACAGTGATCCACAGATCAGAATCCAGGTCCTTATACTTCTCACAAATATAGTACTGTGTTTCTAACAATAAGTCGTCCTTGACCCGTCACTGAGCAAGCTTCAGCTACTGGCCCAACTGTCACGTTAACAAAAGAAATGAAACTACAAGCGTGGCTCCATGTGGATAGTCATAGCCATCATAATAACACATGTTTGTCCAGAGGAGTGTACCATTACTTACATTACAGTGACAGGCAGGCAGGCATGAGAAGCAAGACACAACTATCTGCTATTTCAACCCATTATTTATCTTTTTTGTCCGTTTGTTTGTTCAGAAAGATTTGTTTTGAAGAAAAGTTATTGCTAGTCTTGTAAAATGATTGCGAAAAGCAAACAAAAACTAATTACTTTACAGCGCATACTTAAAAAAAGTTGGGAAATGATGGCACTTTTAAACAGATTTTGAGATGGCGGATTTACCTTGTTGTATTTTCTTTTTACATTCTCTAATCTACATGTACATGCAACATAAATTCCTTCAACTATAAAAGCCTGGTCACAACATTAAAGGGGCACAGCAAAAGTGATCTGCCTGTCTTTGTGAAATGTGTAGTTAGATTGGTTGCTCAGAGGTTAGCTTACTCGCAAGGCTGTGTGGCAATCGATCTCAACTCCAGCATGCCAGCCAGCTTGGAACAATAGCACACAATGGTCACAATAGCTCTCCAGGCTTCTTTCTACTTCCTACTGGCATTTTGTTCTCATAAGTATACCATATTTATTTCAATTAAGAGTCATTGAAGAGGGGGGGGGAAAGCTCTCCACACTTGCAAGCTACTAGCGTTACCTGTCAGACAGCTAGCTCCTTAACCCGGCTGCTGACGGAAAAAAAAGTTCAGTTCAAAATATGTATTTATACCACCGACTACCGTCTGCAAAGCAATCCTTTTCTGGAGCAGTTTGCACTCTGACAAAGCAGGGTTACATCACAGTTGATGGAGCAGCAACACACCAAATAAGCCCCGGTAGCTTCTTCACCACTTCTCTGTTCATTCAAAGGGCAGCATTGTCAAGTCTGCTTACGGTTGATCAATGGCAAAAATGTGACACAGGAAATGTGTCCAGATGTGTACATTGTCCCCTAGTGCCACTTGACTGACTGCAATTCCTTTGAAATTAACTGATTTGGCCGCAAAAAGTTGTCCTTTTAAATAAAGATGTGAGTGGGCCTTACATAGCGACATAACTCACTCAATAACCTGCATTTGAGAAAATCAGTTATCAATTTCAGATTTCTTCCCCTGTGGGATACAGCAAGCTTTTACTAAAAAGGTGCAGAAGTGCAAAGATGCTCCACAGGGATAAATCAGTGATACACGGTAGAATTTCCATTACAGTTACAATGAATCCACTTTTTACAGATCATCACATCTATCACGTTCTATGTACGGTATGTACACAATTTAACAGTTTCAGTTAGTTTTTATAATTTAAACACAAATTTACAAGGACATGACTAGAAATAATGGTAACGTTGATGCTTTTGTGCAGAGAATAGGGATTCAACTTACATTAGATTTTATTAAGTAAAACAAGGTTACGTGTGAGACCGCCTGAAGCACTAACGCATGCAACAGTGCACCTCATGGGCTTGTATTTGTACAATATAGGCACACAAACTCGCCAACATCTATAGGACCTTCCATCCTCTCCATCGTAATCGATTTGTCTGCTCCAGCAGAAAAATTGTAGAAATTGTATCGACTACATTAATGTGGCAACACATCAGTAATGGCAGTTATGGAGGGGTGGGAGCAGCATGCCATCTGTGGCTTTATCAAACTCCTATTCACATCCCTGACATCGCAAGGACAGCTAGTGGGTGGTTCGCTGGCTTGGCACACAGAGCCAGAGTACACTAGAATCAATACACTGAACAAAGAGGAAGTTAAGCTGCCTCCACTGGAACGTAATGGAAATACCTTTCTTTCTCCCCACTGCCCTTTCAGAGTTCTTGGAAATGGCAAAAGCAGGAAGTAATGCTTTCATTCGGCCACCATCCATTAGCTCAAGAAAGATACAGGGCTGTCCCGATTTTGAAGGTTAAGAGAAGAATATTGGACCGTATACAAAGCTTCAATGAGGCGGAGGACACTATGTAAGTTACAGAAATTGCGTCACCCAAAAAAAAAAAATAATAAATAAATAAAAAAATAAAAAAAATAAATAAAAGGGTACAAGCTGGCTCACTGAAGGCCAACTGTATCAATCTCTCTTACACATGTTGTACGCTTACACACATACACAGAGAGGAAAAGAGAGAGCGGGAGAGAGAGATAGACCTTCTCTTTACGAGAGTCGGTAGCCTCTCACCCTTCACTCTGTCAGTCAGTAAGAAAAACAGATCTCGGGCAGATATAAAGCTGCGAGAAATAGTCGTGCCATCGGACCCGGCAAGCGTGTGCATTTCAACACAAGTTGTCAAACTTTCCTCAAGCTTGCAGTCATTATTTACTTATATGGTACTTTACTTTGCTATTAATGTCTAATGAGAAATGTGGACAAAAATCGGACTTTCCTTTTTATTGAAACAAAAACGTAAATTGCTGTAAATAAATTACAGCAATATCCCATAAACATTAATCTACTCACATGTAGGCCTCTAAACACATTTACAAATAAATAGACTGACGCTTAAGACCTTTGTTCCAACTGCCCGTCTATAAATCTCCTGCGCTGCGTTCCAGTGCCCAGGACAGCGGCGAAGCGACATAAAACACCCTCAGTACACAAAACCAACAGCACTATCCATATGAGAAGAACTAAAAAAACATGTTGATTCATTATGAATAATGTGATTTTACTATTTCTTATTTCATGTGCTATTTGGGATTTTTGAGGTAATCCATAGCCTATATTTCTTTTTTAATGAAATAAAAAAACAATGCATACTGATTTGGTTAAAGCTTCAAAACATTCGGGTCAGCCTTACGTTTTTTCATAAGGTACAAGTCACTTATTTCATTTGAAACTATCCTTTTATCGCTGAGGAATTATTCATGTTTTTGTAGGGTGGGATGGACTTGATGTGGATTTCTGTCAAATAATCTGCAAGACAATTATTGCAAAAAATATGGAATTATTTATCTGTAATGCATCGGCATCTTTAAGCAGGACTGTTTAGAGGCACTAAGCAAAAGCTATTCAAAAAAAAAAAAAGAATCAGCTTTCTTATCACGACCATAAACCAATCTGATGTCCCCTCATTTCAATACAATCTAGGGTAGCAATCGGCTCTTCGGATGTAGATGGTAATCCTATTCCGTCTCACACACGATCACAGCTCTTGTCTATTTTTTCTCAATGCCAAATCCTGCACTTCTGGCCTTCAGTGCCACACCTAAATTGCAAATCAGCCACGGCTGGGATTGGCACCGCAAGCCCTCGACACCCTGTTGAAGAAATTATTTATGTATCACACCGGTGCCGTCCATAAATAAAAGATACCATTCAGTCTGTTCCAGAGTTCCCGGAGCTTGGAAGAAAACGGTTTCTCCTCATTTTTTCAAATGCTGAGAGGGATGTGGGGTTAGTGTTGGTCCCTGGTTTGCATCATTGCCAAAAATAGCATACCTGTAGAATGTATAAATAAAAATTGCACAAAGACTGATATCTATTTCTCTACAGGGTGAGTTCTAAAAATCATACCTAGGCCAATTTTAACATCTAGGTATTTTTGCTCTACCATATTTAAAGTAGGCACCAGACAAGTTAGGACCGCACCCTGAGTAACAGAAGTATTTGAGTTGAATAAGTTGTACTTAACATTTTACAAAATCCAAATTTTACACTGAACTAAAGCTGAAAGTTTCAATAAAAAAAAAAGCTGATGATAAAAATGAATACAAAGGTTGTTTAGCTGCATGCTTGTGGAAAGCATGCACATAATGAATGGGAGCGTCAATGATTTATTACATTTTCAGAGGGGCAGTCATTTTCCCTTTAGGGAGCTCTTTACCTCGGTCTTCTCACAGCCCTAACCTAGTGGGTGAACGCAAAAAGAAGAAAATATTGCGCTCATTAAGTCATATCTAACCGTGCATGGAGTTCAGTAGTGGTGCGAAGAGTGTTAAAAAATTTAGTGCGACACGCTTTGTAAGAGTGGTATGATTTTGTTAAGGGCAGCAAACACGGACGCACGTGAAACTGCACCCATTGTTATCTATGTATGTAAGTTTTCACAATGGGGACATCTTGACCCATGTGACTGCAGGATGACATGAGTTAATTAATGTAGCACACACAAAAGGCAACTGAGGAAGTTGCCAAAGTGCAGCAGGCAGAATGCTTACATACACAGATAACAATGTCTGCAGGTATTTTGATGCGTGTCACTGTTTGCTGCCCCTTTACACGGCCCTCTTCATGAAAAGCCTCAGTTTTCATAGGGACTATTTCCTGTGTAAAAATGAGTCACCCATAATAAATAAGGGAGGCAGCAGAAATGGATATCTCAAAATAAAAAAAAAATGAAAAAGTATACAATTGCTATTATTGCTGCAAATCTGCAAAATTCTGACATTATTTTAACAAGTATGTTAATTTCACAAAGAGTATTTGTTCCACGTTCGTAGCAAACCAGTGTTGGCGATGGTATTGGTTAATCCAAGGGCTGTTGTCTCGTGTATGAGAAGAAAGAGAGGCACAGGTGGTGGTGGCAGAAACTCCCAAAACAAAGAGCTGGTACAAAGAAAGCAGTTAGAAAAGAAACAGACACACAGAACGATAGTCAGCGATACAGACTGACAGAGACACAAGAAGCGGTAGTTTAGTGGCAGAGAATGGGCACATAAAAAATAAAAAAAAGAGATTCAAGTTACAGTGGCGAGAAATAAAGGAGGGAAGACAGAAGCCTACATCACAGACGTCGACCATGAAACAATGGTTCCCTGATGGAAAGAGGCAGCAGTAAACACCCCTGTTTGGCAGACCTGGAGGAAGGGAATGGAGATACAGAAGGAGACCGGAGGGGGGGGAGAGAAGCAGCAGGAGGGGTGAGAGACCAACAGGCCCTGCCAAAGCGGCCCCCATGACGAGCAGCACCACCTCGTTAAACCTGTCCACAGGAGTCACAGGCAGATGCTCTGCTTTTTCTATGATAATGGCCGAGCTGCTAAGCAGCTAGAGGCATCACGCTCCTTTGAACAACTATTGACCTCAAAGCTGTCGTTCGGTTTAACGCCAGCACTGGTTCCAGCTCGCCACACTCACAAGGGGCTTGTTGCACCGCGTTTTAATGCAGGCCTAGATGTATGAGTATTGCTCGTTATCAAATGTTGTGCAAAAAAAAAAAAAAAAAAATGCCTTTCTGGTCGATATGGTATTCATACGTTTGTGTTAAGCTTCTGCGCTCTGCTGCGCTGCATGTGGGCATCAGATAGAGTAGTTAAAGACTCATGATCACCAATTACGGCTTAAGATCTTTAAAAACATGCTCCCCAGACTGTGCAAATTGGCGTAAAGGATATGAAAGTGTTACCCATTAATGCACATTTATTCAGCATTTTACATTTAGCAGACCCACCGCTGTCGAGCATCAAAGCACAGTCAGCCCATGGAGCCACGAGTCTTGAGGAACTAACCAGGGTAAGGGAGGGGGGGGGGGG
>NW_022280062.1:3737719-3832971 GCF_004355925.1 Anarrhichthys ocellatus | reverse complement strand
AGAGAGAGAGAGAGAGAGAGAGAGAGAGAGAGAGAGAGAGAGAGAGAGAGAGAAAAGCCGTTCTCTGAGGATTAGCTCATTTAGACCGCTTTGATCTGCAAGATCTTAACTGCTGGGTAGCCTGATTGAGTCCTCACAGCAACTTAGCAACACTATCCAGGCGAGGAGGGAGGAGGGTGGTCTTGTCCTTACCTTCTCATCCTCATTCCTTTCTCTGGATAAACTCATCTCAGTTCCTGGACATTATTATTATTTAATTGTATTGCTGCTAATGAGAAAGAATAAGCGTCTACAACCACAGCGATGCTTTTCAGTGAAGCGCTAAAAGTAGCACGCTAGAATGCTGATATCTGGCAAGTAAGTTTGACCATCTTAGTTTATTGTTTTAGCTTGCTAATATTTGCTAAACACAAAGTGCAGACTGGCAGGAAAACCCTTAGTTTTGCAGATATTTATGCTGCAAACCAAAGTATTCGATAAAGTGAAATTTTGACCTGATGATGGCAAAGGAAACGTTTCTCAGGTTTTTCATATTCCAAATTTTGTGCCTATGCATCTGGCAGATGCATAGATGTTTAACTGGATAATTGATCAATTTGACCTGCTGGTTGCGCTAGATGAAAGCCCTCATACCTAAACAACCCAGCTGGTTCCAAGAAGACTCATAAGACTTTTTCAAAAATGATCTGATCTTCCACCCATATTGTTGGAATACAGTTGACATTTGTCAGCTAATGATGATTTGGAGTTCAGTGATGAAGAGATTTTCTCTCATTGAATTTCTGCCTTTTCAGCCACCTCCAACCTCATGTTCCAGCTTTACAGAGCTCCTCTCATTCACACAGTCTTACATCATTCAATCTGGCCAATCATCATTCTTCCGCACACGCACACACACACATCTTTATACGTCTGAATTTTATGAAGGTGCTTCACAGTGATGGAGTCTAAAAACGATGCCATCAAAAGAAATACTGTGTACATTTCTAAATGATCACTCCTCATTGAACAGAAGCTTCACTAGGAGCAGGTTAACACTGTGGTTATTGTTAGAAAAAAAGATTGTTTGTTATCATGGTTAAAAGAGATCCACTTTGACCAATGACAGGAACAGGATGAGAACATTCACTAGAAGTGTGAGATGAGATCAGAAAGGTTCTGCAGATTTTAATCAAATGGATTTTTTTGATTTTATTTATCAGTAAAAATAATAGCACAGTAGTGGTATTCGGTTGAGTCTCCCTTCATCAAGTCAAATCCTGATTTTATAGCATCATATGGCCATTAAATAGTAAATGTCAGCTACAACAGCCTCTATGAGATATCTTTACATTCTTCTCTGCAGTTGTAGTTTTATGATTTTGTCAGGGTTGATGGTCACAAGTCAGCAGTTGAATATAAATCTTACAGATAAAGTCTTTTGGAGAGTCAAGCCCTTTTCAGAGGAACTGAGAGCTCACTGTATTTGAGGGGAGCTTCAGCTTCTGCTAAATCCCTGTTTAAACCCCATATAGAGATCCAGAGGGGCTGACTGGCAAAGACTAGGGGTTAAGGAGATCATTCAGACAGATGAAGATGATGCACGGCTTCCTCCCCTCTCTCCGTCTGCCTTTTGTCTTTCTCTCGGAGCCACACACATACCCCTTCACACCATCCTCTTCCTCCCTGCACTTTATCTACTCCATGCAACCTTGTACACCCATTTCTCTCTCTCTCTCTCTGGCTGCTGTCCAACTTCTCTGTCGTCGTCTTTCATCTCTTTGGCTGAGACAGGAACAGGCAGATTAAAGAGAGGAAGAGTATTAAGGGAGCCATTCTTTCTACCTCTTTGTGATGGGCGGGTTACCGGTAGCGCAGCAGAGCCCTCCCTCTGCTGAGCTTGGTCATTAGAGAGGCTGCAGAGCAGTGGGGGGAAAGTAAGCCTGAGGGAGTGTTTATAATACCAGAATACAGAGCTTGTGAGACCCTGGTTATATAGTACATTTCTGTTTAATCTTATATTTTAAAATACATTAAATACATGAATTAATAAGTGCATTAAAACAGTAGACAGAGCAACTGACACATGTTAAGCAGCACTGATGAACAAAATGGGTCCAGAGCATCAGAACACTGCAGAGATTCGTACACGCAGACTGCAAAAAACGTTGCTCGACAAATGAGAGATGAATATGAGAGCTCCACCTGTATGGCACTTTGTCTAAAGAAATTGGTCACAGACCAATGGCAATGCCTTCGGAAGCAATTTGATCAGCGTCTTCTCCAAGGACACTTCAACATGAGGAGCCAGGAATCAAACCGCAGATCTTCCGATTAGATGACGACCCACTCTAGCTCTGAGACACAAGCTCTCGAATAGTTATGCGTTGGTCACAGGTGTGGTATTGTGTTTGTTTTGATTCGTGGAATGTGTCACAATTACCCAGAAAGGAATGTACTCGCGTTGCAAAAAGCAGCTTGCATATTGAAAATTTGGTGAAAGGCGGTAAAAGTTTCCAATTTGAATTATTCTAATTTAAAAACACAAGAGCTTTCTGGTGTCTGTCTTTTCTGTTCAGATTGTTGAGCCATTATTTGAGCACTGCCACTTTTCCACTGTGCCTCCACAACTCTGACAGACACTATGATTTGTGATGTAACCACCAAGCCTTTGCTCCTGCAATGTAACGTGTGTGAGAGAAAATTGTCGATCAAATTTCTCAAGTACAATTCAAAGAGTATACTTTTATTAAATATTGATGTCACACACATGGATAGCGGGATGTTAACGTTTGAAGGAAAACAGCATCACTTAACGCCCTTGTGCTACCTTGCTCTACAGTGAACAGCTGTTACATCACCCTTGAATCATTCATTCTGAACCCCCCCCATCCAAAAAAAAAAAAAAAAAGAGTTGAGGTAAAGGCAAAACCTGTGGAATGTAAAATGGCTCTCTGGTTTCTACAGTGAGAGATCAAAAGATGACGCAGCACGCAGTAAAGTGTCGACCTATACCTCCAATTACACAATCCACCCCACACACATGCCCTTTAAAAAAGTATTTGGCTTTGTTATTGCTTTTGTGCATATGATTTCTCTCTGGTGATTTCACATGTGTGAAGCATTGGAACTGAGCCTCTTTTTTCCCCCCTACAATGTCCTTAAAACGGATCAATGTGAAATATCATCCAAGTGTGTGTTCCCTCTTCCTTTTGATGATTCATTCTATTCACTTACAGTATCATGGGGCCACCTGTAACTGTAGTCCGTTTGGTCTTCAATCAATACTTCAGATTATTTTGTGAACTACTCTCTCATCTTGGCAAGAGTTAGATAAGATACCATGTCTGTCCATTAAATATGGAGCTACAGACATCCGCCAGTTAGTTTTGTTCAGAGATTTAAAGTACTGGAATATTTTACTCAAGTAACATTACACAAGCACTTGTACTAAGTAGGCTAATTTAGGTCACTTAATGAGTAAACTGCGTTACATTTACAAAAATGTAAAGGGTCAGTGTTGACAAAAATGAAGGCTACAGTTGTATAAAAGAGCCATTAACTTATAAAATATGTCAACATCTACTCATCACACCCCTGTGACTTAACCAGAAATATGGACAAAACTTAAACAAGTCAACAACAACAATAAATGGCCAACAATGCATAAAAAGAGCGAATGACATCATTATAAAACATCACCAATACAGACACAACACGGATTTACACAAACAGAAGAAACTCCACAGCAAAAAGAGCTGCAGCTTTTGCCCAACATGTACTGCGCGCACACGCGCGCGCACACAATGTAACGTGCAATACGGGCACTAATTGACGTTTTGCTCTGGAGTTACATTCACAGCGTGTTTGTTTTACTCACCTGTCTAACGACTTTGTGTGAGTCTTGAGCCACGCGAAGTCCTCCGCGATGTGCTCCAGGTTCAACTCTCTTGATTATACTCCACGCATAATAAAACGTCCACTCAGCCGGTTTTCAAACGTTTCGTGCAGAATAAAGCTCTGCAGTTATTGTCCCAAACACTCTCTAAATGTAAACGTTTCCGCGTGAATACTTCATAGTTACCGCTGTAAAATCCACCGGGCATTGTAGCATTTAGCATATTAGCCGATCCAGAATGCACATGTTGATCACGCAACAACTTAGGTGTGTTTGATTTGGGTCACCTGGCGTGCTGGCTGGGTGGGCAATCAAACCCATGATTAATTAAGGGAAGAAGCTACCTTTTTTTTTCAATCATTTTCATTTCCTTTGCAGAGATACAATCATGCTAAACTGTAATGAATTACATCTTTATCATGCTGCATTGTTGCACTGTTCTCAAACTGCTCAGCTGGCCCAGGTGCTGCACACCCCGGACAGTTCAGGTACACATTCAACATGTCAGATCTGCCCGTTTGTTGCTGCAGACACACCAGCAGCTTCTTCTATGTTGCAACTGCTGATTTAATAATAATAATCATAATATTAGTGACTATAATAATAATGATTTGGGATTCAGCTCATTTCTTTTGTTGCATTATTACACTTTTTATGTGACTTTGTTTTCACCCTGTAAGGAATGTAGCCTACAATGCTTTAGATAAATACTAATTCAGGATTCATTTTTAAATAAGCTACTTTTTTGTTAAAAAGTACACATGTGTACAATGAACCCAACTTTTTTGAAGTAACAGGAGTAGATGTAATTCCTAACTTGCATCCCTGGTGTAGTTTAGCATACAGACCTACCATCACCTCTAAAGATCACTCATTCCTGGAGTCTTGGAATTGCTGTGACATTGCCAGAAACCAGCAGAGTCTCCAGGAAGTCACTGAAATAGTCCCAAACACAATCCCACATGAAACCAACACTTTAGTTTTTGAATGGATTGAACAAACATTGTAATTAGTCAGCTTTAGAGGGGCTGCTAGGGCAGATTTTGTGACCTTCAGACAGATCCAGGCTCGCAGCCCCCCGTTTCCAGTCTTTATGATAAGCTAAGCTAATCAGCTGCTGTAGCTTCATATTGAACAGACAGTGGTATCGAACTTTTGGCAGGAGAGCACATATGTGAATTCCAAAGTGTCAGACTATTGCTTTACATTTGAGTAGGAGGGAACTAGAAGTAGTTTTTACGTTTTGGCACCAATCCAGCGTCTCATGAAGATGCTTCTTAAAGCTGAGGTAGTGATTCAAATAAACAATGACTGAAAAGAAATGATAACAGAATAGGAATCAAAGCTTGGAGACATAGCTTTATCAGCGATGGATTAAAACACTTTCCACAACATTCTTCCACAACTACTTTGTCTAAAGATGTCTTGTTCTGTAATGATATGACCAAATCACTTCTGGCTCCACAAGACTAATAGTCATTAAGTTGCAAACACACCGCATGACAGATCCATCCTTCACGCTGTGGAACTGTAATCTTTCCATCCTTTTTTTTCAAACAGTGTTGAATCATTTCAGCAATTGCATTTAAATATCACATATCAGTCCAGTGATTTAAACTGTTAAAAATAAAAGTCTTTGATAGAAAGTTAAGTACAAAATCTGGACAGCCAAGTGGGCTATGTTCCAACAACAGTCAAAGCTCCTCAGCTCCTGCATTTCAATTTGGTGCGGTACCTGGGCGGTGCGCTGTCAGCAGGATCTGTGTTCCAGTTGGGTGACTGAGCCTTCCTGGTATTGAAACACGATGAGAGTGAAGGCGAGTCTCACACCAGCCAATGGAGTCATCAATAATAAGACAAGGTGAGCAGAAAGGGTGGGTGTAGGGTTATCTGGGTACAGCACATGCACTTCCCATTGGGCCGCGGGGGCAGACAGGGCCGCAGAGAGGCGAGATATGGCTTGACGCTCCTGGAATCTGTGATTTGACATCAGCTCCGTGTGAGAGTCTGTCAGAGGCCAGGAGAAGGTCTTTGAGCGCATCGCCGCTTCCCCTTTAGTCTAAGACTTTGGGTTTCATCAAAGAGGTCTGACTTGCAGGGCACAGAGAGTGGCTGAGCAGCATGGCGGTGGCCGGAGGTGGTCGGCTTTGAATAGACGCTGAATAGTCATTCATCCCACAAAGTCAGTCTTCCTCTTCCACGTAGGTCGAAGGGAACCAGCCCATCTTAGAGGCAACAAAACAGGATACAATTCAGGCAGCATCACATATATTTGACAGGATATATTTTTCATGAACTTCTTTTATTATCTCACTCTTTCTCCTAATTTTGAATGGTGAATTGTCCTCATACTTGGCACCCCCAACTCTACTCTACATGGCGCTTACAGTGAGGAGCTTCACAGATGTTGCATAATGCACACACATACGGAGATACAAGATCAAACCTCCCTACATGCCGGTGCCGTAAACACTCAAATATAAAGTGTTTGTATGGTCAAAAATTACTGATTGCGCTTTAAATAGTTTAAACACAAAATTATTTGTGACTATTTACCTCAGCAAATGCACTGAAACTACTGCTAAGACAATTAAACCCCCATAAGACAAAAAAATAACATTTTTCTCCCTTTAAAGCTAGGGTTGGTAACAGTGAGAAAACAGCAAGAGTATATTAGATTTTTAAAATATATTTAACTAAAAAACCCAGCCCAGTGTTGCCAACTCTTTTCCAATGAAAGTAGCTTGCAGCATTAGCTCCGAAAGTTGCTAAATCTAATGAGAAAGTTGCCAAGTTGGCAACACTGACAGCACGTCCCTTCAGGCAATCCTCCAAAGCCACTTACCCCTAATTCTCACAATGAATGTAAACAAAGAACATTTGAAATACTGATTGCCGTCTGGATGTAATGAGAATTTCAACAAATATAACAAAAAAATGCAATTATATAGAATACATGTGTAAAGCAAATCTACATCAGCTACCACAGTATATGGTAAGAGCACAGATGGCACAAAACAAATAAATAAATAAAATGTGGACAGAAATGTGCCACAATGACAGGATCCTACAGCAGACCTACCCTGCCGTCGATCTCTCCCTTCCACCACCCATTGGACATCTTGGTGTAGATCTTGATAATGTCTCCCTGCAGCAGGGAGAGCTCCCGTGTGTCTCTGCAGCAGAAGTCATAACGGGCCACTGCAACACCCACCACCCTCGGAGAAAACACTGAGACAGAGACATCTTGTCTCATTTTGGAGAAACATCTTCACTCAATTTCAAAAAAAAATTCTGAGAATACTCAGAGATATTTAGAATGAGTTATTAAAGTTTTAAGATCAATCTTTTGACTACAAATGGCCAAGAATTATATTATCTCTGATGCTGTGATTATGCTGCTCTCTCCTCTCATTGGTCCACCAATAACTACTATATTCACAAAATCAAAGAGTCACGCTCCGGTCAACAGTTTAATCTGAATCTAAAAGTAAGTTGCATATGCTCTTTGGTTTGTCACTTGAAAGGGAAAGGATGCTTGCTGACTAACTGGAAACTTTACTTCAAACTGATCTTAATTTTAAATTCTAATAAAACTTTGACAAAAAATGTTAAGCCAAGGTCCATACCAAACTACCAACAAAGTACTAACAAGCCTTTTGGGACTCCAAGGAAGATCACAGGGCTAACGCTGTTTCTCTACCTTTAGTATACAGTAGTATATATTATCAGTATATCGCTTTGCATGTTTGTAGTTTGTACGAGGTTAACATTACAACGGCATGAAGCACATTTCTCACAGGTACTATCCACAGTAAATTGACTATGGCTATCTTTTAAGGACGATAAGGAAGCAAAAAACTGCGACTCTTTGGCCTGATTCAAACAGAGTAAGAGCAAAACCACAGAGTCATTGATGAGGGACAAATATATAGATCTGCCCAGCTTGGCTGTGACAAATGCACAGTAGAGAAGACAGGTCATGGGTTATCATAGTCATGTATTGATCTCATTAAAGTTCATGTTGAACGCAGTGCTTATCAGGTTGTACAAGGTTATTCCTACACATGCAGGTCGGTGCTCACATCACTTGGGAACACAGGTGTGCATCGTTTTTTTTTACCTTATCTGTGACAAATACAGGTGACACAACTGGGAAGATATGCTGGATGAAATATACCTACTCCCTCATGCACACCCAGAAGCTCAAGTCCACACATACATGCATGCATATACATGCTTATGCACACAAAGGCAGGCACAGACAAAGATATCCTAACAGACTGTTGTGCTGAATATATGCCGTAAAATGGGAAAACCACCCACTTACAGCATTTACTGACATTGTTAGCCTTATAGTTATACCTATTTCAAAATGTATATTATGTCTAAATTTGCTATTTTTCTTGTGTAACATATTGTTTGTGTTTCATTGACAAGTAAAAGCATACAAACTAAAATGTATGACCACAAGTGACAATGATAATTGTAGAATTTAAGTAAAATGTAAATACCAGCAAAGGTTGCTTTGCAGCTATTTGCCACTGGTTTGTTGACAATCCTGCAGTTATCTTCACATAGTGGGAGACATCAGAGCTCTCAGAAAATCACAATACTTCCAATTTGGATTCACAAGAGGCTGACTTGAGTGTTTTTTCCCCACATGGCAACCCATACGGTCCGCGCAATACGACGCAAAAGCGGAATCATTAGACTACATTATTTCACAAAGACAGGAAAAATAAGACAGTTTGTCTTTGGAAATCTGGAAATGTGGGCATACAGCAAGGGAGAGACTAAGAGAGTAGAAAAGATGTACCTGTACCTGACCAGAAAGGCGAGGAGGAGGGAGGAACAAAGCTGCAGCCGCCAAGAGGAACTACAGAGAAACAGAGCGAGTGATGGGTGGATTGGGGGAGGGGTGTTCAGGCCGTAGTGGGAGTAAAGAGAGAACACAAGCAAAGTAAATATAAGTTTGACAGAAAGAGAGTATGGCAGAGGGTAAAATAGAGAGAAAGAGAGAGAGAGGAAAAGTTGGCAAAGTCAAAGAACAAGCAAAATGCAAAGACGGGTCGGAGAGCAGAGTGACAGAGGAGGGTAGAAACAGTGAGATATACTTTGGTCTGGGGTTGTTTTTCATTATTTCGGCTCTGCCAATAAGGTTTCATTTAAAGTAAGTCTTAATGCTACAACATGACATGATATTTTCAGACAACATACCGCAATCCATTGTACTCAGAAGAAAAAAACGACTTCGGACACGGAAAAGTGCAATGGAATGGTCATTGAAGTCAAAATTCCAAGTGGGAAAATCAGACAAGCATTATCTAGCGCGAGTTTGTCAACATAAACACACCTGATGTCACAGCAGCATGACATCCCACACCGTGAATTATCTTTTCATCATTTTTTACTTTATGTAATGTTTTATGTAGCGTTTGTGTTGTGAAACATACTGAAACAACATTGTTGCTGTCAAATCCATTCATATTCAGTTGATTAGTGCTTCGTTGCGAGCATGCAGTGTTAGTCCACTTCTCCCCTTCTCTTGTAACAGGGTGACCACAGAGTCTTGAAAAAGATTTTCAGAAATATTTCCCCACAGGATTCTATAGTTGTTCATTTAAATAGTTACTTCATACACCATTTCTCGTCTCTGTGATAATAGATGTACGTATGTCCTCTGTAGATGCTCGTGAAGTTCAGAGAGTTGCTGTACAAATATCAGTTAGCTGGGACGCATTTAGATCCGACTTGCAATGGATTGCAGTAATAATGTGCTTCCAACCTTTTAGTAACATTTTGGAGAGGGCCCTTTCCTTTCTCAACATGACAATGAAGCCCAAAAACGTACCAAACACAGCAAAACAAGAGGAAAAGAGAAAATACAAGCAGGGGGCAGGGTCTTGGTAAATACAGACACTGCTAGACACTTCTAGTGGGGCATTAGTGACGATTGAGAGAGATTACTCTTGTAACAGTCTATACATTGGTTTTTTGGGGAAAATACTGCATATAATACAGTTAAGCTAAGACATGTCTGTTTTCAGTCTAAACGTCCACTTATTGCCCAAAAGCAGAAGCTGACTTCACTAAATTTATTGTGGCTGAATGGGAGCAAAACCCTGCAGCCAAATTTCTAAATCTTGTGGAGAGCCTCCCCAGAAGAGTTGAGGCTGTTAGCATTATGCCGCAGTATATTGATGCCCATAATTTTGGACATCGGTTGGCTACGTTGTGTTGCCTCTATAATTTTCCCCCAATCATACTGCACAAAATAGCAATAACAACCTTTTGAGCGAGCAAAAGCAGCAGTATGGGGGTAAGTATACACAGCACGGCGCCCCGACAAGGCAATCCACGCCGCCGAGCCAACGACTTATGCTTCTATACGAAATCCATCGAGCCAGCAGACCCTCACACTCAGAAAACCACCTGCTGTCACAACAACAATATGACCCTGAATTCTTCCTGTCCCCCACAGGGATAAGTAAATGCAAGCCAGTATGTGTCATATGTTTGTCTGACCAGAGGGCACGCAAACAAATATACACCTACCTGCAGGAAGTATATACAGTACAAACAAACAGATGTATGTATGCACTGTATGTGTGCATGTATAAATAAACATGTACTGAACATACAACCATAAACTAGCACAAGGATTTGATACGACAGCTGATACAGTTTAGTATGATCAAACTAAATATCTTGCACTAAATATCTCCACTAAATACCATTTTGTAGTGACACTTCACTACAAAATGGTTTTAGATTATTTCCAATCCCTAACATTCACACACGAACACAGACGGCAAGCAATCAGCCAGAGTAAATTAAAGATGCGGGCTTTTGGTTCTCCAAACAAATGACTCCGAAGTTTTGAGGGTTTTTCAATAGTTCTGCATCTTTTGATCGTTTGCTCAGCCTTGCATTCTGTTTTCTTTGCTATGAGGTGACTGTTTTGGGATTCAAACCATTTTGTGTGTGTGTGTGTGTGTTTTTTTGTTTTGGCATGACATCTGTCTTTCCACGGAGGCTGTTTACCAGACAGAGAACGTGGTGCCCACACTAAGTCTGTCTATGGGGGTGGACGACTTAAGGCAATAATAATCTATCCCAGAATGCATTGAGGATCTGTCAAGGCTTTCTCACAGAAGGAAGCGCTGTGAATGGCAGCAATGCACAAACACACCTCTCGCAGAGCTGCTTTGAAGCCAGATGCGCTGGGAGACCGACGCTGCCAAAGGAGGCAGAGGGACAAGGATGTAGCAGAATTTTACATCCGAACAGACACAAAAGGCTAACTTTGACTTTGTTCCAGCGTTCGTCTGCTTGCCTCTGCTGCGGCGGCGGGCTGTGGTTGTTTACACGTACGCCTCTCTTTAAGTTAAGACAGTTTACCTCCAGCTGCTTTCCGCTCTTTTACATCAGATCATATTTGCAAACTTTTCACAGTTTTGCGGAAACAGGCGCAGTCCCTCAGTTGGACCAGGGGTATCCCTCAGGTGTGTGTCGGCAGCGGGCGGCTGTCACACAGTTTCTCCGCTGCCAGCCCAAGTGAAATGTCATGTCCTGTCAGGAAAATTGTGAAGCCATCTCGGAGCCGAATAGCATGCGGAGTGTGACGTTTGGAGTAGCAGGCTCCTGGTGCTTTGCCTTGGGCATTGGGCCCTAACAGGGACCTCTCTGCCAAGCCTGGTGAGCTGCCGAGGCTCCTTTCTATTTCTTTCACTCATTTCCTCTCTCACTCTCTCCTTTGTCTTTTGCTCTCCCTCTGTTACTCTCACCCCTCAACTTTGTACCCTTTGTCTCTCTTTTACCCCCATTCACACTTGGTGTTAACATGCCATCTGTATTTGGATATCTCATCTGGTTAAGGAAAAATACATTATTCAAGGTGTAGATGCACGTGGAATACGTTGCAATTTAAAAAGGATTGGATCAGCTACATCTCATCTACAGGTGGTCCAGCTTGTATTGGATCTCTCATAATGTAGTCTGTACAGTTTGGCCGCATTTTTTAAGAAATGGTTCATTATTTCCCGAAAAATACTTGTTTGCTTTCTTGCCAGGACTGATTGATACCACTCTTGTGTCTCTTGGTGATTCCTTAGCTTAGCAAAAAAAAATTGCTGGGGTCTACGGGCTTAGCCAAGAAATACTTGTCATAACAGCCCATAAATTGTTTTTAAACTTTGGTTTAAATGTATTCATGTGTGAGCTTTAGAGGTGAAGAACTCAGCAAACCGTTTCTTCCTGTTTCCAGTCTTTACACTAAGCTAAAATAGCATAAGTTGCTCTGTGTTTACTGAACAGACAAGAGAGTGGTTAGTTGAAACTAACCCATTAACTCCACTACAAAAAGCTAGAGGACCCTTTGATAAACGGGACTTTTTTCTTGTCACTTGTAACCTCCATTTCTACCTCTTTCCTTTTCTTTACTCTCTCCCTACCTCCCATTTATCTCACTCTTTCCCATTCTTACATCATTGTCTTTCTCACTTTCTACACCCTTTTTGCCATTTCCACCTCTGTTCTCTGTCTCTCTCTCTCAGACTCTCAATTCCTAACCTGCCTCTTCCTCTATTCTGCTTCTTCCACAACACCTTCCTCCTTCACATGCCTCCTCAGATTGAATGAGCATCTGCTTCTGTCTCTGAGGGCCAGTAATGACGCAGGAACTGGACTTGTTGAACTCAAGCACACGTGTACATTTATCCATGCCTATTAATAAGGCCGCCAGGCTGAAATCAAAACTGCTGCTTTTCCACTGACAGCCAATAATTACCTCATAAACACGGTGACGGTATTTAGCAGTACACAACTGGGTGCATCTTTCATTTTGACCATGTGAAAGCTTCTCATATTTGAGTCAAACACTGTTTCCATACAACATCTAATGTTAGTGTGACCCAGATGATTGTGATCTGCCATATAATATGTATAGCATCTATCAGATAACTTAAAATAATGAAACAGAGGGTCAGTACTGGTTAAATTACATGTTTTTTCCCTTTTTAATAAAAAAGTCTATCCTGTACGATTGTTTTATCTCGCTTGATTCAAGTTCAGATTTAGCAAAAGTCCACCGCCACTGATATGACACGATTTTGTGTCTATATATTGTATTTTATTTAATAATTATTGTATTCTATTTTGTCAGTAAAAAAAATAAATTTTAACATCTACAATTCCATGACAACAGGGCAAAAAGGTTGAAAGTACATTGACAGTAATGAATCATTTGACGGTATAAATTTCAACACTTTGTGATTCATCATTTGGCATGAATAAATAGAAACATGACAGATCACAATCGATTACTATCTTGGAATAAATGAGAACTAGAATATAGCACACAAAACTTATCAAATCCCTTGTCATGGATTTATTACAAAGCCAAGTTATCAAAAATATTTTGACAATATAAATGGGTTTTTTTCTGACATCACCGAACTAAATTACAGTAAGCACTATTTACTAGTTTGAGAAAGCAATGGCAAACATTTTCAGTCTGACCAAGGATAATGACAAAAGAAGACTAATCAAGCAAAACTGAAGAGGTCCATCTCCCAAAGCGCTGTTCCGCAGGGAGTCCCGTTAGCTCATTATACCGTGCTAAGTATTTCTAGCATGTCCCGATGGTCAAAGATAGGACTGCCTCAAGTATTAAGATGCAGTTTTAACTTAATAACCAAGCAAAAGCTCTTCCATCATTTTTCTACAGTTCTTAGAAGGCAGTACAGTACATCAGCTGGTCTATAGTAACAAAATATAGCAGGTGAGATACTTTTTGGGGATTTCAGCAAACTGTTTCTGCCCTTAGTTTGTTCTTTTGTTTCTATTTGATGACCTGGAGAATGTCAGGTTTTATTGGGTGTTTTGGTCATACAAGCAAGACTACTTCCCAGGGAAAAACAACTCACTTTACTTTATCTGAACTGCAGTTGCAGCAAAACTGTATCCCAAGCAGGTCACAACAAAAGCTTAGAATGGCTTTCAACTGTAACCGGCTCAAGATCTGATCTGGTAGCATTTCCCTCTGTCATACACAGTCTCAGGGAAGGAAATGTGGATGTTTGTGAAGCAGACTCACCACTGACAGTCCTGGTAATGGCCTTGGGCATGCTTCCATTGGACAGTTCCCTATAGGGGACCTGCAGAGTGGTGTCAAGACTGCTGAAACCCTCCTTCAATGAATGCTGCTTGTAGTATTCCACCAAGTCCTGTGTAAAACAAGCACAATCAAAGAAAACATACCCATAACAATGATAATCAGTGTGAATCTACTTGACTTTGTGTACAAATGGATAGAAATGAAAGCAAAGATGTGTGGGCAGGTTGGCTTGGCTGCTCTTTTGACCTTGATAATGCATCAGCTGCTGAGGAAGTGTTTCTAAGAAGGGCAACTAACTGCAATGTATCTTTATATCTGCCCATCTCAAGTGCGATACTGAAAACCAGCTAATATTAGCTACTGAGATACAGGCAGTTGCTTAAAACATGCGCTCGAAGCTTTGTGAGTGTGTACACAAATGGAGAAATAAACCACTAGTAGACATGTCTAACCATTGTACAATATAAATGCATGCGTTATCTCCAGAGTGCTGCAAAAGCAATGTAATGTCAAAATGATTATACTCATTAATGCTACAGTAGCTTAAATCCATACAAAGTTAAAACCTTTACCAGCACAGTCTTGAACAGCCGACTCTCAGCGATGTAAAAGCAGCCATCCTTGGTCAGAATCTTAATGTGCTTGACTTTATCGTTGAACCTGTGGAGGATGAATAAGAGATGAGCTGCTAATCAACTATACATGCTTCCACGTCAATCCAGTCTCTATGGTGAACCGTCACGAAGGTCTGTCTCCGCTGACGGCTGGTTACCACGCTGAGCTGCGCCAAGCAACTTTGTTTGGCAAGAACACCTGAGGTTTTCCCTGCTGTGGAAATCAGATCCAATACACTGAAGTCATATAATAATAGAAGCATCAAAGGATTACTGAGTCTTACCCTGTCAGACGAATTAATACTGTATACCAGTGTCTGATTGAGATCTTTCATAGCAGGGAAAACAGAAACCAACAGAGGTTTCTCTTCTTTGTTTGATTTTAAATGTAAGAAGCATTAGAGGCTAAAAGTGTGGAGTAATTAACAAGAAAACCAAATAATGTAAGAAAAAAATCATATTGAAGTATTGTTGCAACTTTTAAATAATGCAGTTAAAAGCAAAACTAATAAAGTATTATTGTTTTAAGTCCCACAAAAGAAAAGCAAAAAAGTCCCCCAAATCAACAGCAGCAATTTATTTTGTAAAATAACTAAATTAATTTTAATCCAATAATGGTTTCTTTGCCAAACATTTGAGTAGTGTGGACAAACCTAGTAGTTACTGGCTGATCAGCTTCAGGTGTGGATAACTACTTATTAGCGCGTTCCATTTGAACTGGGAAGTAGGAAGTTCCCAGTCGGAAATTTCAACTGGAACGCCCCCCTGAAGTCAGATTTCCGACTCGGGAGAGTCGGGAGAACCTCACCAACCAGACCTCAAAATACCACATAAAGCGTTCTTATCAACTGGTATTTCTAACAATGGCTACCCTGGCTAGAACTAATGTTAACTTCCCACTTGTGGTACTGGAACGCCATCACCTCGGGTGTGATGTCATTCCCAGCTCCAATCTCTGACTTCCGAGGTAAATGGAATGCAGCTTTGCTACACCTCTATAAGACAGACCCACCTCCATACCATGTACTAAATCTATAGTATGTACTACCTGCCAATCTACTGAAGAATCGCCATTTTGTACCGACAGGAAAAGATACAAATGGTGCTCCAAAAGACCACAATGAAGCTGAATGTTTTAATTTAATGTCACCGCCATTAATAATAAGTATTTTTCATGGCAAACATTTTGACAAATAGTCGGAAAAGCAAAGGAGCATTTCACATAATTAACGATAGCTTTGTTCCATTTAAGTATATTACTAACTGTCAAACGTGTGTGAGATTGTATGCTATAGGCATAAGTTAATAATTAAATTATCATTTAATCATATGTCATGTGAGAATAGTAGCTCAGGCAAGCTGCTTTGTTGAAGAATAGTGCGGACCAATCTTGAAAATACACACACTGTTCAGTGCATGCATACTGCAGGCTTCATTGCCCCCCAACATGGCTGCTGTCAAGCCAATTGAAAGCAAAATGCTGTATATTGCATGTCTCCCACGCGGTGATGTGCAAGTTACACTGAAAATAGATCCGCATTCTAAATCTTCCAATGCAATGTCTAACGCATGAGAAGCATATGATCATGTTGCAAATTCACAGATACATTATGAATATATGGCGGGTAATACATTATTGATGTGTGTTGAGTTATATGGTGCATAACACATGGAAACAGATGAGCCTTGTTTGGTTGAGTATTTCCTTCCTCCTATAGGCTCCCAAGGCTGCACACACAAACACACACAAACATCATTCAACACACACACACACACACACACACACACACACTGTAGTGTCTAGTGACACCAGACAGTTCCAGTTGATTAGTAGCAGCTCTCATATAAAGCTCCATTATCTCAAACGGCCATTCTGATAATGATCTTAAGCAGTGAGACAGGCAATTAGGATTGGAGTGTTCAGAAACCGGCTCTGTGCATCAAAGTTGTGAATGAGGGATGGTATGAGTCCACCAAACCAAATGGGCTGGAATGGTGTGTCACTGACTAAATAGTCTTAACATCCAAACACTATTTCAGAGTGCACCCTCAAATCGTTATAATCTCTTGGAGCTGTCATGTCAGGTCGGGGGCACTAGATAGTCCTTTTTTAAAGACTGAACAGGCTTTGATGCAGCCTGAAAGATTTTCGCTGGTTAAATGTCCAGTGTTGTATTTCAAAAGACAGCTACGGAGGCACTCAACTTGCAGATAAAGCAGCCATTGATTGAGGCCTAAAGGGATGGATGTTTTATCGTAAATTTCAATGCATTGCTGTAGCCTCCTTTTGAAATACATTTCTAAGACTGATAGCCAAAGTGCAGCAAATAGTATGATGCAAAGCTACCGGGCTCTCCTTGAACATATATCTGGGCAGAGGAGACGGACAAAAGATGGATGGTAAAATAGTTCAGCCAATTCCACCTCTTTGATTCAACGGAGATGCATCGACTGAGCCGACCATCAGGGTAAACTAAAATTAACCTCAACAATGTTTAGGTATGATGTAGGTTCAAACAAACCTTGTGCCGCTGACACAGATAGGGTGAATACTCAAATTAGAAAAACATATTCTAAATTACCTCTAATGTCTAGCCATGGAGAAAGTTCTGCTTTTCTTTGCCCAGATTAAGGGGTATTTATCTACCTGTAGCTCACGCGGAGTTTCATGTTTGATACTCAGAGCCTTAAAAAACAACAGGTAATTGTTGGTGACCTGGTGCACAATCCTCTTAACAGTGAACTGCTATGGTACTGAACAAGAACAGAAATAAAAACAAAATCATGAATGTAATAAGCAGCTGCTGATATGCCCACCTCTTGAGTTCAGGCTTATCGCAAACAAGAAATGTATTCACTAAATTTATGGCACAAACAACATCCTGCTGCAGGCTTCTTATGACCATGACATTGTGGTGATAAAGATATTAGTCGAATGCACTTAACTGATTCTATTTTAGCTCACAGCTAAAGTTACCAAAGTGACTTCATGAATAGCGATTCTTTCTAACTCATTGCACCTTCTTTAACAAATCCAAATGCCATTTCTCAATCTGTAGCTAACTTTCAGAATGATGAACGTCATAACCTGATTACTGCAAAATCTTTCAAATTCAAGGGGCCCCAAGTTCAACGAACAACAGTACATTTTTTAAGAGGCTGAAAGCTTTAAGACAGATGTATCAAACTTGGGCAAAACTCTTTGCTTGATAAGACTAGACAGTGAATGAGAAAATGTGTTTATTTGCAATTAGGATGAAACAACCCTTTAAACTTCATTCTCTCCCCCACCATCTAAATTTTAACATCAACTGTCATCCATCAGACCAGACAAACTTTTTTTCCATACTTCATGATAATAAAGTCACCATAACTTCTTGTTTTTCACTGGCATGAGTGGAACACAGCATGACCTCCTTCTGCTGCAGCCCATCCACTTTTAACATTTGATGGGCTGCTTGTTTTTATACACCACACCATTGTTGTGCCGAGCTATCATTTGCATGTGGGCATTTTGTTTGCTTGAATGATTCTCGCCACTCGCCTCTCAAAATAAGGTGTTTTTAGCCCACAAGACTGCTGCTGACTATGTGTGTTTTGTTTATTCCATCATCATTGGTAAACTGTAGTGTGTGAAAATTGTAGAATTAGATTAGAAATAAATGAAAACAAGCCATCATGTCACTTACTTTATACTAATGGCGTATTCAGTGCACTCTTTACTCCTGTGTCGAACCAGATAGGTGCCGTTTTCTCGGTCCAGAAGCTCCACCTCAGCCTGGTATCTCTCCATAGGACCTGCAAACCTGAACCACCCATAAACAACTGCTGCCCTTACACTGCAATCAATCACTCTGAACATGAGGATGAGAACAGTCAATACAATCAATAAAAAGTGAAAATGACTTGTGGTTATCGTAAGCAATCTACAGCCATTTGTTTTCATCGCTTACCAGAGCTGGGCAGAGTAATCGACAGGTTTTGGAACCTGGCATGGAAAAGAATTGTGGTTATTTTGTGTTTTTATGGATACACGAGGGGTGGAGGTCATTTCGGTAATATGATATTGAAGCCTCATCTAATGGCTAAAATCACTCTTCTACAGCGAAGAAGTGCAATTGAAAAGCACTACATTTCTTTGCCAAGACATCAATAGAAGCCATTATCCACCAAATGCATTGTAATCACACTAAATGTGTCTTATTGACTATGAAAAATATGCACACTTACACATGGGCAAGGCCTCACAGCATCACTTGGAAAGAAGCCAATCTTGGTTGTCGCCAGAATTTTTCCCTGCAACAGCAACTGGCTGTTAATCGCATTATATTTGTCTGGGAGCAAATACACCTCTTTCTCTCTCTTTCTCTCCTCTCTTCCCCTCCCATACTCGCTTCAATAAATCCTCAGCAATTAGCACACAACAAGCAGTACATCTAATTTGCAGCCCAAGTTAATTATGGTTCAAACTCTGCCGGCAGTTAGATTTGTACTGCATCAAAACAAGAGCCTCCTTTAACACGAAATAATGGATCTTATTCTGGTCTTTGAATATCCAAACAGCGTGAGCTCTCTGGCTTGCACTAAAGACTAACAATTGTATTTTAGCTAAACTGCCTCAAGCACAACACAAGCTTTAGAAATTCATTAATTCCTTCAACAAACATAGACTTTTTTCTCCAACTGAAAAAAAGAAATTTCGTAAAACAAATTACATGATTGTATACAAACTTACCCCTACATAGATGTATAGATCTTCAGTTTATTTCATAACCTTAATTATCTATCATGTACATCTTGTAGACATATACATATATATATATATATACATACATACATACATACATACATACATACATACATATATATATATATATATATATATATATATATATACATACATACACACACACATATATATATATATATATACATATATACTGTATATATAAGCTCAAGATAATTTGAGTTACCAGTTATGAGTTTGAGGTCAATTTGAAGTCCATTGAGTCAATCTGAGAAGACAGTAAGTGTTGAGGGGATGTGGAGCTCCTCATTCAGCTTCCTGCCCTGTTTATGCTTTCCTCCTCACTCCTCTTTATTAGAGTATGAAATGCTTTCTGGGACCGCGCAAGCCCCGGCAGTAACTAGATTGGAAAGCGAATCTTTACCCATCTCTATGATTCATTCTGTGTAATAACATTTCATCAAAGGTTTTTTGAGACCCCCTCTCTATTTGTTATGCCTTCGATAAGCGTATGATAAAGATTCAACTTATTACTCTGTTGGCATAAATAGGCAGCAGCCAAAGGATCAAATGAAATTACAGTGATTGATTGTATTGTTCTGCCAGTGGGATGGGGGATAATTGCCTTCTGGGTAACAGGGGATATGAATTCTCAATGTTCTGTAATTCCATCCTCTGGCGCCACAGGGGACGCTGAAGATTAAAGGTACCCTGTGGAGGTTTCATTATAAACAAACAGGGTTACTTTAGATCCAGTGTTTCCCACCCAAATGCATTGTGTGTGACCGTAAGATCTAAAAAAAACTTGTTGAGAGCACTTACATTGTTTTGTTTTTTGCATGCATGCATGCATCTGAGATTGTACACTTCTTAATCGTCTTCTCTTTTATGACTGCACCCTGCATTTTTCAGCTCATTACTGCCACCAGCTGTTGACATGCATTCGGCAGTCACTGCAGAATTCTTTTGTGGATATGTGAATGTGAAGAACACAGACTCCAAAACACAAATATATTTAACAGACAACATTTTATCATGATTGATACAGTGTCTATTAAATTACATTTGTGGTTTGGAGAACACTTTAATATCGCCTTGCACCCTTGTTATTGATATCGTTGCAATCATTCACAGCCCCAAAAAAGTGGTTTAAAAAAAAAAAATAAAAGCCTTGTTGGAGTATAATTATGCACAGGTCAGTTATTGACACAAATGTGTGTTATCATTTAATTCCTTTAATTATCTCCTCCCAGCATAGTTACCATGGTAACAAACAATGCAGTAACATCAGGTCTGCAGCATGACATTCTGCGAGCCGTTCTATCGGCTTACAAGAAGTCTCCTCGCATTCATGTCCTCACCCTCCACCTTGTGCTCTGTCACAACAGAGAGAAACACGGAGCATAGGAAATCAGGCTAACCGCCAACTCCCAGCCGTGCCGTTGGCAAAGACTGCAGTCTGATTGGAGCAGCACCAACTGGAGGATGAGGCTTTAATGCCACCGTAAAGCAGAGTGAGAAACAGCTAGGGAGGCTGCCGCAAGACCCCAGATAAATCGACCATCCTTTCAAAAATAGATAAGGTCAAACGCCCTCGACCTTTGGCTGACCTCATGAGATGGTTGCTAAATGTGCCAGTACATGAGGTTGTGCGCCAACCATTAAAACATCCTCCAGAGGCTCCAGTCTCTACTGTTTTATTGCCTCAGTGTGGCACTCAATTAATCAACCAAAGCCACTAATTGGTTAGATCATCTGTTGTAGGCTATGATTCAATCTGAGGAGTGAAAGAACAGACAAATACCCTATTTTTAATGCAACTGTGGTTCTGAAGAGGTCATACAGATCTTCGACGGATATTTCTAATTAACTGACCTCATAATAATATCAAATTCATGGCTCACCTGACAGGACACAGAATGTGATGAAACAACCCCAATGTAATTTGTAATTTATCAACAATAATGGCCAAAGGGAGATAAATTGTTGATGTCACCCCATTAATATATTTTTGAAAGCTTTTGCAGATAGCGGGACATCCTTCAGTAAGAGAGAAGAGGTGACACGCAACACGGCTTCAAACCCACGACACTGCAGAGACGGTGCGTGCACCAAGCCGACCCGGTGAGCCGTGACATGTTATTTTTTCATGGAGTCACAGATGTCGAGATAAAACCAAGATGAGCTGAGTGACACGCACCTGCCACCAGGAGCTGTGCAGGTCGGCAAACATCAGTTCAATGACATCCCCCGCATGAATGCTTAGTGGGGGCCCGCACTGGGGACAGGGGATGCCACTGTAATCTCTGATCACAACCATCCTGGGTAGACCTAAAGAGACAGGGAACACAAACACATCTATACTCACACTTTTAAACATTTATCAGAGTCTTATACAGAGGGACATAGAGCAGGTGAAAGAGTGTAGGCTGATTCATCATTACTTTTAGGTAATAAATCTAAAATACTGCAACCATATATGACATAAGTACAAGGGCACCACTTATGAGATCTAGGAATAAGTAATAGGCCTTTGAATCACAGAGCGCTATGTTGCTCAGACTGTGACTAAAATGGAAAACTCAGATATTCAAAGTATTCTGCTAGACACGGGGAGTTAAACGTGATGTTAATACTTACTTTAACTGAAATTGTTATTCTAATGCTTTCAAGTCTACGGGGACCTCTTACTCTCAAAAGAGCCAACTGTAACCTAGCCGACATGCAAAACGATATGTATGCAGTTCATTTTACTTCTGACCTTCTTCTTACTGACAACAGCAATGTCACAGTGTTCTTCTATTTTACTGCAGCAAGGTGGGGTTGGCAAAAACAAGACGTTTGGCTGTTGTTAAGTTTCTCTTTAAATATATATTTTCAATGCTCTGAGCGCGATAAACAAAATTCTCCATCACAACGGCATTGGATCGGTTTGACAGCAGACGAAGCAGATATGTCAAAACATGGGCAAAAAATCCCAAATCTATCTGCCTGACTAAATATCAGGTGAGACAATGTTGTCCGTTTTTTTATTTATTGCACCAATCATGTGCACAAAGCAAATTCTCTTTCTGTCATTGTCCTAAATGTTTCAGCACAATTGATCCCCAACATGTACATACATGTCCACAAATCACGAAAATGGCACCATCCTAAAAAAAAAAAGCAGCTATTTACTGTTGCAGGAAATGAATCTCTTTGATTCCTGTACGTTGCAGCTCCAATCTTTCCTCGGCATAGCAGACAAACACAGCCACAAGCATCCGGCTGAGGCTAAGACTAAACACCCCTGCCAACTTAAAAGACACAGCCACTTACTCTCCACAGACTCACACATCTAGCCCCCTCAGGCACATCTCCCTGCCAGCCACGGCTCCCCTGCAAACCAGCCCGAGGAAACTAGCGGCTGACGGTGACCTCAGATGAATTGAATATCTAACATTCATGTTTTTAATAAGAACAATAAGCACGGCTGTGGCTGTCTTTCTCATAAAGCCCCTTATTGAAATTGATTTAACACAAAGGCACAGCTCAGTGGTTGAGGCCGAGGCATATAGACTGCTGGAAGTGCTTTTCTGCCAGCATCCCTCCTGCCGTAGTCCTCATGATTCCACCCACTCCAATTCATTTCAATGCCGTCTTGGGTTTAGGCATCACGTGAGAAAAGGGCTTTTTTTTTTGTGCATTGGATAAGGATTCCTTCTGCATCCTATTATTCATTTGTTATTCTTACTCAAATATGTTTGTCAAAAGGAAGCTGTTGTTGCTCATTTCCTCCTTTGAACCCTGTGTGTGAGCAGGAGGGATTCATGTCACTGCATTTCTTTTTTTTTGAAGTTGGGCTGGGAAGTTGAGTAGTATATGATCACAAATGTGAGGAGGGGTATTATAACATCTAAGGGTTAGCTTTAAACCACCATCTATCTCCTCCAAGTCTCACTCTGGCCTTCAAATAACCGTCTCCTTTTCATCCCGTCTGTGTTTCTGATTTGTTGCAGGGCCAAGATGAAAGCAGCTTAAGAGGTAACACCTAAAGCCCTTAGCAGGTCCACAAAAGTGGTGAAGTGGTCGAGCCATACTGACCTGGGTCTGGTGGTGTTGTGTTTTCCTTTGGATGGAGAGCAAATGTAAAAAAAGACGGAGAAAAAACAAGGAAGGCAGAAAGAGGTTATTGAGAGGCAATTCTTACTCCTTGTTCAGTCTGACTTGAAGAATACTCTTCATACAATCATCTATGAGTGGTATACTCTTTAGATGTGTGGTCTAACCTTTAAGATAGTGAAAGACAGACAGGAGTTCTGTTTCTTAGCATTTTGTCTTTAGGAGGGGATTTTTTTTTTTCTTTCTAATTATTATCCTCATTTTGTCTACAACTCACCAGGGTATCATAGAGTGTTCACTTTTTTAGATTAACTGTCACAAATTGATGAAACAGGAATGTTCCACTATTGCTTACATTTAAAGGTGCAGCAGGGGATCTCATTGGCCAGCTGCTATGTGTTGACAGGAGTCTGGCCAATCAGAACTCTGCATGTGTGTCATATTGTCTTATCTGCTATGTTATGCTTCACTTATTATGTTTGTGTCTAAGTCAAAGAGGAGAAGCAGTCCAGGACTTACCTTGGGTTTCGGCTTGGCGGAATCTGCAGTCAAGTGAGAGACAGACACAGTGAGAAGAATACAAAATGAGTGTGTGGTGGCTTCCTGACATACAACCTCAACCGTCAACCTCTGCTGGCCCTCATCACGCCTCAGAATGCATAAAGACCACAGTGCTTCTGCTGAGAAGGCTTGTCAATGGCCTGAGCTGCCTTTAGCTGTCTGTGTACTGTATTCAGCGAGGGTAACGGACATGGGCGAATGTCCCACACTTGTGACAAAGAGCTAAAGCTTGACACATGAGTATAATGCAACAACTGCTAAATATCTTTATGGCATAATTCAGCTTTAAGTGCTAAACATCATGTGTAATTTGCAGTCTAATAACAGAATTTTTATATTCTTTAAGGGGGAAATAAAGGGAAGTAGAAATTTGAGCATGTGGGTGGCAAAGTAAGGGAAGGTCAAAGGTTACATCATCCAGAGAGACACGTTTTTTTAAATCAAGACACCAAATTCAATAGTACGCAAGCTGTTACATAGCTTATGTACAATCTGGCATATGTGTGGTGCTCGATGAAAGCTCATGGAGTTCCCAAAATGTAAAGAGGTCCTCCTTTAGGAAGCATAAATGTGCTCAGTAAATTTCATGGCAATCTGCCTTTTAGATTTTGATATTTTGGCGTACAAGTAGAAATTGAGGCCTGATGGTGGCGCTATAGGAAAGGCCACCAAAAAAAGTTAGGATGTGTTCTCTGAGGGACATAAATATACACAGCAAATATCATGGAAATGATGGCATATATGTTTTCACGATAACTTAGTGCAACAAAGTGTACACCATCGGTTTTGGGGGTTTCCATCTCACCTGATCTCCCACAGACTCCGAGTCGACCCAGACACTCCTTATGAGCCCCCAGCCCACATTTCAGACAGAGGTAACCCTGGTTAAAGATGCCCCTGGACACAATAAAACACAGGATATATTTTATGTATAACAGCATCCTTAAAATAAATACCTTGACATTTTGAATCTGTTGCAGTCAAGATAAGAAAAAGGAAATGTCCTTCAGCTTTCCAAAACCATAAAACTGATACTGTCTGCTGAAAACTGAGACGGCTAACAGTCTGTAGTCCTTGGTTATTTCAATTTAAACCCAGTGCTAAAAAGCCATTTCCAGTTACGTGAGAGGCTAAATTCAAAAATTGCCTGAGGAAAACCAACTGAAGACTAAATGTAAAATACCACGGTGTTCCTTTAGTTTAATACCTCCAATATGCAAAAGATTTGAAAGTGTATTTTCTTAAGACCACTGCAACAACATAATGATTAGTGATAGTTACAATGATAGTTACAGTTTATGTTCACCCTGTCTCAGGTCTACAGGTGCTTTATCAACTCTACATAATTATCCAAAATAGTCTGTTTATAATGTATGAATATTACCTGAGCAAGAGGTGGCAGAAACTACAGGAAGTGATCCTTTCAAAGGTGTGCATCATGAACTGGTGGGTGTTGTGGTTGGCTTTCTCTGGTCGAATATTTGATCTAACAGAAAAATAACAAGAAAATGGTTAAATGAACTTTAAATTGAAAAACAAGAGTCTACACAGCCATACTAGCAGCTCTGTGATGCTGCACTTAGGCACAACTTGTGCTTTGAGCTAAATGATAACTTCAGCACATTAATATTCTCACATATGTTTACCATTTTAGACAGTCTTAGTTTAGTGTGTTAGCATGCTAACATTGTCTAATTGTCACTGAACACAAAGTACAGCTGGTGCTAAATGGAATGTAATTAGTTTAAGTATTGGACAAATGAAAAATCAGGGGATGAAAACCACCAAATGTCAACATCACAGTGGAGCTAGAGGAACAGTCAGGGGATCACCAAAGTCTATAAGATTCATCCTTCGGAGACTGTGAGAGTGTCTGTCCAAAATTGTGTGGCAACCCATCCGAATCTGTTATTTCAGTCTAGACCAAAGTAGTGTAATGTCAGTGTGTTTCTGTCTGTCTGTTTTTTTTAACAAAACATTCTCAATCTCAATTCTTTATTAACTGAATAAAACGTATTTGTTGTGTGAAAAACAAGGTTATTTATTTCTTCACTCCTGCCCATTCCTTCCTACTTCTGGCTAAAATGAAAGCAATTTTACCCCCAGTGAATGTGTACTCGTAAATGAAGAGGGCTTGAATCAGCCCAGACAGATCTATTTTTGAGTTGCATGTGTTTAAATGTGAGAGGGGGGACATGCAGAGCAGAAATAAGCAGTTTTTCTGGAACATGGACAAACATGATTTTTTTTGTGTTGAATACACCATTCTAAGCAATAAAGTGCTGCCATGAGTGCTCCCATGAGTGAGTCCTTCATCGGGAGCCCACATCCTCTTTACAGGTACAATTTTCACTTTCTGAATGGACCCCTTCTGGTGTCATTACCCAATGTACAGAGGCACACATAGCTATTTTCAGACACAAAACCATAGGGTTCAGATCTGTGCAAAAATAAATGTTTCAAGAAGAAGGGGGTGAAAAATGGTTATTTCTTTCTTTAAGTTTTGGAAAGTTCACATTAGGTTTTGAGCAAATGTCAAGGGCCTAGTGGTCATGTGGGTTTATGAGCTCATGTGTGACTACTTTCAGTTCAAGTTAGAGAAGGAGAAGCACTTAAAATGCACATTGCTGTACATCCCTA
This sequence comes from Anarrhichthys ocellatus, assembly GCF_004355925.1. NCBI lineage: Eukaryota > Metazoa > Chordata > Actinopteri > Perciformes > Anarhichadidae > Anarrhichthys > Anarrhichthys ocellatus. The sequence goes on along the minus strand of NW_022280062.1, from coordinate 3,806,311 downwards.
CACACTGTAGTGCTTTGCTACAGTGCATATATCAAGTATAATCCAGAGCACTGTGAGAAGTGAACATGTATTCGGGATGGGCATAGCGGATAGTCAGCATGCATATCAGGAATATTGTTTTCATACACATCCACCCCAAACACAAAAGCATTTGTTCAGTCAATCAGCATGTAATGTCAAAACAACATCGTATACTCCTGAATAAACATAACAAAGGATACAGACAGGATGTCTGCCGAAAAAAAAACTCCCACGGTTACAAAATAATAAAAGAGATGTACCTCCATAAAGCACTGATTTGAAGAACCATTGAGGCAGTGACTTCTTTGTAGTTCTGCAGCTCTTCAGAACAGTTTATTTGTACCGTGTGTGTGTGTGTGTGTGTGTGTTATTGTTCTATAGTCAGCAGTGTGTGTTTGATTACAGCTAAGACCTGATCAAACAGTGCACATGAAAGAGTCAATACCTACCTTGGCCTTGATGTAACATGCATGCAAACAAAGACGTGTGCATACAAGTGCACAGTTAGTTTTTCCTGTGACACACACACTGGTCTTCTGCGTTGCCTACAAACTGTCCTGACAGTGGTGTCCGTGTGCTTGCATACTTACATGGCCATTTCAAACTGATCCAGCCACTTCTTCTTCAGTTCTCTGGTCTTAAAAAAGAGCTCAAAGCCTGCGTGCCCCTGCTGGTGAGTCACGTAGAACCCGTAGCACCACTGTAGAGGTCAGGAAGAAGGCAGGGATCAAACTGATTGCTTTTTGTCATGAATGCTTATGCACATTTCTGAATAAATGGGAAACTACCCTGGCTACATGTACATGATTATCTCACAATGTATACTTTAAAATGGTGGGTGGAACGATCGCTCAGTGGTTACATTGTTACTGTACAGCAAACAACTGAACTGTCTCTCTTTTTAGAGTTTGTTTTTGATTTAATTTATCTCATGAATCTCAGATACCCATGGCAGGATGGTGAGATGTATTTGTAGGTTTAACTGTAAACAGTGCATGATACCCAATAGGCATACTCTTTGAAATACCGGGGATGCCTACCGAGTTAAATGCTTTTTGTGGTGTGACTGTTGGAAAAAAAAAAAGAAAAATATGTACACAACTGGAAATATACCCAAGAAAAACGTGTAATTGCAGGTCGATTCAATGGGTGTAGAACATAGCTATTGCTTGCTTGTTTTCTCTTCAGCAACACATTCACAGCCTGGCACGTTCCTCAACCGCTGGCCACCAAATATCTACTACCACTGCAACACTTCACACGTTAAAGGCCTTACCCATGGGCATATTTGGGAATAATTTCCAATCAATTCCCAAACCTTTCAGTTTGTGCCACCCTAATCTGTTCCAGCCTGTTGTGTCATATCTAATAACAGGAAAAATGGTAGGGTTTACCCGGAAGTGATTGGCCAGCCCTGCAAGGTCCTGAGTGTTTTAGAGCTCTGCGGAGTGTTAAATCATTGATGACTGTGTGGGTGCTCCGTGGCACCACATTCACACTCTGAAGTTTCATTTAGCAGAAAATGATATATAGCTATGAGCAGCCTTGGAGGACTGCACACATTCATCACCTGATATTAGCATCTCTGTCTGCGGTGTGTGTGCGTTTTTTGTGAGTGTGTGTTGAGGTGAATCTAGCTTATGTAGCTTAAATGTAGTTACACAGTATCTCTATGTCTGTGGATATTTGTCTTTTTTCTGTGTCTGTGTACTTTTGTGCAGCAAAATATTTGAAGGTGGACGGGATCAAAATAATGACATATCCAAGCAAAAATCACAGTTTGTGTCATTACATGTTTAGTTCAAGATTGTTGATTAAATAATGCTAAAGACTACCTTGAATAATGCCAACGACACACACAATCCCCCAAAACACATCAAGACCATGACCAGGCTTGTTAAATTACCAATCAATGCCAACCACATGTCCCACACAGACAGACAACACCCAAACAAGCACATCATGATTGCACAATAGAGTAAATGAGGATGATAATGGAGTCCCTTTGATACAACACCACAGAGCCATCCCATTCTGGCAAACTGTCATTTTCACATTAGCAATCAGCACCAGAGTGAGAAGACACCATCTGTGGGCATCCATCAACAAGACATCAACAAGTGTCCTTCGCCACAATACGGCCTGCAAACGTTCCCAAAAGGCGAAAAATAGCGTAGTGTATAAACTGTGGGGGGTGACTGACCCTCCATCAGTCTAGATTACTCTCATTAAGCATCCAACATTTATTTTAGCAATGAAATCTGCAGACAAACAGATTTTGAATACCATTGTTTCCATACATTAGTAGTGTAGTTTACTGATACGAGCTAGAAGAATAGAGAGTTTATATTCAATATTATTCATATTAGAACAAATACTAATATGCAAGGGCAGCATCTGTGTAATCATGTGTATAGAAGTATATTGTGTTTCGCAGCCAACTGACCTTTTTACCCTCTCTGTCGGTGATGGGGTTGTTTGTGATCTTGAAGTTGTTGAGGTCAAGTATGTCCTTCATCTCATAGTTGTCTCCTCTTCTCTTGCAGACAATGACGGCCACGTCAAAAAGAAATATATGTCTTTAAAAGAAGAAGACAGAATGTTATATAGTGATATAAACTTAAAGATTTGCTCTTGCACACTGTCGACAATTATGGTAAATGTATTCAACAGCTGCGTTTCAGTAAAGTGACCTTCATCAGACATTTAGCGGGAGTTTTTCCTGTCTGATATCCTAATTTCTTTTTAAGGACAATGAAGTTTAAGTAGAACAACCTGTCCTGTTTCCTCTTGTCAACACTGGAGACCATGCGCACCTCTCCGTCACCTTTTGGTCGACCATAGCTGATCAGAGGCTGATTCTAAAAGTAAAATAAGAGAAGAATAAAATGAATATGTTAAAATGAAAATGAATTATGTATAACATAAATGCATTTGAAATAAATGCATTAATAAGTCAAATGCATATAGTAAAATAGTTCAAATGTGTTAAAAGGTGTCACTCGGGACACATTTCCAGCCTTAATGTGTTCTGCACTGAAACCCACATGTTTAGACTCTCTTACAAAAATATAAAAGCTGTTTAACTTAATATGTTAATGACAGTAATAATTCTTTATTGTGATGCTGCTGCTATAAACACCTCCTTTAACTAGTTTAGGGCTGCAACTAACAATTGTTTTCATTATTAATAAATTTGCTTGTTATTTTCTAAATTAATTGTTTTCCTTAAAATGTCTGAAAATAGTGAAAAATGCCCATTCAAATTCCGCAGAGCCTAATGTGACGTATCGAAATGGCTGTTTTTGTCAGGCCAGGCAGTCTAAAACCTAAAGATAGTTATCATCATAAATTATGAGAAAAGGAACAAATCACACTCAAGAAGCTCGAACCAGGGAATGTTGAATCAAAAAGGAAACCAAAAGACTTCCTGATCATTTGCACCCATAAAAAGTGTACACTAACAGGTGCTGAGAGAAAAAAGATTTGAATTTACCAGGTTTTCGATAGACCTCTGGTACTGGTCGATCTCCCTCAGTGTCTCATTATCTCTCTTCACCTCGTTGACAAACTGAGCCAGGTCCTGGGCAACACAGAAACACACAATATTCTGATCTGTACATTGAAAGGAATAGTTTGTTCATTTTGGGAAAGTACACTGATTTGCTTTCTTGCTGAGAGTTAGATGAGAAGATCAATACCACTCTCATACTTGGCTGGTCATGGTGGAGCCAGGACACCGCTGGCATAAAGACTGTTCAAACCAAAATGTTAAAACGAGTTGCGGTGAATAGTGGACCACATGAAACCCTATTTTTACACTCCATTTGGTACAGATAAAAGAAAATTAAAAAAACAGATATAACGTGTTTATTACGAAGCTGTAGAGGTGCTGGTAGGCAAACTGCTGATGCCATTTCTCCGTTGCCAATCTTAATGCTAAGCTAACCTCAGCAACTGCTGGCTGAGGATTTAACATACAGATATATGTTAATGTCAACTGATGTATGCGTGTGTTGCAGGCAGGGTGTTTTTTTGTGCCTCTGTGAGCTGAGCATGCACGTCATTTAAATATTCTAAGTTTGAATCGAGCATTCAAGGTGTCTAAAGTGACAAATTTTCTGCCTTTTTTGTTTTCTCATCTCAGCTGCCTATCAAACTCTGGTTACCTACAGGACTGGAAAAGTGAAGCACTCACCAGTGTGATGTAGGTTTAATCAATTCACACCCACTTGTAGCAGAAAACCATGAGTGATTCATGACTTCTTCTTTTGTCATCTAATAAAAGTTGATAGTTGAATGGCAGACAGCCTGTTTCCACCAAATCCTCCTGCTATTGGAGACAAGCTGAAATCACAATGATTACAGACCATTTACCTTAAGCACTGCACTTACTTTCATGGCATCGAGAGCAATCTTCAAGTTGCTCTTGTCAGCAGCATCGTGAGTGTGTTTGACTAGTTCCTGTTTGAGGAGGACAAAAAGGAAAGGATAGACCCTGTTCACACACAAAACTCACACTCAAACATATTTAGCACGAGTAGTTGGGTTATTGATTTTAAATGCTACCATGTAGTTTTCATAACAAAACAAGTCATTTTCTTAAATTAATCTTATTCGAGGGCATTAGGGAGATTTTTAGCTGAATGTTGACAAATATGCTTCAATTAATACCATAAAAGATGAAGCTTAAAAGACAGAGACAGATCGTTCAAAAAGCTGTACATCAGAAGAGAGGCACTGGAATGAAACAAAGTTAATTTACTCAAGTATAGTACTTCAGTAAGTATAAATATGAGGTACTTTACCCAAGTATTTACATTTTATGCTACGTCTCAGAGGAAAACAGTGTACCTCTGCCTCACTACATTATTTGACAGCTATACTTACTTTACAAGTAAAGATTTAACTTGCATACGTGTGATCAGTACGTAAAATTGGCTCCACCTCAACCAGCTACAACATGTAAATGCTGCTTACACATTTGTGGATCAGTAGTAATAATAATCCAACCATGCAATATATATATAATAGTGAAACACTTGTGATGTTTTTCAGTTTGGTTTTGCTACTTTTACATTCAAGGAAAGGATCGGAATACTCCTTCACACATATGTCTGTTTTATTAATCAACACATAGCAGTTATTGGTGGCAGTGTAATGTGCACAGAGGCACTGTGAAATCTCCTGGCGATGACTTTGGTGTTATTACCGTCAAAACACCAGTCAAACAGCCAAGAAGACATGAGACGAAATAAACTTATACGAGTCCGGAGTGAGGCATTTCCGCAGCATGCATAATTACATATCACAACGTAATGCTGTGGCGGTTTATTTTTCCTACGTGTGGCACCAGTTCCACCATTTTTTCAGACAGTATATTTGCTTCATTTTGTTTTGTTGGGATTTTTAATTCTAGACAGATGCTTGCTGTTAATGACATGCTGTCAACACTGTAGCAGAGAATGACATCATCAAGACTTGAACAAATTACATCAATATGTATATTATATATGATATCTAAAATTAAAGGTTGAATTGAAGAGATGAATTATTCCTCTACAGTGCTGCTTACATGCTGAGCATTATCCATTCTCACTTCATTTCACCCTTTCTATCTTTTTACCCACTTCCCAAAGTCTCTCCTCAGAAGGTGGCTGAGAACACCAGGATCACCACCATTTACCACAGAGGCCTTCTCCCTCCACAACAATTTAATACAGCTCTCGAGCCCTTGTCCTCAACTGCCCTGCCAGCTATGGTCTGACCTCTGATTCAGACGAACCAGGGGAGACGGTGTCACACAGCTATCAGTAGGTAGTGAAATTGGGGGGATTTTGAAAGGCTGCATGTCTGATTTCTACAGGAAGCAATAGTGCAACCATACTGCAAGACATAGATATAATCATGTTTAGTCAATAAGTCATGTAATGATAATTTCACGTGTAAATGTATTTCACAATCAGGTGACGGACGTCTTCCCTTTTAAAAAGCACTTGTTTGAAGAAAATTCTGTAAGCTGAAATGCATTGAGGCAGATTGAAAGCATTTTACTTTCTTTATTCACTGTACTTTCTTTGAGAGATGTGACATAAGAAGAGTAAATGCAACACCTAAATGACTTGTCTTTCTTTCTCTATTTTTGCACTGAGAATCTGCTGAGAAGTTGTGAAGAGTGGCAAAGTTGTGGAGAATGTCGCCCTCCAGTGGCCACTTCTCTACTGAAAGAAGGACGTCATACGCTTCGAATCAACTGAGAAAAACGTTGACAAAACCTCCCAGAGGTCAATCTCAGAGGAGTACAACTTGAGGTAAAATTAGCATGTATGTGATATCCTTAGAGAAGGCTGCACTTTGAATGCTTCAACAACAGGTACAATTTGGCCAATGTTGATGTTTATTCTTGCCTCAACAACTACTGTTGTGGTGTCCTGGAGTCAGGCATTAAGGCATTAAGGCCCAAATGTTCCAGTGGAGCTGCTAATTAAAAGCATTACATGTAGCAAGTAATAATAAAGTAAAAAAATAGGGTGGACTGCTGAAAACAAGCACTCAAGATTCAGCAAATCCATTAAAAAAGGGTCAATCGGGGGTGTCAGGGCAGTCAGTGGCACATACGTTACCATGAACATATATATTATGAGCAGCTAGTCTGCTCCAGACCAGACTCACTGCTGAAAATCAAATATAAAATAAACTGCAGGACCTAGATATGTAGCTAAAGAGAAAAGCAGGTGATCATTTTAATGCACACTGTAAGCATGTCATGTCATGTCATGTAAGCAGCAAAATTTATTAATCATTGTTATTTATTTATGTATATGTATATATATATATATATATATATATATATATATATATATATATATATACGGTTAGTAAATGTATATTTTTAGGCTACTTACGCGTTCAGACAGTCCACTATTGTCTGCCTGATTTCCTTTTTACGTATTATTTGCGTCTGAAATCCTCCTTTAGTAGCTGTTTCCCATTTTAGCATAAAATCTGTGACTTTGAAGAAAGCTGTGAACGCACATGTATCCGAATAACTCAATTCTGGCTCAACTTGAATCTGGTTTAGCCTAGTCGCACCTCCTCAACCTGGCTTGGCTAACGTGAAAGGTATAAAGCCAGGATGCACTGACTAGACTAGTTCAAGCCTCGCTTTTTATATTTTTTTTATACTGGATTTCTTAATACTGCTTTTGTGAAATAAAACAAATTTCCGTGATTAACACAACTTTATCTAATCAGGGATGACTGATCTCTGAAATAAACTGATTTCCTTTAAACCCTGAGCAGACTCTTAGACACTCTTACTTTAAATTAGTGGAGTCAGACCTCCCTACCTGAAGAAGTAGGTGGTACTTGAGGACTCTCTGCATCGGGACAACCAGCAGGTCCCTCAGAGTAAACTTCCCATTGTTGGCTCTCTTTGAGCACTCCTGCAACAAACACGAGACACATATTTATAACAGCATGAGCGATGATGCATCACTATTCGGATGACTTAGGTGTTACTGGAACGGGTCAACCAAGAGACAAAACAGTGTTCATTGTTGTCATGTGAAATTGGGTATGGAATACGTTTGTATCTTATTCTGTTATAGAGCACACACCAAGCTCAGAGTTTATAAAGACATGACATAACACACATTTTAAACAAATATTTTTTATCTTTTATTCAAAATCGATCACATGAAATCAGCTACTTCAACTAATTTATACTAGCATCGTTTTTCAAGTTTCTTAAAGCTGGATAGAACAAGATACATAATGCAATAAAACATGTCATGTAATGTATGTGTAGTGCACAGAATTAACACTAGGAGCCGCTGGCAAACATGATCTCTGTACAATGGGGTGTGTGTACATGTGCGTTATTCAGGTGTCTCACCTCGAGCTTTAGACGGACATCCTCTTTCTCTTTGCAAATGAAGTCTAACACAGCAATGGCGATCTCCACCTGACTGCAGTATATCCCATAAATGAGCAGTCTACAACGCAGAGGAAAGACAGGGAAGCCATTGATGAGTGGTGATTTGGAGAAAAAGTACAGCCAGTGTGTGTCGAGAGCCAGTGAGCGATACTGTGCTCACTCAAAATTAGAAAGTGTAACTCGTAATATGTCGCAATCATGTTGCTCATGAAAAAGATGGTATCAAGGGATTCTCTGATGAAGAATATGTTGCAAGACAGTCATCTAGATTACATCATGATGTGACTGAGAAGAGAATCACCTTCCTCTAATTTGTATTATTTTGTAGTACTTTCAGTTTGACCCTGAAATTTATAGAGAACTGGAATAGAGAAAACCGCATAAACGTATAACTGACAAAGGGCAAACAGCCGGTGTGCAGCAGGATGGATGCACAACTGAAATTGTCACGTCTGTCGTAGTATTGACAGAAAATTGTAAGAGGAAAGTACAGTGATATAGTGAACCTGTACACGTAAAGCTGTTTACTGAGACATAACTCCACAAAAAGGAAAGTACATTTAGGGAGATGCCACTGCAGTTGCAACTTACATACTTCCCTTGCAACCTAACTATAAATGTAGATGGATGTTTTCATGAATACCTCTCTTTGTAGCTGATGAAAATCTGGTAGAGATTTAAGGCATTTTTGTTTAAGATGGAGTCCTGCACGTCGACCATCAGGTTCTTGTGAACTTTAACCAGGTCCTGCATTAGAGAGAGAAAAAAGACATCAGTACCTGGATATGAACATTTCATTTCCATGTCATGTGACGAGAAGGGAAACTTGTGGGACTTACTGGAATGTTGACAAAAACTTTGTCGATTTCAGCCGCAGAGAAAAATTTCCTGAGAGGGTTCAGGAAATACTGGAGACAGAAACAATTGAACACCTGAATGAAACATAGCAGCGCCTCTCCTCAGATTCTTCCACTAACTGATGTTTCAACTGGAACCGGTGAACCATTTGAAATTGTAATAATAATAATAATAACAGCTGTGGTGCACATATACAGAAACAAATAACAGACATCTCATTAGATAGTCAGACAACAGGGCCATAGCAGTGCAATTTAAGATGAAGATTATAACTGGGACTATCCAGATATGCCCCTTTTTAAAATTACATTTAAAAACGCTTTGTCTAGTATGAATTTAAAACAAAGAAAACCATGTGTCTTTTCATGTAACAACATATGATGCGCTATATGGTGCGCTATAGAACAGTAGGATGTTTACGTATGAACCTTCTCGATGGACTCCAGGGTCTCTGTGTATTTCTCCTCCGTCTGTTTGATCTCTGAGAGACAGCAGCTCCGGACGTCCACCTCTGCCTGCTTCTAGAAAGACGCACACCTTAGAAAATGTTGCCTAAACTTTACTATCTTTCCTTTTGTTTATCTGCAGACACTGGAGAATATGCAGTCAGAATGCTGAAATTAGACATCTGTATTCAGATTACATCACCAAAAGTTCGAAACGCTGCTAAGTTTTTTTTCTTTCTTTTTGTAAAACTCAATACTTATAGACGACAGTATTTTTAAAGCAGCATGCGTCAACTTCCTCCTGTGTGCATCAAACACGGCAATAATCACTCTGAGATCTCCGCTGAGTTCCACTTCTGCAGGTCCAGGCGATAATAATAATTATAATAATAATAGTTTTTAACACAAATCAGGGAATGGGAAGAATTTCCCTCTGGTTTGCATTCCGTCTATTTTTTGTCAAAAAATAGACTTATTGTTGCCTACTTTTGTAAACATGTGTAGCTGGAGCTGTGAATTGGTTGAGTAAGTGTTAACTCGTTACTTCAACATACAGAGTTCACAAAGCACTTTGTGAACTGTTTTTAAAGGTGCTATATAAATAAAGTTATTATTATTATTACACAGGTATAGCAATGATGTCAAATTCTTGCGAGTATTACATATAAACTTTATTATACTTTTAGTTATACTCGTATTTGCAGCTTATTTTAGCAATATTATCCTTTTTTGTAAAAGTTATCATCTCATTTAATTTTGGCTAATCAATCATGGGTGACTATGGAAGACAATAAGATGGTTTATACATTTTAAGTGACATGGTTTTTTACGCTTGTAAAGTCCATAACTGGATTTTTGCTCATGAAGATTAACAGGGAATATACTATGATCATTAAAATCATAAAGAAATAATGTATAGACTGATACAAAAGTAATCCCTTTCAATCATCACTTATGACCTACTAGAAGTGTGTGGAGTTGTCTGTATCTACAGCTGCTTTTGTCACGCCTCTGGGTGTCTAATAGCATATTTTGCTGATCATACATCTGTACCTTCATCAAGTAAAATTTTGAAGTATAATTTTGAATACAGTACTTTTATTTGTAACCGAGTATTTTTTACATTAATGCATTGGTACTTTTACTTCAGTTATGAGTCTCCCTACTTAAAGATATCCTGATGTTGAGTTCAGAAGAGGATTTCATCCACACAACTGTACAAGGTGAGAAGTTGAAGTGTGACATTGTAGGTTATAGTCCCCCTGAAGCGTGTGCCTGTGTGTGTGCGTGTGTGTGTGTGTGTGTGTGTGTGTGTGTGTGTGTGAGTGTGACTCATTGCGGTACCAAGGGTGGATGCTGCTCATTCCTCATGAGGTCTTCATAGATCTCTCCATCTGCGGAGTCTTCTTCCATCCCGTAGACCACTGCATACAAGTCGTCATCATCATCAGGGGCATTCTCACTATCACAGACACACACACATACACACACATTAACAAATAACTTACTGCATTGTGAAAGCTATGGGGCAACAATTTGTGAATAATGGAAACAATATGATATTAAATGCAATGTTAAACCAAAAATACATTTACACAGATATAAACAACAGGCAACACGCTTTCTGTAAAGAGTATATGTGATTACAAATAGTTTTCTCTCATGGGCTGTTCTTTTCATCATATGCATTAACTCATCTTAATCACTGCATGTATTAGATAATGAGAAGCATAATGCACAATTCAAAGAAAACATGCTCTGAATATAACTCAAATGTGACATGAAATTAATACAAATACTGGACCTGTTTTACTCATATTTGATTGCCTTATTTGTCTCTATCTGTCAATCAAATGTGATTGATGTGGGTGGTATGCAAGAACTCAGCAAAAACATGCAGCATTACTCATTCGTTCCCTCTGACAGTTACAGAGAAACGGAGCCAAGCCTTTTACCAAAACATGTGGGTGTCCAGACCCCTGGAGAGCATGGATAATGAGCAGAGCTGGTTCTGCTACAGAGCAAAAGAATCATGTTCTATCAACACCAGTAATGGCCCCGCAGAGAGGGGCCTCATACATACTCAATCAAGTCTTCCAGATTATTGTAAATGTCCTCGTCTTTGAGGCTTTCCTCTGTTGGAAATGGCCTGGGAATGACAGCAAAGCAGAGTGAGGCTCAGTGTTTAACAGAAAAATCAATATGAAGAAAATATTATCAATGAGTTGCTTTGGGCAGGAAACAAAATTGATGCATTCAAATGTTTTCAAATACCCAGAACAGTCTTATATGCTTTTGTACAGCAGAAAAGGACACAAATTGGTAACAACTACTTTGGACAAGTCTTATTGGGGCTACAAACCAAACCTTATTTAGATGGAGATCTGCAACTCGCCCATTATCACATTCAGTGGATGCCGAAAAATTATTATAGATGCCAAAATAACATAAAGAAATACATAGAACATTAAAACAATTCCACAAAATGCAAAAGAAAAGTCACAGGCTTTTAAAGAAACATTGCTGAAAAAAAAAGAAAAAGCTCAAGCACACCGAGGATAACTTTATGAAATGTCAAGTGACTGTTTTTTTTTGTTTTTTTAATATTGGATAACTTACTTGATTACTCCTTGCTGTGCAATTGCTGTGTAGGAGAGCTTGGATAGTGTGTCCATAACCTGGTAAAAAACAAAGGTGTGTTAAAAAATCTTTTTGAATGGCTCAGAGAGATACAGGCACAAAGAGAGAGCAGACAGAGAATGCTATGCTCAACAGGTAGCAACCTTGTTGCATCTCATTTCATCTCTCTACGAATACTATCCGATAAAGGTAGTGACGGTACAGTTTGTGGTAGCTATTGTGTGCGCAACAACATTTATACGGTTGGGCAACAAGCTACCAACAACTCATTCTTTTATCAAAATAACTCGATTAGCAAGAATTCAAGAATTTTCAGAATTTAAAAATGACGCATTTGCCATGGTAGCAGCAAAAATATGTCAGAGCAAATTATAGTGAAAACCAGCAGAACAACACATGAGACTTAATTGAGCACCTTCAAAATCTGACTCCAACGTTATATAACGTTTGTAATGCGTGTACGTAACAGCATAAAATATGGACGTAATCTCCATGACGTCACCCACAGGTATCTGAAGAGCCTCTATGAAGCTCAAAGTGGGTGGCTGCCCTCCGCCCGACGCCATCTTGGCAGTAACAAGTCAACAATGTGCATCATCGATGGAGCTGAGGCCCAGACGGCGAAGCAGAGTTGACAGCTAGCAGTTAGCATCCTGATACAGCACCCCACATGTCACTTAAAGCGGCCGTGCTCTCAATTATGCAGAACTTTAAGCCTTAATTTAATCTAAACGGGCGAGTTATTTAAAAAGTCATCCCGTTTACAGTTGTCATGGAACAGGGATATTAGCTATAGAGACCAAAAACATTTTTTGTGCCAGGCTGTAAACATGTAAAATGCTGTAAAGATGGGCATTTTGTCAAGTGGGGTCTATGGGGATTGACTCTCTTTTGGAGCCAACATCAAGTGGCCTTTGAGGAACAGCAGTTTTTGGCATTTCCGCATTGGCTTCATTTCTCAGCATTGGAGAAACTGGTGTTTGTAGCCTATGTTGTATTATATCCTAATGTGATTTGTTGTCTTTTTCTCTTACAGTACAAGTACAATCTGGTTGGCAAAACTTTATTATTATTATTTATATTGGTTATATAATTTGCATTATTTACATTATTATCATTATATCATTATTATGCCAATAAATAAAATTGAAATGAGACGGAAAGCAGACAGAGAGGCAGGGAAAGACACACATGGTCTGCAGGAAATGGTCATGCTTCCTCATCAACTCATCTTACTATTGTGTGTTTGTATGGTTGTGTGTGGTGGCGGTGGGGTGTTTGTGCATGAGATAGAAGTGAGAAGTCTGATCAGCAGATCTGTACCGGAACAAGGCTACTACATAACTACACCAATAAACCAATATGCTGAAACCTCTACATGCTGCTTCCATAGCCAATATAAAATATTATCAAAATTACAATTACCTTACTTTTGCACACTGAACATATATGTATCCATTTAGATACAAGATCATTACTGACCAAATAAATTAACCACATGCTGGGACATATAGCATTGACAGTGTTTATTGTGTATGTTATGAGTCATTAAAAAGACAAATTTTATAATTTCATAGCTCTATCTCCAAATCATGCCCACACAAACTTAGTCATTTCTTTAGTTGACATGAAGAAGTTCCAAGTAACAATGCTGCAAATGACTCTCTTCTAGTGAAAGGGGTTAACTATAACAGCCTGTCTATCTGCAGTCATCTCCTCTTCCGGTGTGAATGAAGGCTGTGGCTTTGGCTAAACCCAGGTGTGCTTGTGACTTGAAAGATTCATGTTTATAGTATTAGAGACCAGCTTTAAAAAAAAAAAAAAAAGCTCTGCATCTCCACTAGTTTTTCACGATAGTCTGAACTTTTCTGCAATAAAACAAAAAAATCTGCCTTTTAAGTGAGATGATTTCACTTATTTGAAATGTGGTGTTATGTACTTGCGGCCCTAATATTTACTTGTGTATCATTTTTCCACAACTACCTGAAACACAATCTGGTCCTAAAGGTCTCACAAATTACACGATCAATTTGATTTCTGTGGCATTTTTGCAAAAGGAAGAACTTATGTTAGTCTTAAAAACAAGTTGTTCTCACACCTGAAGTGTTTGATGATAGTTAAAAGTGTGGCCTGTTTACAAAGTGCATCTTAAATCCCCAGAGCACCATGAAAGAAATGGAAGTAAAGTAGAAACATCGTGTCATTAATCAAATGTGTATGCCTGATGGTTATGTTTTAGCTAAATTAAAAAAGTAGTACTCACACATATTAACAATAAACTATATGGAAATCTCAAAGGGTCTCATTTCAGCACAAATTGAAGGTGTTTGTTCAATCCGCACAGAAACGGAGCAGTATTTAGTGAGCTTCAGAGGATATTTGGATTTTGTTACTTTCAGACAGCCAGGCTATCTGTTTCCCCCTTTTTTCAGCCTTTAATCTAAACTACGATGATCGCCCCTCGGCCAGTAGTTTCATATTTAATGTACAGGCACGAGAGTGGTATCACTCTTTTCATCTTACACAAAAGAGCTATTAACCGTATTTACCAAAACGTGCATCTCTTTCTTTAAGAAGAAAACAAAAAAACAGCCATTCAACGTAAAATTTCATTCTCTATTCACTTGAATTTAGTAAGCAAACATTTGGCTTTTATGGTCACAGTTGACATGTTGTCTTGAGGAAAGAAATAAAGACATTTCTGGCCTCCAGGCTGCTGCATGCAGTCAGCGTGGCTGTTAGTGTACTACTGTAAGCCAGTAGTAACTTAGCAGAGGAATGTAGGTTAGAGAGCTCTCATTAGATATTCAGTGGACTAATGCTCAGTCTACGGGCAGAGTTGGCACACCTCAACCCGGGTGGATTAGACTGGCTGAGATTTGAGATGTTCTCTTTTGGATGTTTTCTGGAAAATAGGGAAGAGATTGAGGATTTCTTGTTCGGCTGTACAACCCTTCCTGGAGCCGATCCAACCCAATCGCCGAACCTGCAGACACCCGTATTTTTTTAACTAAAAACAAGTTAATGTTGCGACACGATCTTCCCCCTCCGGAAGCTTGATGGACAACTCTTGAACATGACCGAGATTATGCAGCCCAGCTTGTATGTACTGTACATATTTGCAGGCAGCACCTCCCATGCGGGATTATCAGCAGCCAGATTAACTGGAAGCTTCTGTAGAGCACAACACACTGAACTGAAAGAAAAGAGTCTGTGTGGTGAAACTGCACGCAAAGCTAAATATGCAATCCCTCACATTTATAGAGAGCACCAATGACCCCTGTCTATTCTCTGCACTAAATTAAGCATTTTAACCATGTATAATATGCCTGACTAAAGGACTCCTAACCCTTTTGCCTGTATTATTATTATTATTATTTTAGTTTAAATTTGCTAACGTATACCTGGAGTTCTCAAACCACCTGCGATAGTGTATGAATTATTAAAAATAGATGAAATATCTGCGCTGACAAAATAATGACATTTATAAGAAGAAAATATTGTACATGAGGGGTTGTAGTTTACCCAGATTAAGCTTTTTGTAACGATAATAACACATTTACAGACTTAATGTTCTCTATTTTAGATGTAATAAATATAGTGTATCACTGCATAGATCTCTTTTATCAGATGTACTGAATTAATAATATTCAGTACAGATTAATACAAAGAAAATACATTCATACTATATTTCCCCAGAGATAACCCAGAGATGCTCAGGCAACTCATACAGCTCCGAGGCACAGTTATGCACCGAATGCACTGAACCAAGGAAATGAGGCAATAAGGCTGGCTCAGAGTGAGTGCGCTTTCTTCAGTTAAATCAGGCTTCTCTGCTGCGAGAGTCCACTGAGTAGCTAGGAAGAGAGCACTACAAACCCACTGACCTGGTAACACTATTTACACTCACTGAAACCAGCTCCCACAATAATGCGGCAATAAAACGAAGTCGACCGAGCACCTTCAGAAGTGCATCGGAAAGAAATGCAAGACCAGGCGACGGGTGGACACACATTGAAACTCATAGACATGCACACGCCATGCTTCCATTTTCTACAATGTTCAGAAGTAGACTGCAAAGGATGACAGGTCACTTGTTGAAATTATTTGAAGTAAAAAATGTCATTAAATATTTTCAAGATTTTTTTCTCAATGAAAAATACTTTTCTTAACAGTTGTTGTTTTTTATCACGACTGAATAACTGCAGCTGCAGAACCAGGATTTGATGTAATATGATAAGAAATTGTTTCTTTTGATGTATCGGAGTAGTTTTTTCAGACACCATTATGTGATTTATGCAAGAAGAGTTTTGACAATACAATGAGAATTTGCTGGTTTGCAAACTATTACACAATTGTAACAGACGTTTCCTGTTGTTTCTAACTAAAACATCTGAAAAATGTAGAAAAAACGTTAAAATTAACTATTTATTAGGCAGACAGCCAATGTGCTCACTCAAACTCATTTCCCTGTATAAACAACTTGTAAAAGTCAAGTGTTTGTATCCGGAAAAGCTTGAATACTTTCATTCATCATTGCAAGGGAAAGAGAACAGAACAGACCAGAAGAAATATGTGCATTGTTGAAGAATATCACCAGACGTGAAAACACGGATGAGGGTGTTACCTTTCCAAAGTCTCGAACATCAAAGAGGTCGAAGGCTTCAAACAAGTCATTTTTCTTCATCCCAAACACCTCACAGCAAGAAGTCAGGAATGTACGAATGTTCTTCAAGCACAGGAACTGCAAAGGGCAAAAATGTACACATCATTTAGTACGCCTTGTCTCTGTATAGCACTTACTGAAATATGGGCCTTCTTCTATTAGCTAGAATCATCTTAAAATATCCATTAGATCGTTCATAACTCTAGGAATAACTTCTATGGGTCAGTCCCTCCAAACCATGAAAAATGAGTAAAGAAAAAACATATTTTAGTTGTACCTAGCCATGCAGACAGTTTTAGTTGTTACACACTACAATTTTTTTCTTTTTGCTGTTAATGAGAATGTGAGGCACCTGAAACTAATTAAAGAACCAATAAAATCCATGTCTCATGATTTCTCAATGCTCACCGCATTGCAATAATTCTTCCTTAGAAAAAGTCCCTTTAAACTGCTGAACTGTTGATCGCAGTTTAAATGCAGAGTAACAGCGCAATTCTTTCCGGAAAGAGATATTGCTGTTTAATGTCTTAAATATGTTTAATGCCTTCAGCATCACAAATAAGCATAAAACGTACGTGCCTCACTTACGTGCCTCATGTCATTTAAAAGAACCAACCATTCAAGTCTGTTTAACCTTAATAAACCGACATCAACACTATACTGCGGGGTCAGAGAACTTGAAGCTGCCTTATTAAAAGTGAAGGTGAACAACACACAGCGATCTGAAAGCGAAAACATAACGTTTTACAGTGCAAAGATGAAACCACGAAACATGTGCTCTTTCGGTGTCACTTCCTAATAGGATGTGTGTCTCTGTGGGAAGAATGGAGTCAAGGAACAATCATAACGAACTGTGCTTATGGCTATGGGTTCAAGCGAGGGCCAAATGCTGTACAAATGCTTCTGGGAAAAAAAAACACCCAGTAAAGCATTCAAACAGTAAACAACTGCACCGACATAATTTTCCCTTTTGCACATTATTAAGTGATGCCTAAACAAGAGTCCGAGTTGATTCTTGGGACTAGATAGGCTCCTTTTTATCACAGCAGCTCATCGTGGAGACGCCTGTAATCACTCCACCGCCCCCCTGGGGCCCTGTGTGTCTGCAGAGGAAGTGCATGTACATGATGGCTTTGCACCACTCCTGATTACAGTCACAGCCCCCTGGTACATATTCACTTTCTACTTTGAGAATAAACACAGCACCCTTGGCTTTACAGATACACACACACACACAATAAAACTGCAGGTCTTCCCTGACACGGTATGTCTATATAGATTGAAGGGGGGTTAATGTAGGGTTGATTGATGCTGTGTTTAGTTGGGATCTTGATCCTGTTGATTTGATATTGCACTATCAAGCTTTCATTTTGTAACTTAACACATTTATTATCTTGCACTCATATACATTGATGTTTAGCAGAACTGATTTGTCTGATGCGAAAGTCTCACTTGAAAGATTTACTTTGAATATTCCCTTTTTTCCACTTTCTCTAGGAAAGAATGAACAACAAAAGCAGAGATGACATTGAGAGACAAATTATATATATAAGAATATTACTGTCACACTCCATGTTTTGCATTTGCACCCCGGCCAAACATAAGATATAAATAGCACCTCTGGGCACATTTTCACTACAGTACACTGCACTCTCTCCTCTAGTCCATTACCTTGATGCCCTTGTTTCTATTTACAAGATCGTAGGTCAGCAGGGCACAAAGAAAGGGCCATTTAAAATCTGGAGCCCACTGACACACATGCCTTTCTCGAACATATTCAGACGGCCTACAGCCGCAGGCTTTGACTATTCATTGTTTGCCACACTATGCCCTGGTTTTGCTTTTACAAGCAAGAAGATAAAAGAGTGGATGTGCACTGACGGAGCTCATACACAGCAATGTAGTTTATAAGCACGATCAAATACCCTGCTCGGGAACTGGCTGTTATTTATTACAGAAGCAAAGGAAAATTGGTCAGTTTGGCTAGATGTCTCAATTTATTTATGGCAGTTTTTGGATGGTAAAATCAAAATCTGTGGTGATTGCAAATAAGCATTGCAAATAAATGTTTAACAACAACTGAAACGACTTTTCTCTTCTCTTTAATCTCTCAAAAACTAATCATGTGAAGTCCACTAAAAGGAATATTAGTGAGTTGAGATTTTATTCCATTCCATTATCCAAACCGCTTATCCTATTCAGGGTCGTGGGGCGCTGGAGCCGATCCCAGCTGATATTGGGCGAAAGCAGGGTACACCCTGGACAGGTCGCCAGTTTATCGCAGGGCACATGTAGAGACAGACAAACATTCACATTTACGGGCAATTTTGAGTTTCCAAATAACCTAAGCTGCATGTCTTTGGACTGTGGGAGGAAGCCGGAGGGAACCCACGCTGACACGGGGAGAACATGCAAACTCCACACAGAAGGACCACCCGGGATCGGGATCGAACCCGTTTCCCTCTTGCTGTGAGTGCTAGCCTTTTGGACTAATTGTCACAGACGGGTCCAAATGTCAGTTTGACACAGACACAAATGGATGGCTCTATATGTTCCCAAATTCTGGACGTGAAACCTAATGTGGGTGTGACGGATTGGAAATGATCAAAACACTTTCCTTTATGCTGAAAATCCTCACTATTTTGATAGAGTAACCTAAAGGGAAAACTCACCACGTCAAAGTTTTAGCCACTACACCACCATGCAGCCCCCTTGAGTTGACATTAAGGAGATATATTCCTTCAAACATCTGTTTCAATTATATCAAGTAAAATGTGTTTTTTTACCACATTAAGATTAAATTTGTTTGTTTTATTAAACCTAATTTCAATCACTGAGACAACATAGAGATAGACATCGTTTTTGAGCTTTTGTTCATAAGTGTAAGAAATCACAAAGTCTCCTAATAGCTAACTACACATGGCTCCAAACTCAGATGCAAGCAAACTATGAGCTGCTGCACACATAAAAGTTCCCTAACAAATGGGTGGATCAAAGCCAGGATTTTATCAGGCCTCTCCTGTGACAGAAGGAGGAATTATGGGTAACGAGAGGTCAAGCTTTGGATCATCCCCTTTGGGTTTTACAGGCTAAGGGACATATAGCGCTACCTCAGTAAATCAAAAAAGCTTGAAGTAGGATTTTTAAAAAGGACATTTAAGCATATAATAGGGTACACAATGACTCACTTTGGACTAATTTGGACTAATTGTCACAGACGGTTCCAAATGTCAGTTTGACACAGACAAATGGATGGCTCTATATCAGGTATGGGCAAACTATGGCGCGCGGGCCATATGCGGCCCGTTGGGCTTTTTAATCCGGCCCGTCAAATATTAGTATAAAATTGTCTAAACTATAATAAAGACTAGGGCTGGGCGGTATACCGGTTTTAATTTCCCGTATGATATGAATTCTTCACACACCATCACACCGGTGTATAGCCGAATCAACTGCTGTCTGTCTTCAACAGGCAGCTAAATGTATTGTTCGCCCCTGAAATCGCTGCGGTCGAGCTAGTTCTCTTATATGTATTGAGAGAGAACCCTAGTCATGGTCATAACTTTATAACGCAACAATGAACAACCCACAACTAACGCTCTTTAACAGAGCGTTGATGCACTGGCAAAAAAGGGTGACCAACAACACTGTTCCCACTGAAATTAAATGTAAGTTTTCTATTCTTTTTAGGTAATGGCTTTTACTTGTAATTTATATTAGTTCACACAAACACTCCATTCATCTGCTACTTGCCTGGCCCGTCTGTCAAATTTTAAAACTCAATGTGGCCCCCGAGCCAAAAAGTTTGCCCACCCCTGCTCTATATGTTCCCAAATTCTGGACTTGAAACCTAATGTGGGTGTGACAGATTGGAAATGATCAAAACGCTTTCCTTGATGCTGAAAATCCTCACTATTTTGATAGAGTAACCCAAAGGGAAAACTCACCACACATACCACATCAAAGTTTTAAGAACCCTTGAATAAGCAAATATGCAAAATGTATGCAAATATGTGCTGTTGCCTGCAGGTGTCTTGACAAAACTAAAAATGATATGCATAGATTTTACTTTTTTTAAATGGTGGTGTGTTTACAGACCTTATGTGGACCTGCTTTTTTTCTTATCACTACTAATTTATTCGCTCTTGTGTTGCCTATACTTCATACACAACTCCTTTTACAGTCCGCGTTTAAAAGCATTAGTTATATTATTATACGGTTTCTTCCACTAACGCGCTAAATTGTTTCTGGAGCGCCTAATTATTAAGTAAAAAATACCTAAAATTGACATCTAACACACAATCCAACACACCGTTTGCTGTTATGGCATGCTCTTAACTCCCATTAATGTCTTGCGACCCTAATTTCGATTCCACAGCAGTTTTGCAGTTCCTCTGTCTGCACACGTTACGAACGCAAGCTTGTTTCGAGAGCTTCGCAGAAACGATCAGTCTACCTGTGACATCTGCGGCCTGAGATTGATCTCCTTCAGGTTGATCGTGTGAGGTCTCAAGTTGTTCAGCAGTTGGCAAAGCAGCACCCCGTCCCGCAGGGTTTGCGCCAGGTCGAACACCTGCGCCGTGTCCGCGGTCACCCGGTGGTTGGCGGGCAGCACGTTGCAGCTGATCAGCCACATCGCACATTGCCTCCAGTACTCCATGTTGTCGGGTGAGAGCGGTAGAAAAACAGCGCGTTTAATGTCGAATGGATAAACTTTGTCCCTCTTTTAAGCCTGCGCACGGCATGATAGCTGCGCTCAGCGCCGTCCGCTCGTCTCTCCGACCTCCAGCATCGCCTCTGGAGGACGCGGAGAGCTGCAGCAGTTTAAGAGCGCTGCATGTGGTGGGCTGCCAACCCTCTCCGGCTGTGTGAACTTCCCGCTTCCTTCTTCTGTGATATTTCCCCAGAGGTGGTCGTAGAAGAAATGTTGTATTACTTTACTTCTGAAATGAGTCGTCAGAGAAACAAGCCCTGTAAAACCCGGTCTTTGTGAAACTTCTAATGTTGTTTCGACATGACAGACGGTGTTTAATCAACGCAGATTATTTCCAAGTTTGATGTTTATG
Organism: Anarrhichthys ocellatus; assembly: GCF_004355925.1. Taxonomy (NCBI): domain Eukaryota; kingdom Metazoa; phylum Chordata; class Actinopteri; order Perciformes; family Anarhichadidae; genus Anarrhichthys; species Anarrhichthys ocellatus. Next base: position 3,784,675 of record NW_022280062.1, on the reverse strand, counting down.
CCAATGTGAACCAGACTTCAAGGTTAAAATGTACATGTCTTGATACAGTTTTTAAACTTTATGTACGAAGCTCCTCCAGCTCTTGGCAGCAATAAAAACAGTTCACATTGGTGTATTAATATTGGTTTAATTGTATCTATGTGCCTCAAACTAATTATTATTTCAATTATTTCTGAATGATTGTTCTATAAACTCCAAAAATGCTCATCACATGTTCCAAAAAAATAAAAAATAGGAAATTTGTAGTAATATCAAAAAGATCAGTAGTTGACAACTTACTTGATAAATCACTTGATCAGCAGATTATTAAAATTGTTGGCAGATAGTGTTTTGTTGGTCGACTAACTGGTTAAAAGGCTAAAGACTTCCGCACTTATTTTATTACTCACACATATTTTTATTCTGAAAAACTGTGTGTGTTACATATTAATCCTTTCCCCTCACAGTCTCCCACTCTCAGTTGAAATTCCATGTGGATTATAAATAGCTTTGACAGGTGACTATGAGTTCTTTGTGGTGTGTATACCTTGTGTTTCTATAAGTTAGACAGTAAAGAATCAAGGGATCTAACAGGGACAGGGAGAAGGACATCCTCCTTGCATGGGATTTACTATAGACCACTGTCATTAAGCCCATGACATAAACACAGGAAGGAAGCTGGGGGATCCCATCTTGTTTTACACTGAGTGAGGGAGCCAGATGTTTCCTCAGACAATGAGCAAGCTCATGAATTTGTACTTGTATAAGAGTAAAGTTCAGCAGGAAAACGTGCTCTCTTTATTACTTAAATACAAAAATAATCACTAAAATACAATTGAAATACCCACCCGATGTACTGTCTACATCAGATAAGATCCCTAAAAATAAATTGAGGTCAATATTTAAAGCTACTCTAATCAACATTTGTTTTCCAAAAAATTAATTAAATGATTAATGTCGTTGCTTGCGATGAAATATTACAAAGGGAAAAAAAAAGACTGCTTACCTTTCCATGGCAACTTTATAAGCATGGCAATGCCTGGTTTACAGCCCAAGTGGCTAAAGAAATGTATAAAGCAGGTTTAAGACAAGGCCATTGTATTGCTTAATCACACTGTCCTGTCTAGAAGACGGTGAGAAGGTCTAGTTACTTTAAAGAACATCATTATTAAGTTTTGTGCAAATATTTTCTCATATTCCTAAATCTATGTAGAGCTACACTATTGCTCAGAGAATGTGAAGAAGTCTCCAGGGGCAAAAAATAAACGATTCATTAAGAAAATAAATTCTAAAGTGATGAATTAAAATGGTCAGTTAAATTAAATTAGTCACTTAAACTCCACACTTGATAGATATAGCGTTAAACAATGGTGATCTATATTATTTATTATTAATCATAATAACATCATTATTGTTAATGTTATTATTGTTATTATTACTAGTAGTAGTAGTAATATTATCTTTATTATTATTTTGCCTCGCGCGTCTCGTCTGTAAACTTCCGGAAGAAAAAAAACGAAGCGAGCACGACACCGGAAATGGAGCCCCAAAAAAGAAACTGAACCGTCAAAACATAAACAGAGCAGTCAACCTTGTGCGAACGCAGTTAGCTCGCTTTATAGACTGTCTTTTACAAAAAAAGCCTTATGCACGCATTCCGAATGTCGTGTATTCACGGTCAAACAACTCCTAGCCGAGGCACTTAAGTTAGCTCAATTGCTAAGTAAGAAAGGTGGAGAAAATAAATCTGCAATAAAGATCAGGACCAAACTAAGAAGTACGCCTCATCGGGCCTTCGAGTAGAGGTAATGCAAGCTATGCTAGTTAGCCACTACACGCAATGCTAGCTGCTTGTTCGCTTTATGACCAGCCGTTTGGTTGTTCAGCAGGAATATTTAGTTTAAATATCGGTTAGCCCACCGCAGGCTAGTTAGCATTAGCTCACGTTGACAACAGTGTCGGGTAGTCGAGCACTGCAGAGGACAATGCACTGTCAAGCATCACAAAGCAAAATACGGCATTAGTTGGGCCTGTGAGCCCGCTACCAAGCGAGTAAGTTTGTTTATGTCACGACAGACGGCAGGAGACAGACAGTAAAATTAGCCTGGCTGCTAGTGTGGACAGGTACATTGTGCCTCGCGGCACACAGTGCTGCGTCGGTAGTTGACAACACTTCAGCGAGTGCAAGCAATGGTGTCGTCGTACTGATGCACACACGTTTTCTGTTGTTTTGATTTGAGCCCTTGTTATTTTTTCTGAATAAACAACCTATACGTTTCTGTTCAAAGGTTCTCCCTCAGGTCGACGCAGGACAACGGATACATAATGTCTGAGGCTGACGGGAAATCAACTGCCCTTAACGGTAAATGGATCAGTGCAAGAAAATAACTGACTATTTATACTGGACCATAACTGTGTGAGCGGTCATGCTCAACATACAGTTAATCAGAGGACGTGTTTGGTTTTACCAGGTGGCTCTGAAGAAAAAGAACCAGAAGAAGATCAACACAAGGAGACAGATGCCTCTGGAAGCAAAGAGGGACAAACACAGTCTTCTTCTCAAGATGGTAACGACATTCATTTCTTAAGAATCGTATGCTGATAACTTTGATATGGTGGAGACAATGCTACAATATGTATTTTAATTTATGTTCATATTTAAAAGGATATATCTTTACTGCGTTGAACCAGTGCTACAGTTTACAGTAGTAGTTGTACACCTTTTTGTTGGATCTCCCAGTGAGACAGCAATGTCTAAACGTCCTCCATGGCTCTGGCTTACCTTACTTATGTAGCTCCCAAAGACACAGGAGAGGCATCTGGAGACAAGCCAATGTCCGATGTGGATGGAGAGATGGGGGGAAACAGAGAAGGAGAGGAGGAGGAAGACACAGACAGCATGGATGGCAGCGGTCTTTACTCCCTGACGGAGGATGGTGAAAGAGAGAGTGAGGGAGGCAGACGGGAGAGGGCAAAGGATAAAGATGGTGGGAAAAGGGCCGCTAGAAAGAGGAATAGACCCGGCGGCGGCACCAATCACTCCACCAGCTCAGATGAGGATGACGACGAGGACGACGACGAAGAAGAACAGAAAGATGATGATGACGAAGACGACGATGAAGCTATGGAGGCCTGGCTGGGAGCAGAGCTCTGTGACCTGCGTGGCCCGATATGGCGGGCGATACCCTCGCTGCGCTTGAGGGAGATCGGCAGGGACTCGCGCCAGTTTGTGAGGCGTGTGTGTGGAGCCCGTGGCCTCGTGCAGAGGCTGGAGCTCCAGGGCCGACTGGAGAGGCACACGGGCTGCGTCAACACGTTGCACTTCAACCCCTCGGGCACACGCCTGGCTTCGGGCAGCGACGACCTGCGAGTGGTGATCTGGGACTGGGCTGTCCGCCGTGCTGAGCTGGAGTTTGACAGTGGCCACAAGAGCAATGTCTTTCAGGTAAGGGAAAACAAAGAATCCTTGATTTAACAATGAGGGTTAGTGATTACTTTGTGTTTATCTCTAGTAAATGATAGACACAGATTGAAGTGACTGAGTGAGTGGCTAATCAAAGTGACTATTGTGGTCAGAGACTTCTTCTCTTCTCCCTGCCCTTGATCTACATAGGCAAAGTTCCTGCCTCACAGTGGAGACTCCACCTTGGCCATGTGTGCTCGAGATGGTCAGATCCGAGTGGCCGAGCTCTCTGCCACACAGCGCTGCAAGAACACCAAACGGGTCGCACAGCACAAAGGGGCAGCACACAAGGTGAGTGTCTGTGTACTGTATGTGTGACTGGAAGTGTTGAACTGACTATAATTTGGTGGTCAAAGGTTACTGTAACCTCACAAATCTCAGGATGATGTCATCTGCTAATTATGACAATTTCCCACGAATGTCTAATTGGATAAGTAAACTGCACCTTGGCTGGTTTGCGGGGGCATGCAATCGCTATGTGGTGATTCTAGTTTCTACTTGTTTTTGTTCCAGCTGGCCCTTGAACCTGATTCCCCCTGCTGCTTTCTGTCCGCTGGAGAGGATGCCGTGGTGTTTGGTATTGACCTGCGTCTGGACCGTCCTGCCAAGTGAGTGATACTATTATTAAAGTTTACCAAGTTCAAATTCAGTCACCTCTGGCAGTTTGTATTGTTGTTGCGCGAATATCCTGTCTTTCGCTCAGTGTTTGTGGACATCCACTTTTTCATACATTCCTCTTTGCCAGTTTTCCAGTGTTTGCCATAAGCCGTGATTATTTTGAAAACATTCCCCTTTCCAGAGATGATAATCCTGTTTTTCTGTCTCTTTTTTTTTTTAAATTTGTGTGGCAGTAAACTGGTGGTTGTAAAGGAAGGAGATAAAAAAGTGGGGCTGTACACCATCTTTGTCAACCCAGCAAAGACGCACCAGTTTGCTGTGGGCGGTAGAGACCAGTATGTGAGGTATGAAGCTCAAGTTGTGGTGCTAATGCTGATTATTTCACTATTAATGCAAAATGGAATCCAATGGAAATCGTACAGTAATATTTGAAATTGTTGCTTACTGTCTCTTAGATGTTACTTCTGAATTCCTTTTTCTTTTCTCACTTCCTCTTCTCCTCGCCCTCTTTAGGATCTATGACCAGAGGAAGATCAATGAGAATGATAACAATGGTGTGCTGAAAAAGTTTTGTCCTTCACATCTGGTATCCAGTGAGTCCAAAACCAACATAACCTGCCTCGTGTACAGTCACGATGGCACAGGTAAAAACAACTTGCACGACGAAAACATTTTAAGAAAAATAAGTTTAAAGTACTAAAAACATGACATTTAGATTTACCTATCATGAGCACAGCGGAGATAAAGACATGTAACAGCTTGCATGCAGTGTGTATGGAAATAACTGAATACCCCATAGCATGATTTCATTTCCTTGCAATCTCCTGTTTCACATTATCTTTGAATTCATTTTGATTATCTAATTTCTCCTTCTGTTATGAACATCTTTTAGAAATATTGAAAGTTCTGAATCCTGCATGCTTGTTTTAAATGTCTTAAAATGCCCAAACCTTTGCCCTTGTTAGCCTTCCTGATGCAACCACAATGCAATATCAGGGACACTCAAACACAATGGGGTCTATTCTAAAAAGGATGCGTGTGCTCTCTTCTTTGCAGAACACCAGTCAGGTCAGCTTTAGAGCCAATTACAGGAATTTACTTAGGTCCAATAAAAATCCAACAATTTAGCTGAACTTGTCTGAATATCTCTAAAAAAATTAAAAAAAGTTCAGACCATGTTCTGCCTTGATGGCATTAAAGGGAATTAACAAAAGACTGTTTGACCTCTTTTTTTTTTTTTTTTGTCTGCAGAGCTCCTGGTCAGTTACAATGATGAGGACATCTACCTGTTTGACTCCAACCACAGTGATGGGGCAGACTATCGCAGGAGATACAAGGGACACCGCAATAATGCAACAGGTGTTCTACTTAGTTCCCAACAATTTATAAAAAAAATGTAATCTATTGAGTCCTTTTTTCTTAAAGTATACAGCTGCAGAGAGATTGTGGTTATCACACAGACGAACACAGACGAACACATCCTCCCTCATCTTCACCTCTCTCTCACAGTGAAGGGGGTGAACTTCTACGGGCCGCGCAGTGAGTTTGTGGTCAGCGGCAGTGACTGCGGACACATCTACCTGTGGGACAAATACTCTGCTCGCATCGTCCAATTTATGGAGGGAGACAGGGGAGGAGTGGTGAGTCAAAGAGAGGGGGATGACATCTTTTTGTTGGGTTCAAAGATGACTTAGGATAGGCTGTAAAATGAACTAGTGCTTCTGTAATCTCTTTTTCTTAGTGTTCATTACTCCGTATCTGTATTCCGTTCCAAATTTTATTTTGATAAAACACACTTGCACTGTCTACTGGTTGTGGTGCTTTTTGCTCTTGAGACATCTGTCTTAACAATATTCTTTTTAAAACTTCGGCCATCTTCATTTTGTTAATCTTTTTCTCTGCCCTCGACAACTACAGGTGAACTGTTTGGAGCCACATCCCAATCTTCCAGGTATGGCCACCAGTGGGCTGGACCACGACATCAAACTGTGGGCCCCCACAGCTGAAAGCCCCACAGGACTCAAGGGCCTAAAAGAGGTATTCTATTCTGCTCCATTATCTCCGCCAGGAGGCTCATGGGATTGGGGGGGTTAGTCTGTTGTGGGTTGCATGCTCCTGTTCCCCAAATTCACACTTGTTTGTTGTGTTTGTCAAGGTAATGAAGAAAAACAAGCGGGAGCGCGATGAAGACAGTGTGCGCCACGGTGACCAGTACGACACCCAGCTGCTGTGGTTCCTGATGAGACACATGAGGAACAGACGGCCTCAGAGGGTGAGCTCTCGAACTCTCCAACAAACGTGCATTTGTTAATTATGTTTTTGGGTGTGGAGTTGAAAAGAAGTGAGCATCTACCAGACGGGTAGTAACAAAGGATGCAGAGTTTGTCTAAAGGTAAAGATATTTTCGCCTCTGCTTTGATTCTCCTTCTTCTTTTTTTAATCTGGGTTTTGCGAGTCCCCCAGTTTTATGGAAAGGTAATACTACATTGCTGGAGTGCCCCTTAAAAAGTATGTAGGATGCAGTTGGTATTACTCTTGGATTACGCTGGTAATTTAGCACTAAAAATGTACAGTGCTATTTCTAACATGAAGGACCAGGTTGACAAGATGTTTACATATTGTTTCAGCCCCAAAGAGTCTCATTCTAACTTTTCTGTGTCCTCCTCTTCTGTGTCTTGATGCAGGCCCGCCGTGAGGGTGCAGACACAGACACAGATGAGTCCTGGAGCTCTCCAGATTCCTCTGATGAAGAGGAAGGAGGTCCAGATCATGTACAGTGCATGTCCTCCTGAGCAACACACACACACACACACACACACACTTAGATATACATACAAACATGCATACATTTATTGCCCTTGAATTGAGGCACATAGGCAAACTATTGACACTCTGGCACACTCAAACACTGAGCCACAGACTTGTTCTTGTTTTCTTTTTACACACATACAAAGTCACAGATACAAACGCACTAAATTAAACATACTTTTGAAAGTAGTGACGGAGCTTAACGCCTGGTTTTCCATCAGTTGTGAGTGTGCAAATGACGACTACAGACCGCATACACACTTCCAGAATCCTGATTTTTGAGAATTGTACAAAGGGGTTTAGTGAGCGCTTGCATCCCTATGAACCACTCGGAGGGCCCCTGCTTGTGCATACATTATCTATATGCTCTGTCTAGCCCCAGAACAATGTACTGTGTGTGTGTGTTTAAGGTAACAAGCACCTCCTCTGTAGGCACCCTGTAGGAAGCTGTACATCACCAGCACCCCCCCCCTCTCTCTCTCTCTTAGTGACACACCTCTTGCTCTTGAGCTCTCAACCCATCCCCTAAATGTGACTTCCTTTAAGATCTGAACTGGTAGAGGGACACCCCAGTGTCCCCCCCCCCCCCCCCCCCACTGCATCGCCCCAGCCTCATACTGATTACCTGCGCCGAGCTTGTGCAGCTAGTTGCATTTTCTCTCCAAGGACTACTAAATCCCTACATGCTGCATCACCCGACATGCTTCTCCCTCCCCTCCTCTCTCCATCACCCTCCCCCTCACTACTGAGTGCACTTTGAATCAGGGACGCTTTAGTTTGAGACACAGACAAAATGTGCACTGAGTGTGTGACTTTGGGGGGGGGGGGGGGGGGTGTTTTCTCCTCTTGTGGTGTTTGTTTTTTTCTTCTAGTTTTCTTTTTTTTTTTTTTTTTTGAGTGGGGAGATATTTTGCACTAAAATGTTTTTTTTGCTTCCACCAGCCGTTGCTCCCCCTCTTCTTCCTCCCCGACTCTCCATCTTTGACAGGAAATCTTGGATGGTGTTCAGCATGTGCATAGGATAGTGATTGATGTGGGGCTCTGTGGGGTGAACTTAATCATCTTAAAGAGCCAGAACCGACCTTGATCAAATCCCAATTTAAACAATTGCTTGTGTGCTAATTGAAATTGGAGTAATAACCACGTGGTTCCTGAAAATGCCTCTGCGATGCTAACGGTCTGAAATCAACAGCTGAAAGACGTCTTTCAAACAAACATTTGAACACCATGACAACTCAAGGGGAGGGGGGTCAATATGCTTGCCAGTAATTTGTTGTGTGAGAGCGATAAAGTCCAGCTTTTCTCATTTTCTATGAGAACTCTAGTTAGTTGAATTTATATGTACATATATAAATATATATTAAAACTGTAAAAACAAAATCAACTTTAGCAAATGCTGTTTGACTTCAAGAAAAGAGAAAACAAGATGTCAAAACATTTGATTGGTATTGATGCAGAGGTTTATATTCTATATGAGGACAAAGTACTTTTAAAATCCAGAGAAAAAGAGTCGACTTGAGGCACCATTTTTCTTCAGTTTTTCCTTTTTGTGAATGACATCCTTCTGTTATGAGCAGAACAGCTGACGAGTATTAAATTTATGATTCTCTTGTTCAAGAAAAGAAAAAAAAATCGAGTTTCCTTTCTAGATACTCATCCATCATTTGAGACAGTTAAATCCAGATTTTCCCACTGGCTATTTTTGGCATCTTGTATACATAAGGCGTTTGAACAATTTTTTTGTCCACTGCCTAATATTGCATTCTACCAGTTAAGTTGGAAATGTGTACGATTCGTGCAATAAACAAAAAGACAGTGCTCTTGATGTTGTCATTTCACGGTCTGATTCTGTGTTGTATTATTGTAACATACCGTATTAATGATTTGATTGACATAAGTGGCTCCTATTCTTCTGTGGAGACTTGTCACCAGTTTAGCAGAATTCCAGAAACATTCACATAAACTTTGCAGTTTGACAGCTCACACTAATAATTCAAGTTATTGATATTCCTTGCCAATATTTGTTAGTGATTTCATACTGCAATTGAGAAGAGATTTAAAAAACAAAAATCAAAGTCTCTAAATTGACTTCAAGCCCCAAAAACGCTGGAACCTACATTTCCCATAATGCAACTCAGTAGCGTCCTTGTGTACTTAAAGCTCATGTGCGATACAACTACAGTATACCCCAAATTTGACCATCTCAGGACCACCATTAGGACTTTTCTGTCAGACTGATTGTTGCGATGTCTCCAGCTTAACTTCCGACACATTTTTGCTTTACAATTAATTTGGTCTGTAAGACTGTCATCGTGTAAAACATTATGCAACAAATCAAAAAAATTGTATGGCAGGACTTTTTTGGAAAAAAACAGATGTAGACAATAAATGAATGATGCTTAGTTTAATTTAGAAACTTCTGGTACTGTGCATGCTGCCTCACTGTCGAAGCTTACTGGGACATTTGAATACAAATGGGCCGGTGATTAGTCCTACAAAGATAATTCAGTGTGGAGGAAAAGACCTTTTGTATAAATGGATGTTTCAAGCAGACACCTTCCTCCTAGCCGTTTCCAACCAGGGACTCCTGAAGTAACTCTGGTGACAAGAGCAACCTTTAGTTCAGTCAATGCCCCCCCACAACCTCTTGCATTACATTTCTTTCCTTATTAAAATCAGAAGATCATTTAGGACCGGCTTGTTTCAGCCAAGAAATGAAAAAACAACCTGCCGAATGATCTTAACATGATGTTTTTATTCAACAGATCTCCGAGTGGGAATTTAAACTCAATACTTGTTGGCAGATTCCCCACACTTGTTGCCAGTCACACCAAAATCTCCATCAGACATGAAAGAGCCTTATTTCACATGAATAGAGCCGACAAACACAAATAGTTGACATGTACAAACAGTGGTGTCTGATCTGTAAATCTGACTGTGGTGTATTTTCTAGTTGGAGAACCTGAACTGACGTGCACAGATTACAGTAAACTAGTTCTTCAGGCTGGTGTTTAGAACAAAACGAGTTGTAAAAAATATATATATATATTTCCAGAACACATTTCAGACACCTGTGAAACGAAAGAGAACACAGCATCTTTCTCATGAATCTGACCTCTCATACTATCCGTCTCACTCACAACAAATGCAAAATGCTTTGAAATCACACGGTAAGGAATTCCATAAGACAGCCAAAAGAACATGTACATAATTTAGAACCGATGCAGCGCAAATAGCCCTTTACAACTCATCACAATTCATGAAAGTCAAATATGATCACCTGATATGGCTTCCTTGTAATACAAATAAAGCAAATATCTTTTGGAATGAGTTGCTTATCTACACAGTGAGCTAGTTTAAATCTCTCAAGCACAGGAGGAAACAGCTTCCAACCTGTTTGAGTCTGTCAGTTGGGCAGGAAGCCCTCGTGTCGGAGACGTGATCTAGCCCATCAGATACAATCCGCAATGACACAGTGCAGACAGAAATATTAAAAGAGGCACTACCATGGGCTTTCACGTGTTGCCTCAATTATGCTAATGTATACACTCGCACACATCACAATAAGAATCTGACAGCACAACAGTCGTGTTATTCCTTGTACTCCAGAAACTGCTGCAATCTTTTCCGGTGCTCTGCAGACATCTGGACAGCACTGAGGATTTAAAAAAAAAAAAAAAACATTAAAAAAAAATGACTATACGCATTATTATCTTTAGGATTTGAAGAAAGTCAATTTTAACGACGGGCCTTACTTTAAGTGATTTCCAAAAGTGGTTGTTAACCTGTAGATGGCAGTCTTGAGAGTGGCCCTGAGAGCAAAGCGCAGTGTTTTGTGAGCGGACTCTCCCATGCTGCTGGCCGACCTGACGGGCTTACTGGAGGCATGAGGCAGCTTGAAGTGTCGATCTACTGCCTGAAAACAAGGAGGACAGGAAACAACTGCTGTCAATGGGTGAAGTGATCTCGTGTCTGTGTCGCCATGTACAGCATCTGTACAATTCTCCGCTTCTCGTCTTTTACATGCAAAAACAGTTGAGTGAATGTCAATCAATACAAATGTCGACAACTGAATGTTGCACAGATACAGAGAAACTCTTATCTGGCTGAGCCACCAGAGTTTACACCATGTGGATAAAGGAAAGATGATTTAGATGAACTCGCCCCTCTACAATACAGCTGGCCCTCAGGGTGGCTGCAGTAAACCATTACAGCTTACCTCTTGTAAGACCAGCATGCAACCGAGAATGCTGGGTAACGTAGTCTGTACAACACCAAACTGGTCTTCTGAGAAGGAGGCTTGAACAAGGTAAGACAGCCCTGGAGGAGGATATTAGAGGAGATAATCATGTACATGTTGCATCACCAAGGACAGGTCGCATCTGTATCAAATGAAAATTAACACCAACATCTCTTCCCACCTTCTAAAGCCCAGATGTGAGCCTGGCTGTCTGCAAACAGAGCTTGACTGGAAGCTTCTGGAAGCTGTAAGAGACAATGTTAGCTTGTACGAGCTTTCCACTGAACAGCAGACTGATGAATCAGGAAGTTGTTGGATTGGACAGGTTTGAATGAGACTACATCACAACATGCATGTGTGATCAACGGAAGATAGGTGAACCTCAGGAAGCGAAGCAGATTAACCAAACTAGTTTCTACAAATAGGAAATAGTGCAACGCAAGCACAATATCTGGTGGTGATAAACTCATCAGTACCTCACACTACTGATATAACAAGGACATGCTTTCTCAACATTTAATGGTACAAACAACACTGTTTTTATAGTACTCAAGTGACCTGCAAGACAAGTAGGTTACAAAACTCCTTAAAACCAGCTTTTAAAGTAATTAGTAACATTGTATCGTAACAGCTAGGGGAATGGAAAAGAGCTTCATTAGTAATGTGTGCACAACTGAGCCCAGAACCAGGAGGTAAATTAGTGATGCTTGGAGGGGGAGGTTGTTCGGTTTAGTAAAACTAAATGAAAATCTGCGGTGTCAGATGAGAGCATGCAGGGAGCCCCTCAGTGTCTAAAGAAGACAGCATGCACATGCCACACAGCCTTACCTTGTTAAACAAATACATTATCAGCACGCGTTTGGCCAAGAAATGTTTAACCTGAATGGGACAATTAAGTATAAAGTTGTTTTGCTTTCAAAACTACACAACAAAATGTAAGAAATGTAGAAATAATGGCCTTATAGACTTAACAGAGGGCTGAACAACGATGACAAAGATGGACTAACACTCCATCAGAACAAAGGCAGATAATGTGACCGTTACATTATAAAGCAGAGGTGATCCTCAGTAACCAGGCTACAAGGAGGTTCTTAATTGTTCTTAATTAAGTTGACACTCCTATCTTATTGCTCTGCCAGCACAGAGGGGATTGGCTTTGTTCATTTTCAAACGTGCACTTGTTAGCCAATCACTGCATAAAGCAGAGATGAGTGTCGGATTGTTTGGAAAGTTAAAAAAATAAATAATAATCAGACAAGACGAACCCCTCTGTATGGAAACTATTGTTAGCCCAATGTTAAGTATGAAACGCCTTTAGTCAATGCGGTATAAACACATTAGTATATCCATTGTATATTGAAGTACCTGTTCTTTTCTGTTCTGGAGGAACTGAGCCAGGCGACTTGGTTTGGACGGCTCCTGCTTGGGACTGGGAACTGAGGCAGGGGATGCCGGGGGACTGCCATTGACCTGTGAATCTGCACAGAGAGACGCCAAGTAAATAAGTGGGAACAAGCAAAAAAAAAAAAGCTCATATCTACTAATCAACCATCTGCTACTAAACTTATGCAATGATACTCTGACCTATAAGTCGACATCATGCCATACCAGACGTTCCAAAACCTCTGTTCAGTCATTTGAGGTGAATAAACACAGAATATAGAAAAGGTACAAAATACCCCTCAAAATTGACTCAACATTGGTTTCAGAGCTATAAAGAAACCAATCAAACGAGGTTAAACTTATCATTTACTGGATAAAATTGGACCTTTAAGTGTGTTTGATTTGAGCCTCTTCTCACCTGTGGGGGTGGACCAGAGCTTTGGGGCTCTCCTCATGATGTGTGGGCTTTGCACTGTGCCAAACCCTGGCGAGAATTGGTCCATAGGAGCAGTGAGCCGGCGCAGGGCGGGAGAAGCAAAGGGGCTGTCCAGGTCAGGAGTGAATGGTGCCGTCAGAGGACTCTGTGGGGCGCCGACAATGGAGCGTGCGAAGACAGAAGCGGGAGTCTTCATAAGTAAAGTGGGCCTCGGGCTCATCAGATCTTCTGGGCACGAGGTTACTTTAAGAAAGAAAGAAATGAAATGATGAAGGGAACTGGGCATAAATAATGACATGTTATTATGTTTTAAAACAACATACTTGACGTCTCAGACGAGGTCTTCCTGTCACTCCCAGTAGACAGTGATTTGGCCCTGCCATTGGGTGCTACAGTGTCATGGTAGGCTATGAGTCTCTGGGTCAGATCAGCCAGCAGAGACAGACACTCCTGAGTGATGGCGTTCCAGTTGTGAGGATGGCCACCTGAAAGACGAGAATGAAAATAAATACTTTTTGCTTTTGTTGTAAGCTAATTATGTATCAATACAATCTGATCATGCAGAGTGTAAATTTTGTTTGCAAATAGTCAATCAGTAACCGCTCATGCAAGGACCACTTGTCTGTGTAGACAACAAGACAGACCTGGCTGACTCAGACCGAAGACCTCACAGCGTCTTGATGGGGAGTGTTGAGACAGCAGAGCCAAGTCCTGCAGAGCTAGGAACTACAATTTGGGAAACGACAAGTTACAACACCCATATGTGATTAGCAGCAAGCACAAAGAAGAGGAAAATCATGCATGTTATCTACCTTCAATATCATTGGTTGCTTGTCCGTCAGAACTTTAGGAAGACACTGATGGGCGTCCTCAGTAAAAGATGACTGCACAGGAAAACTGTAGACCTGCATATAACAGGAAATGCATTAGATGACATATTATCTTAGAAGTCCCACGCCTCAAGTGTACATTTAATCGAACATGTGAGATGAGCTCTGGTCTGGTGCTTTTCAGATACTTGAGAACTCAAAGCAATGACAACATTGCCCCCTAGTGTCTCTAAATAATTAAGAAGCAAACAGAAGTCGTCTCTGCAACACAACACTGTACTTTTAAGCCAATTGCAGTCACAAACTGGCAATAAGATGCGATTGTCAGAACTGGGCCAAGTCCATGCAATTGTATGCTGGTCACCACGGCCAGCTGGCACTGGGGGTAAACTTTAGCCTTTGGATGTGCTCAAGTCTGGTAAATTAAATGTTGATCGACAGAAAAACAGAACTTATTACAAGATAAGAGAAACAGAGAGGGAGATGTGTAGAAACAGCAGCACTGTGAGACCTTTGGTTTTTCAATATTAGGGATTTTTATACATTTTGTCTGTTATTGATTGACATACCTCAGTGACAAATATCCTAAAAAGCAGCAGTGTGATGTGCCACGTGAAGAGAAGGAAGCTGGCACTGATCCACTGGTGGTAGAGCAGGGAGAGGTCCAGCAGTCCAGCTACGCTGTCCAGAGGGTGGACAGAGCTGGAGATCACAGACATGAATACATGAATGCAGGCCAGGAAGCAGCAGTGTGCCTGCAAGTCATTTTGTTTGTACAGATTATAAAGCCAGTTGAGGCAATTTGTGATATTGGGTTATACAAATAAAATTGACTTGATATATTTTAAAAAAACATAATCCTTACTGACCTGTTCAAATGAAGATTCAGTGTTTTACAAATCCATGCTTTTGGAATGTATCCTGTTAATAATAAAAAGAAATATTTTGTCTATCATCTCGAACAACTTTGATCAAGAACAGAATAAAAACAGCAATAAATAAAAGAGACTTTTTGGGAGAAGATCATGGAAGTTTTAACTCTTACAGCAGTTTGTTCTAAGAGCTCCGTGTTATTGAAGTTTCCTTTGTAGACAGAGATCACTTACCCAAAAAGAAATACACAACAATGTAGTTCCTGACAGAGTAAAGTGCTTGAGCGGCGCTGCACTTCACCACCAAAGGTAGGGATCCTTTAAAGCGAAGGTATTTGTATTGCTGGGGGAAAATAACAGTGGGTTAACGTCAACGCTCATCATCCACCATTTAACGGTGCCAGTCATTTTATTTTTCTTAAGTTTGGGGCGAGCCTGTGTAACTGGAGATAACAGGGCTTACAACACTGTCAGTGCGCATGTTGATCTAAAATGGATACCAATTCTAAATGAAAACAAACGGCAGTCTTTGAGCCAGGTGTGTCTTCCAACGACCACTGATGTATTTTTTTGATTGAGTGATTACAACCCCATACCTGAACAGTGTGAAAAGAGACATAGTTCATGTTGTAGATCACGCCAAGCAGACTGTGAGAGAACCCAACAAAGGCTCCAGCCAGCAGAAGGAAGAGGTGATATTCATTCAGGCACATCTGAGGGGAACCGTCAGTGCTGAAAAACAAAATTGAGGAAATTAGACTGAGGATGAAGCATGGAAGGCTCAACGTGATGAGTTGTACGCGACAAGCTGCTCACCCATCACCCTGTGTGCAAGGGTAGCCGATCGTCTCGTATCTGCCCCCGATAGTGACAGCGCAACACCAGGCCACAATTATTCCCATGATGCAGTGGGCCAGGGAGTTGACAAACTGACGAGGGTGGAGCAGCTGACCCAACAGGGCAATTTTTGAGCATGCAATAGTTGGGATGACTGAAGAGAAACAGAAAAAAACACAACCAGTTGCAACCAAAGGCTAGCATATGTGCCAATGTGTACAAACAATTTGCAATGTAAGCATCGTATTGATTGATTTGGCTAAGATTATACTGTGTGTAAATAGTGCTAATATGTAATGATTAATTAAAAGACAGATTTGTAACGATAAAATACAAAATGTACAAAAATTGCTTGTTGCCACCATTTAATGAGAGGGATCCAAACACTTTCTTCTTGCTGTTGAACGTGTAGCTAAGGCTTGAATGTTGACTGTACCCTTATGCTTCAGTGTGTCCTCTCAGGGAAAACACAGGAAGCGTATTCATCTTTGAGTCTTGAGGATAGCTCAAGCTATTCAAAATAAATCCTGCGGTGCTTAAGGTGTATGAGACATGTACCGCCAGCGTTTTAGGTCCTTAGGTCTATGTGATTTGATTTTGGAGCAGTTTAAAAATGTTCTTCCAGATCGTATTGCGACATACACCATACATAATATGATGCATCATCACACACATACATAATCGTTGATGATAAGCTGATGTAATGCATCTTTGCTCTGATAAACTGAACACCTACTAAACCAGAGGCTGGAGGACATTGTCAATCAAGGAAATGCTTAATATACATTTGCAGTTATCTGCCACCTACCTGTATAATACTCCAGGTTCAGGAACCCCACCATGATGATCACTCCACACAGCAGGATCAATGAGAAGATGGCACTTGCACACGATAAGAAGGACAGGCATTCTGCATGCAAGAAACAGACCACAGTGAGATTCACACAACTTCAGATTGATGACGAGTCAAATCTCACAATGAACGTGGTGACTGACCGGATATTGTCTGGATGGGGTGGAGCAGACTGAACCTGCTGAGGATTACAAAAACCACTGTGATGGGTAGCAACAACAGGACAGCCCAAGCAATACTGGCCACCGCTCTCCAGCAAATCACCTGAAAAGAGCAGTCAGTCATTAAATACATAAATCTTTAACCCATCTTTACAGAGCAGTGGCTAAACAGACAACGTGTTCTGCTCCTTAGTTGTCAATTTGTTATAGAAAGGTATAATAGCCGATTCCAAAAGGCCTCTCTCGATTTCTTTGCAGACTTTTGATCTCTTTTCTCTTTAAAACCCTGTTCCAACATTACCTACTCCCAAGACCTGAGATGTAAACCTGGGTGATATGAAACGCAGTAACAGTTTAATCTGCAAGAAGTTTAAATAATACTTAGTTGGTAGTGTTCACCACTCCACCACGAGGACAAAAATATATGTATTTGAGCTGAAAGATCCTGTTTCTGAAAATGCAAACAAACAAAAAAAGGACCCAGATTTTATGTAATGTTTATCCAGTAAGGACATTTTATATCCAGTTTAAAACTTAAGTGATGGGCAGCTTTATTTATTTTCTGACATTTAACAGGCTAAACGATTACTTGACTAATCAAGAAAATATTAGGCAGAGTGTGTCCTAATAAAAGTAATCTTCTGCAGCCCCGGGTGGTTTTGTTACATCCTCTTTATTATCTGTTCTTCTCTTTTAAATCTCTTTTAAAATCACTTCTTAAAACATATTGGCTTATATGTAATATCCTCGCTTTACTGAATTATTTTGTTTAATTTATTAGTTTATTTTTATCGTATCGATTAGTTTCATCTATTGTAGTGTTTTATCAGGGTTTAACTCTTACCTTAGTTTGTCTTGCTTTGTTGGACCTCACTGTTGAGCTTTCTGTTGTATTGCTTTGTAAATTCTGTTTTTAAAGGTGCTATATAAATAAAGTTATTATTCTGAGGTAGAAACTATGAAAACGCACTCAGAATTGTTCAATTGTATGATCTTAATTGGATTAAGATGGGTAACTCGTAAAAGTGGACTAACGGACACACATTTTTCAGATGTCTTTATACTTGATTTGGCTCATTTCTTTCCAAAAAACTCACCATTATGTCAAAGATTAGTGGGGGAAAAAGCTGTATAAGTGCAGGTCTTATTTCTCTGAAAGATATATTAGCTACGCTACCGATGAACTAGCATAAACAGACAGGCTACTTTAAGTTAGCACGCTAGCACCCGCAACACGTCTTCTCTTTCATGAAAGAAGAATTGAGTTTAAAGACTCACCTTGCGGACAAACCAGCAGCTTTGCTCTGTAGAAAACATGTTGTTTGGATAGATGGAGAGCCAAACAACGACAACAATCTCTTCGGCTCTCCTGCTGTCAAACTATTTTCCACCGTTTCCCATATCGCGCCACATGCATTCAAAGGACCCTTGAAGGACCCCGATAAAAACGTTGTCCGTGTTCCTGCCTGTTGGTAGTATCACATCCACCCGAATTTAGTTTAATAAACGTATTTAACAACAACAAAAATATGTATAAATGTCAGTCAGGCAGTTGCGCGCTTGATTAAACGGAATAAGCTCACAAACAATAGCTTTGAAAAGCTGCTTCAGTTAAATGTTGATCTATAAAGTTAGGTTTAGTTACACAAATACTGAAATAACTACATTATCACAGAATCAAATTACACAAGGCACCAAAAAGTCATAAATAACATTAATTAAAAAGTATCTCAGCTTTACTTTCTTAATACAGAGTGTGAGTGAATATCAGTCAATGAGTCGGGTCAATTCTTTATTCCTTTTGTTTCATCATGCATGAAAGCTTTCTTGTCATGATGAAAGCCATTCCCATAGGTCGGAAAACTGTGTTTATCCAAAACTGTTTCATCATTGTCCCGAGAGAATGACTTGGTTTCAAAAGCATTGGCGGGAAGCTTTTGGGATGAACTGACGGACATCTCGGTTTGAACTGCTTTGTGGTAGAATGGTTTCTGCACAGGTTTCTGGGCAATTGCAGGGAGGGCAAGCTGCTCCCTTTGGACCTTCTTGTCTTCCCACAACTTCAGCAAGCGGCGTTGATTATTTGTCATATCCTTGAGATTTTGCTGCAATGATTGCACTTGATCCTCCAGAAGTGTTTTAGAGGTGACTGTATTGGCCAACTCTGAAGTCAAATCATCAATGTTCAGACTCAGTTTCCCAGCCTTCTCCACCAGGGAACTGCACTCACGGTCCTTTTCATGCAAGTCATTGATTATGTCCTTTGTGGTCTTTCCATTGAACTTTGGGCTGCTCTCAAGTCCAATCTCGGTACGAAGAGCCTTCACTTGTTTCCTCAGCTCCTTGTTGTCCATAGTCAAGCTCTTCAGTTTCTGTCTCACAGCCTCAGTTGAACGTATCCTCGACTCATACTGTCTGAGTTTCTCTCTGAGAACACTTTCTCTGTGCATGGCATCGTCTCTTTCCTTTCTGCATTTCTCCAAAAGTTTCAATGTCTCAAATTTGGACACTTTCTCACCTTTCCCATTTGAAGTGGCCATCCTGTGGCAAGATTTTCTTTTTAATAAATGTTTTTACTCACAAGTTAATCAAATAGTCCTTGAGCATTATGTCGGTAAATCCACCTCACAAGCAGCTTCATGTTTGCCTAAGAGCGAGACAGGTGACATTCCTCCAACAGGGTTATCCGTTTGACAGGCAGCTCCTGTGTAACACAAAGCTGGGGCTAGAATGACCATTAATTAGGGCGCCACCATCCCTGTGACACCGTTTCAAGTGACACAATTCTTTTTTTTCTCCCTATTTTGTTAAATAATCTGAGAACTTGTCCTTGTGAATCAATGCTTATATGAAACACACGCTGCATGCCTGTAGAAACAGACTTTACATACATAAGTAACAGTTTCCACTGCAGGTGATCAGTGCATCCAAACAGTGACACAGTAGATTCTATCGGTTTGCTCAACCACACGACAGTTAAGATGGACGAGTTGGAAAAGCAGTAGCAGGAGCCAAATGTCCACTTTAAAAGTTAGACGCTCTCTTTGCAATCATCCAAATTAGCTACAATCCCTCCCTTAAATATTTAAAAGGTCCAACTGTTGAAATGTACTGGCAGCCTTTAATGCTCTAGGAGCTGGAAAAAAAAAAAAAACGTCACGTTGCCTACACGTGTGGGGTGGGGTGGAAGAAAAAGGTGAACAAAAAATGTGTTTACCGACATCTTAAGCATTTATATGATGCAACTATCCAGAGTCACTCCATTCTGAATCAGGAAAATGTAAGAAACACCGCAGTGATAAGATTTAGTCTCTTAGTTTGTTTTAAAATAGATTTGAATTGCAGTTGGTGTTTAGCTTAGTTTTTCCTTGTTGTAAACTTGGAAAATATGTCGACAAAATGACATGTTTAAAGGAAGAGTTAGACATTTTGGGAAACGGACCCGTCTACTTTTTTGGTGAGAGTTTGATGAGAGGGTTGATTTCACTCTCATATCTGTCAATTAAATATAAGGCTCCAGCTAAAAGCCAGTTAATGTAGCTGAACATAAAGACGAAACAGGGGGAAACTGCTAGCATGGCTCTGTCTGAGGGTAACAAAATCCACTTAGCAGCACCTCTAATGGCGAAAACACGCCAGCGCAGCGATGAAGTGTAGCCAAAGCAGAGCTGCCACGCAATGTCTTTGGAAAGCTGTGGTGGCTTAAAAATTTGGAGATGGTTTAACATTTAGCGGCAAAGTGCAGCCAGAGGATAATGTCAGCCAACCAGAAAACAGAGTCCTGTGACTCCTGTGACATGTTAACCTATTTTACAAAGAACTTCTTCCTGTCTGATACATATAAAACACACCTCACGGCTGTAGAAGAATTTAATTATTGTCGCGAGCCGCACCTAAACATTGTAACACATTGAAAGATAACAAGCATATTTTCCTAAATGTGGAATTATTTCTTTAATGTGTAAAGACAGTATGCAACTTATCTGTTCATAGTTTCATTTGTGCTTGAACATAGGCTCCGGGTGGACTGTAAATCATTGTCATAACACCTTTATTATCGATGGTTTCATTAATAAAGTTGGGTGCCACAAAGACCATTTTTTATTTTCTTCCAATGAAACATCATTGAGAACGGACATTTTAAAATCCATAAATCTGATCAACTACAGTTTGTAAAATGTAAAAACAAAAAAAAAACCCTGTTGCAAATTGTAAATACCGTGGACATTTAGAATGGGTCTTTGGCATTAGTTGTGGGCACTTGCGGTTAAATCAGTTAGAGGAAAATACAATTACTCTATTTGTACACAATAAGTCCAACCCTTAAAAATCTTAACACCACCAATAATTGTTGTGCTGTTAATACGGAATATTTTTTACACAAAGTATACCGACATGTTCCCATTAACTGAATATAAAATAAAATGCATATACAAAATGCCTTCAACGCTACCAACATTACTGCACAGACTGGTTGTCTAAATATTTCAACATAAGAACAATAAAGCGGAAAGCTAACATACTACAAGAGATCTCATGTGCTGTGTAACACCGTACCCCATTTATCTTTAAGGAAATGCAGAACCCATCCCATTAGAAATAACATACTTGGTACCAGTGTTCATTTTCAACAGTCATGCAGTTGTACCGAGAATGCACACTGGGTTTTAAGGTCTTGAGCCAGAACGTCCGAGTGAAGGTGAAATCCAGACGACCCATGACTTCATCAACACAGCAACCCAATTCTCTCTAATAAGGCAACCGGAGAACCTGCAATTTAAAAAAAAAAAAAAAAAAAAGAATAACACTTGCTTAGGGAAGAAGAAATCGTGTAAGGGAAGTCTGGTGTTAGATGCTCTGTTCTAGCAGGTGAAGAAAAAAAAAAAACACACGCTCGAACTAAAGCCCCTAAAATAGGCCAATGCAACAATGTAGAGCTGCTACAAGTGAATGCAAATTCAAAGGGAAAGTACAGGGTGGAAGAATATGACTTGTGTCGGGTTAGTAGTGTATTTGTACAACGGGATCACGGCTTAAAAAGCGCCTGGGTCACTGTTGGTTACCTTTAGTAAAATAAAGGCTTTCATGTCGGAGAGGGTGCTTTGGTCACATCTGTTGCAGCAGAAATGTCAGCTGGTAGTGCTTGTTCTGGTTTGCTGAAGAAATAAGCCTAAAAAAAAAAAAAAAAAAAAAACAACAACAAGGAGAGGAGAGTAAAACAACCCGGCAAAGAAACAATTACAGTAAGTGTGACATGAGAGAATACAGCATTCTTGCCATCATCCATTCATCTTGATCAACCATCAGACCATCAGGCTTACTTTGTAGACTAATTACATTTAATGCGACCAGACATACGATACCTCTGTGCACCTGACAGGAAAGCACTAACGGACCGTTCTCACACCAGTTAGCCAATGCAGTCACAGTTTCCAATGAAGAGCGTCGCCCCAGAGGGAGTTAACTTGACACTATCAGGTATAGTCATCTCCCAGAAACCCACATGGAGTCTGTGTAGTGTCGGTGATTGACATAGACTAGTTGGGTCAGAGCTTGGCCGTGCTACTGAGATCATTGAGTGGCTCAATGATTGTTGTTATCTACACCAACATGGACAGGCAGCTTGAATCAACTGGATTAATGAAGATGTGGTTGGCCAAAGCAACTGTTGTATCGTATTTCTTCGAACAGATTTATTTTCCATACCTCCCAAATTTGTAATGAACCCTAACAGTAAAGTTACATAAAAGCAACAGCATGGAGCACAATTACCTCACAGCCGACAGCAAGCAGGACGTTGAGCACAACAATGGCCGACATGATTGCTATGATAATTTTAGGGTGGTCATCCTTCACTGCAGGCCAGAAAGTCATCACCAGAACTGAGCCAGAGAGGCAGAGAGCCACCACGATGGTGCACCACCGCAGCCATTCATATGGGAGGATCCATAGGACCTTATGTAGCAAACGACAGTGCATTATATAATATGTGGCTCATTTAAAGAGAATTATTAGACATAATGAATGCTCGAAATGTTTCATGGATACAAGGAAAATAAGTATTAATCAACTGTCAACATTTGTAATGAAAGGTAACAATGTTTGCTATATGCAATCATTAAATACAGGGTACTAATGTCAACATAAATGGTACATTCTAAAATGAATCACATGCTGTGTGCGAAAGATATTAAAATATACAAATATTACATTTTACAGAGGTGAATGTTCTAACCACATTGTAGATGAGTCTGGTGATATTCTATCCTACTATTGTATGTATACCCAATCCCACACACACACCTTCCTGCTGTCATTAAATATTCATTACTGCACCAACTGTGTATTAATCAACAACTGAAAATATTCCTCAAAAAATGCACTGTTTGCTCTTGTTTGAGTTATGTTTGCTAAAAGCTACAGTGTTAAACTGGTTTACAGAATTACTGAGCCATTTAAAAAAATGAATCTAGAATTCTGTTGCCCATCTTTTTAATTTTACGTCTTCAATTGGAACCGATGGTCTTGGGGCTGAGTGCCACACACAGAAACTGACATTCTGAAATGAAAATTGTAGGTCTTACCACTGCTGGTATGTAAATCGCAAGGGAATATCCATACACACAGACGATCTCCATGAAGGAGTACGACACCAAGTTCATGATCTTGTTGTTTCTCCAGAGCAGGAAACCCCACAGGGCAAGGGGCACAAACCAAGCATAGCTGAAGATCGCTGTTGCAGCTATCGTCACTATAAAAAAGTGACACAGCAGAATAAAAAAATAAGTTATTTAAGCAAAATGTACAGTCTCCTCTTACATTCAATCTGCACAAGTGAGCCTTAAATACCAAAGAACAGCAGCACGTACCTTTTTGAAACTCTGGGGTGTACTTGTAGTTTGGTTTGCCTAAGTGCACCACAAAGTTTGATATGTTTCCACTGATGGCGATAGCAAACACAAGGGTGGTGCAAATCCAGAATGGTCCTGAAAGCACACATATCAAGACATTTGAACTTCAGTTTGTGTGCCCATTTGGTTTCTTTAAACAGCATTCGCTACAAATATTACAAAATTCAAGCTACAGAAGAGGGACAAAATTGTCTCTTTTTTTTCACAAACAGAACATGTCTGACAACCTCTTATTAGGACACGCATGTTAAACGGTTTGTGTGCGTACCATACAGATCAGGATTTCTACGAAGGTAGAGATGAATGAAATTCTTTCCAGGCCATGGCAGCATTGATCCAATGATTCTTTCCTTCACCTGAAAGAAATGTTAATAACCATTACACGTGTCAAGGTAACAAGACAAAATGTAACATTTAAAAGTCATTAAAATAAGATGTAAATATATTACGTGATGGGTCTCGACGTCAAAAAATCTTTGATAGTACTCAAATGTCCAGAAGGGGACACTTTTCTGTTGCCCAGAAAGAAGCTTCAATTGGGAAAAAAACATGGAGAAAAGCTAAATTAATCATCGACATTTAATAGCTGACGGAAATGCGTGAAAGAAAGTGCCATTGTTGTGCAGACCTCTGTCTTGTCATCACTGGCCAGTGGTTCCTCGTCATCACCATCAGGAGAGAAAGCAGCAGCTCTTCTCTGCTTCTCGGGTTTGATTTCGTCATCTTCAATACTAATGGTGGTTGCATCTCTGTTGGCTTCCAACAGATTGCCAGCTTCTTCAAATTCTAATTTCATAGGATGGATGAATGGAGATCGTTAATCCAAAATGTGGGCAGATTATGGGTGAACTATGATTTATTTCCTACCAATAAGTGCAGCACAGGGAGAGTAATGAGAGATGTGTGTTTACAGATGCCACACAGACTGGGAAAGAGCACAGCAAACTGAAGCTAAACATCAATGTAGCAGCTTAATTCCTTAATCAAACAAAGAGATTGTGGAGGACATTTACCTTGAAATTGGAATGGGTCATTTGTCGACGCCATTTACACGGATTCACTCTCCGTGGGTCGCCTCACAGTAACGTATGAGCGAGTTAATGACAACTTACTTTGGGAAAGCTACGGAGGAGAGAAAATAACATTTTAAACTCCTAGGCCTGATTATTCCCTCAGCGTATGTTTTTTTGAATGAATACGTAGTAAACTATAAGCAATACAGGGATAAAAGTTAGCTCAAGTTAGCCAAGCCTTACTTGACAGCTCATCAACAACTAACATTAGCTTAGCTATCTAATGGTACATTAGCTCACGTTAGCTAACTGTCTAACGTGACTTTACGACTCAGAGTCGCATTTGCATTTTAAAATCAGTGCACAGTTGTTGTTGTTTTTTTAAAGACAATGCATGCTTACCAAAACCCAAAACAATCCTTTCACTTCCGTCAGGTTGGAATCAGTGGTTGGAACAGGACATACTAGCC
Organism: Anarrhichthys ocellatus; assembly: GCF_004355925.1. NCBI lineage: Eukaryota > Metazoa > Chordata > Actinopteri > Perciformes > Anarhichadidae > Anarrhichthys > Anarrhichthys ocellatus. Next base: position 3,759,801 of record NW_022280062.1, on the reverse strand, counting down.
AGAGCCGTTTAAAGAGAGTCACGTCATCTCCGTTCATTCCAATGGACCATTATTTGTTTAAAGCAATAGTTCCCGGAAGTTAGCAGAGTTGTGCACGAGCAAGTGTTCTTCTTCTTCTTCTGGTGTTACTTTGGTTGGCATCCAGGTCATTGGTGCATTACCGCCACCTTCTGCTCCGGAGTGTGTATCAGAAAATATACTTTTAATTTATTCCTCAAAACAAACAACAACACATACCACGTTGATCTACACTTAATATATTTATGTATTTATATTTTTATATTATATTTAGGCTTTTTCTAAGTAAAAAAAACCCTGCAATGACCTGGGCCTTTCCTAGTTAACTCAGACAGAGAAGAGGATATAGAAATATTTAATGGCAATGTAAGAGATGCTATAATTGGTGCTGCCAATCAGACAATTATGAGGTAAGCCTACAAAAAGGTGGAATGGTGAGTGCAGTGATCTAATAAAAAAAGATAATAAGGATTTTAAAGTAATACAATACACCAATTTCAAAAATGTCAAAGAGTACAAAAGAGCGAAAGCAGTAGTTTGAAAAACTATTAAAGAAACTAAAATTAAGTGTTGGAGAGCATTTTGTAACACTACAAGGAGAAGCACTTCAATTAATCAAGTTTGGGGAATGATGATGATAATGGGGAATGAGGCGAGTAAAACGGGAGTGGGGGTACCCAATATTGGAAAATTGGCAAGTGAGAAAAATAAATGGAATATCAGTGAAAATGTGTAAATGGGTAGAGGACTTTTTGTTTGGACGCTCTAACGAAGTGAGCTTGGGAAGGTGTTTTTCAGCCAGCTATTTTTACAGTTAATGGAACGCCACAATGAAGTGTAATTAGAATTTAGTTGTTTTCAAAAATGATTGATGATGTGTATTATGATGATGGACAAAGTATAGGGAGATCTGTATTTGCAGATGGTGGGGCACTGAGGAGAATATGTTGTGAAACAGATGCAGGAAACAATCAAAAGAGTGGAACAGTGGTCATTGGAATGGGGATTTAAATTTTCTGTTGAGAAAAAGAAAAATGATTTTCTTTACAAGAAGGAAAAGCTGAAAAGAATAGACTTTTGGGGAATGTGGTTTGATGCTAGACTCACCTGTGTACATAGTGATAAAATGGTAAACAAGTGTAAAAGGTTTTAAATGTGATGCGGTGCTTTGTGGGAACAGAGTGGGAGCTGACAGGTCTGCTTACAAAGCTGTATCATTCAAAGCCGACCTGTCAGCTTGATAAGATCAGTTCTGGATTACGGTAGTGTGGCATAAAGGTCGGCATCTAATCCTTGTTGGGAAAACTGAATGCAATACAAGCACAAGCATTAAGGATAGGTGGGGCTTTTAAAACAACATCTGTGGCAGCATTGCAGGTAGAAATAAGGATTCATGTGCAGCATTGATGAGCATTTGATATTTTGCAACTCCAGGAGTAGAGAGGATTCATTGTTTGAAATACTACAATCATTATTCAGAATTCATTAAATGCTGCTGTCTGTTTATTTTGTGTGGGTCCTTGATGTCGTTGGAGTTGATGGGAATGAGAAGGCGGATAAAGCAGCAAAAAGGGCTTTGAAGAGTGAGAGTAATAACATGAATGTAGTCAGAAGGTAAAGGGGGGATTAAGGGATTTATCAAAAAGATATGGCAGAATGAATGGAATAAAGGGAGTGAAGGAAGATATGTCTTTATAATAAACCCTTGGTTGGGAGTGCGAAAACTAGTGGACGAAACACGAAAGAGGATTAAGACTAAGGAATGGTCTTACTGGTTTTAACAGTTCCCTCTATGTTATATGACAGCATAATAATGGACTGTCTGAAACTCTGGACCATCTTTTATTGTTTTGTCAGAAGTATGATCCAGCGAGAGAAGAATACAAAATGGATTTAGAGAGACTGGAGAGGAAAATATCAGCAAATGTACTAAAGAAAGATTCCAGTGACAAACGTTGGAAACCTCTTCTAGAGTATTTAGGGTCAATCAGACTAATGTAGAGAATATGAGAAATAAGTTTTATTTATTTTTGCTTCATTAGTTTCCTTTTGTTTGTTTAATTATTTCGTTTTCTTTGTTTTGTTGTCGGATCAGAGAGAGTACAGATCTTTAGTCTTCACACTCCAGATTAGTGGGTGGCGGTAATGCACCAAAAACCTGTTTGCCAACCGCCATTAAAAACAAAAGAAGAAGAAGAAGTATTCGTAGAAGTAGAAGAAGTGAACGAAGATGATATAGCTCTCATCAGACGGCTCTGGCTGCAACAAGTTAAAACTGTGCGTTACAAGCGAATTAATATGAGACACGATAACAGCTAAACAACAAAAGAGTATTTTAAGACTCGGGAGTCCGTTAGGTCTCAGCTTTAGCTCAGTCAACGACCATGGATTAGCTAACTAGCGAGCTAACGTCACCTGGAGTGTTTTGTTTTTAACGCTTCCGCCGTCTAAACGTGCATGACTTGAAAGAGTTCTGTCCTTCCCACAGGGACAGTAAAAAGTGCGACCTTTAGCATGGACAATAGCGCCATTTATGTCCGAGAAAGAGGCAGCCTTCGCCGCGTCGGTGACATCGTCCTGGCGCAGCCGAAGCCAGTGTCGTCGTGCAGAAGGACAAACCCGTTTGTGCTGAGGAAAGAGCACTTCATATTCACCTACAACGCAGCGGGCAGTCTGAGATACACCACCAAGTCTCTCTTTGACATCGCCCTGTTGTTCGTGGCGGACAACATCCACCACGTGGACTCTCTGGTGGGCTTCCCCGAGCAGATAGGGGACAGGCTTTTCTCAGCAGCAGAGGAGAACCGTGTGTTTTTAAACGCAGACGTTTCTCCAAAAGCCCTGCAGCTGTTCGGTGACGCATATGGGGAGATGGTGCTTGGGTCCCTCTGTCTCAGAAATAGGTGAAGTGCCAACACATGTTAGCCTCCCAAGTTGTACTTCCCAGAGACAGCAATATAATCTCTTGTTTCATTTCTGCAGATTTCCACTCTTGCATGAGAGGATGGGTGAAATAAAAACATTTCACAGTTTGAAGTCTTTAGACCTGTTTGGCTGCAGACTGGGTGACGATCACGAGATATTCCATCACCTAACATCCAGCTCATTGGCCAGGTACTGACTGATTTCTTAGTCCCGATGACGCGATGTGGACAATTGTTAAGGGCCAATGTTAACTAACACATCTGCCTCTTCTTCTTCGTCAGCAACCTAATCCAGCTTTTCATTGGTGGTAACGGTCTGTCGGATGTCGGCCTGCAAAGATTGACCGCACCTATCCGGATGCTGAGGAAGGGACTGCACTGTCTTCAGCTACTTGATGTTTCCTGTTAGTACCCACAGTCACATTTTAGTGGCACCGCAAATACCACCACCTCCAGATCTAAGAATGTAGTTGTTGACATCCATCATTACTCTGTTTCTTGTACAGACAACCCTATCTCAGTGAAGGCTCTGAGATACCTCACATGCCTCCCAAAACTTGAAAATCTTGACGCATCTGGGACCAGTTTGAAGGTACAAGGGTAATGGTTGTGCGTGTAAACACTTGGCTGCAGCTATATTGTGACGCTGATGTCTAAATGCATTTCTTATCTCCAGCTTGGCGCTGGACTGAAGACAACCATGTGGGACCTGTTGGGGCTCATTCATTCCGAGAAACCGCTGGACACCTTTGATCACTCGAGATGTAAAACAGAAGGTTGGGCAGAGCAGGTAAATGTTTTCAGACGTCGGTAATAGTAGACGTGTTTCTGTGATGCAAGCAATGTAGTTTAATTTGGGCTAAATGTTGCGACATCTCGTAAATAAATGTTTCCTTTTCAGGTTGTAAACCAGTGGGAAACAAATAGCTCACAAATGCCAAAGCAGAAGAAAATTGATGAATCCAGAACATCAGCACTTCGCTTTTGTAAGATAATTTTTGCGTCTCATTCACATTTTGCTTTGCTATTTATAAAAGACAAGATCATGACTAATGACTATGATTATATCGTAAGTGTTTTTGTTCTCTAGTTGGCAGGCAGAAGTTTGTCAGAGAAGTACTGAATGCTGCACCTTTGGTATGTGAGAGCGAGAAGGAGGCCGAGAGGGAGAGACTGCATTTCTTCAGACCTGCAGCAAACAGTCACGTACCAGTGAAACAGAATCCTCCCGCCAGAAGTCACGAAGGGAAGCCTTCCTGGGACAATATCAAAAAAAGGCAGCGTCAGTCAGGAAAGCCGGACAGTTCCCATCGAAGTCCTCCACCAAAACGTTTGTCTTCATCAGCTCTGTCTGCGGAGGACATGGACTTGTTGAACAGCTACTGAGGTATGCCACCATGCAGCATGCCGCGGAGAGCGGCTCGAGCATGTCGGCTAACCGGTAACATTTAGGCTCAAATTAACAATTATTTTTCCCGAGATGATTCACGCTGGTGAACTGTAAACACCTTTTCTTGGATACAGGTGGCGTGAATTTTTATAAATAAAGTTGAGTATTATTTATAGTCCACTTCCTTGCTTGACGTTTTGTTGTTTGGAGACACAGTCTAGCTGATTTTTAGTTGAGAATTTTATATGGAATAGGCTGAACTGAGGCTCAATGCCAACAACATGGTAATCTAAAGGTGGTTGCCTTATTACCTAATCTTTATAGAGAGACCCTGTGCAAGGTTTATGTTCATTTGTTGTTCTTTTGTTGCATATTTCTGAAGGACTGTTAATAGTGTAGTGCGCGGTGCCCCCGCACGCTTTCTTAATTTTGAATTTTTAATCAATAAAAAAAATTATTTTAATTTTTTTATTTTTTATTAAAAAATATTTTTTATTTAATTTATTCAAAATGATCTCTTATCAAAATGTTTTAATTTATCAAGAAAGAAAAAGTAATAAATAAATAAGAGGCCTTTTGTTTGAAATGAACAAAAGTGGAACAAGGGGCCCTCAGCTGTGGATGCGTGAACTGAGAGGACCCTTGCCGGCGACAGACAGACCCGAGCTGCCGTCGGAGTGACCACGGATCCACGGCACTTGTGCCCCGCTGTCCGGTCACTCCCTGTGAGCGCCCCTGATTGCAACGAGAGGCTGCGAGAAGGGGGAGAGAGGCGAAGTTCAGTTCTCTCTCTATGTGAATCACTCACCTGGCCTAATGTAGCTCACCCCTCCCTGATTTGCCTCAATGCCTCCGCTTAAGAGAACCTCGGACCGGTAGCTGATTTGCCCTAAATGGTAATAAATCGCCAACACGAGCCCAGTATCGATAGCTCGTTTGCTTTCTTTTCCGAATCGCCAAACAGTGATGTACTAAACAGTATAATCGGTCGCTCGAATAGCCGTCGGTCTTATAAATTATTTCATTGAATTTATTTATTTTATATTAAATTTAAATGTATCCGTCCCTGCTCAGAGCTCAACAGATGTAAAGCTCTTTCAAAATCAAGCGGGACTTCTCCGGGTCTCTCTTCACTATAGAAAACTGGCGTGAGTATATGTAGATGTGTGTGCGCATAAAGTATGCAATCAGTTGTGTGCCGTGCTGAGATCGCTACAGACTTACCACAGGGGCTGAGTGGTCCCCTAATCGGAGGAGACCTCTCCTCTGCAGGTTTTCCAAAACGGATGAAGAAAAAAAAGAGTCGGTCGGAAAAAGCTAAATCGTTACTTATTTATTTTTGTCCAATTCAAAGTATATTCTCTTGGTTCAAATACAGAGAAAAAGTGATCAACAGGAAAATATAAAAATCAACAAAGTATTTTAAAAACCTCTTGTGCCCTCAGCTGAGCAGGCTGTGTTCAATTGTCCGGTGAAAAAAGTTTAAAGATGAACCCAGCGCAGGTTCTAACCTGGTGGGCTTCTCCCCCGACTCAACCCTTTTCCTTGAAGACCGAGAATACTTATACTCTCTAACAATACCTGGGGCTTGGTGCCTCCGTGGGTTATGACAGTATCAGCCCTGGATGATCGTACTGTTTATCCAAGTCAGCAGTATATGCCAACACAATTATATCGGCTGGTACTCAGGACACATGACACACCCCGCTCACTGGTTGATGCCTTCAGGACACAGAGATACATGACACTCCAAACAATACATGATTATAAAACATAAAACACCTTTTTCCCCAGCGTAAGATTAATACCAGGGTATTCTTATTTATATGTACCCATTTGCGTAACTGGCGTCTAAATGCAGGAATGCAGACGTGGTCCTATGACCCCAACTGAAGTTTCAATTAGCCCTAAAGGGATAAGTAACTACCGTAAATGCAGAGACGTGATCAAGTGCTGGTGCTTAAGGCAACCGGGAAAGACCATAAGTAATAAATCGTGAGTGCAGAGACTGGATGGCGCCTGGGCCTCGGTATTTCCAGAGCGCCCATCATGCGGGCAGCTGTGCAAACCTCACATCTCCACCATATTGCTCAGCTAAAGGGTTAATGCAGAATGCAAACCTCAGCAGGTGCCTTCTGTGTGAACCTCTGTGCAATGGTGGGGAAAGCCCCCCCAAGGTCTGCTACCGTGTGTGTGTGTACGCTCCCCTCCCCCGTACGTCCGTACGCAGAGGGTGTGTGACAACAGAATCCTGGCCGTTTAACAGGTACATTCTTACAAGAAACACAGCTTCCTATTTCTTTTATTTTTCAAAATTTTTATTTGTTTTTTAAGGTGTTTAACACCTAATAACCCTGGCCTTCCGTCTAGGAGCATCACAATTTCGCAAAACACTCCATGTCCAACAATAGAATTAATGGAATTGTTGAAACCTCGATGGGCAGTTTAAAAAAAGGTATTTTCTCACCCTCCACATGACCAGATATTTTATTTTTTTAACTTTCAAACTTGTACTCCACAGCCCCAACTGACGCAAGTGACATAACTTGAGGCAATGTATCACACTTTGCGCTGCTCCCTCTAAAGCCACAAAAGGCTTTAACCAGCTTTTTCCATTTGTGCAATAGTACTCCCCAAGACCTGTAAACAGACTTTGATGTGTAGAGGCTGTGCAGTTCTGCCGCAAATCAAATTACCACACAGCAACCTGGAGGCTAGGGAGTATACCAACGCAGAAACACTATATATAGCACAAGGAGGGGGAGAAAAAGGGGGTGTTGCAGGCAAATTCAGACATCACATAAAGATATTCACACTAAACGCGCTAATTTAAAAATGTAGCTGTATTTACAGATTACATTCATATTCCACATCTAGTGGTAATTAAGTTGTGATTCATCACTGCACATGCAATCGCTTCGACATTTCATAACCCTTAAATAAAGATTAGTGATAAAACCGTCACTTTCATCACACGAGAAAACTAGTGCGATTATCTGCAGCCTTGCGTAAACAATTACGCCCTTAAAAATAGTTACTTAAATCCCACAGCTTCATTCTTGCGTTTACAGAGACTCCACGTTACTACAGTATGTATATACAGTATATAATAAAAACAAACTCACCCATGTCAACTTCCCTCCATTGTTTTTAATCCCGATCAATCATGAGAACAAACAGTGAAGCAGGACAGTAGGTGTTACCGTGTGTACCGTCACTATTAATTGAGATGAGGAGCATAGAATTTTATTGTAAAATCCAACTTCTGTAAATCATTGCAGTAGAAACATGAGAACGTACAGAGAGCATATTAGCACAATCTATATGACAAAAAGAGCATTTGGGTTAAAATCACTTCAAGTCAAACATTTCATTTAACCATTCAATAAAATAAGCACACCAAGAGAGCTAATGCACACTTTGAAATTGAAGAAAAATCCCAAAACATATTACATGTACTGCCGATTACTTTAATGCCTCAATTATACCAATATACAGAAAAATACCCTTTCATCACTTCAATTTTAAAAGCATCAAAAGGGAGACGAGACATTACATCAGTTATACAAAATCTTCTGCAAGTAGTTGCTCCTGTTTAGCCCAAGAGAAGCACAGGTCTGGAGCCAGAGGATAAAAATCAACCAAATATTATTCATAAAAAGAGGAAATCCCTTCTCTGCTACGGCTTTGGCCTCTAGACATCGGACTGGCTCAGGTTGACTTTGGAAGGGAGCGGCCCGGCCTCTACCTCTGGCCCTTTGGAGGTAATGATCAGCAGGGAGGATGCTGGGTATGGAGTCAGTTTCTGCTCCATTCCGTTCTCCCGGTCACCATAGATGCTCAATTTCTGAATGAAAAAGAAGAGGAAACTATTTAAATATTGTTTTGGCTTTGACATTACCAACATAAATACTCAAAAACTAAAGATAATCACAACCTTGAACATAACTACAATGGGGGGGGGGGCACAGAACTTACCTCAGCAGGAATATACTGGTCAACAGCAGTTGCCACCGTGGCACAGCAGATCCAGATCAGGACCAGCACAGACAGGACCAGAGTTGTGGTTAGGATCCACCCTGGTAGCCACGGGTTCCTGAGGAGACACACGCAAATATGAGCAACTTGCCTGACTGGTTCTGTTAATGTCATGCTCTACGAATCAAGTCAACAGTGTAACCCCCTTGACAGTGTGGTTGAATGTGTTACAAACCTGGAGAGACAGTTGAAGAGGTTGTAGTCATCATAGCTGCTGTCCCGGGTCATATCTCTGTCCCTCTCCTGGATTAAAGTGCGATGGTATTCTTTGTAAACTGGGCTCAATCCGGGAACTTGAAAATGAGAAATAAAACTTATTTTACATGCACGCACATGTAATCTTTTTACTTCCCTGATGATTTTGAAGGGGAAAAAAAAAAAAAAAAAAAAAGCTGGAATCTGTCTGTCTGTCTGTCTGTCTGTCTGTCTGTCTGTCTGTCTGTCTGTCTGTCTGTGGCACTTAAGGCACCAGTGCACTCTGTCTGAACTGAGGAACCCTCCCTGCACAACCGTTCTGATGTCGGATAAGAGCTAAAATCTATGATCTGACATCCACTTCACGACGAGATTGGTTGGCCATACGTAGGTGAGAATGGAGCCGGGGTTTGCGCTTACTTCACAAGCTCGCATTTTAAATTTTGTACACAACTTCTCTTGTGAATGTCTTCAGGATGACTGACTGAAAATATACCAGTGTTATCCCTACATTTAAATGATATTGCGTCCCCTCTCAATAAGACTACCAGCTTGTCTCTCTTCTTCCAGTGTTATTCTACCCAACCCGTAGCCCCAACCCGTCCCCCCCCCCCCCCCCCAAGACTCTGACGATATAAACCAACTGGTCACAGATATACACACCATCTAAAAAAGGGCTAAGTCATCTTCTAAAATAGCAGAGTACTCCATTTTCTGTAAAAACTTAAATTAAACATTGATAAATAATGCATTTGTTTCAGCAATACTTGTAAAGACACTTTAATTGTTGTGTTGTAAGAAAACTGAGTGGAGGACTTACAGCTCTTCTGTGGCTCCTCTCCGAAGTCTTTTTCCACTTCAAACTGGGAGAAAAACTTGACTTGTGGTTCAGTCTATTAAACAGAAGGCCTGAGTCGGATATCTAACATTGTTCTTCATTGCACTTGGACAGTAACAAGATGTTTGCATTACAGTATGTTGGATTAGATTGCCTAGTACACCCCCCCCCTCCTCCTCCTCCTCCTCCTCAGTACAATACCTGGAAAATGACAACTTTGCCATCATCAGCCTGGAGGTAGAAGATCCACGTGGAGGTGATGAAGCTGTGGGCCTGACTCATCATATCCTCCCAAAACCCTCTGACCAGAGTCAGGGGGTACAGCAGGTGAATCCTAGGCATCATGGCCTCCAGCTAGAAAAAAAACAAACAAAACAAGCAATACTGAGAACACGGTTCTTTATTGAGAGGTTTGCATATCAACACAGACCACTGAGTCATTGTGTACTTATAATTGACAGGCATGGCCTGTGTATGTACCAAACAGGTATTACCTGCTCGTGCCGCTGCTCAGCAAACGGAAGCTGGTTCTGACAGCCCAGGTTGCATGCGTACTGCTCATCAAAGTGGGTGTAGGCTTCACGACAGGCTGCGGGGGGTTTGAGGTGGTGAGAGATGTTTAAAAACAGGGATAACAAGCGACATCATAGAGGTCTGGACACTGCATCAAATAGGTTAAAGGTTCGGTGCACAGCTTACTTGATTCACACTCGGATTTCGTCTGATTAAGATCGTCGCCGTCACGAACAAACTGACAAATGGAGAACAGACGGCAGCCTCTCTGACAGGCATAGAGTTCTTCCTCCTACAAAACAAACCACAGGACCAGTTGATTGCCTCGACAAACAACAACAAACAACAACAACAACCGTGAAAGACGACTCACGTCCAACGTTCATACAACTGCCCCCCTTCACAAACAACATTTCATTAGACTAAAGACGTAACAAAGTGATTGTAGGGCCCACTTTCGCTTCGCCCAAGATACCAAACGTTAGCTGACGCTAGCAGACATTACTTTGCTCCTCGAGAGGAGTAACGTTACTCACCCGTGGATACGTGTGCAAACTGTACGTCATTTCACATGACTTGTGGCAAGATGCTGTGTTTCCCAAGACGCTGTCGAACACATCTGCAGATCCTGATGTGCAGGCGAAGAGTCCCAACGCGCAGACAAAGAAGGAAAGAGTCCCCATTTTGTCAGCGAAAACCTAAACAAACAACACACTCTTCTTCTTCCTCCTATTTAATCGGCCTGTTATCTCGCGGGAACTGGGACTCACGCGAGACTGTTAGTGTAAACTTGTGCTGTATTTATGTGCGCCTCGTAAACTCCTCGATTCTTCTAATTTAGTAGATATGAAAATGATAACCAGTGTGAAAATATCTTCTTCTTCTCTTGGAAAGGAACTGTTGTTGTTAGACATAATTTTGAGCAGGCTTGTAATAATAAGACTTGTAATAACTTGTGTTTCTTAAAATGCCTCATTTCAATGTTATGCTATATTAGTTTGAGTTACATGTCATATATAGTTTATTTAATTTTGAGTCCTATGCTCTTTTAACTATGCTGAGATTTGTTTAGTTTTTTCTTTTGTTCCTGGTTAAGTGTATAAATTGACAAACTGGACAAACTGGCCATCACTCTGATGAACAATAAATAAGTTATACTGCACTACTGCCACCACTTACAATTCATGCCATTGTCTATAGGTTTATGTTCACATGTATATATATATATATATATATATATATATATATACACTTTTTCTCTCGGATATATATTTATACTTATATTGTATATAGCTGTTAAATGTTTATACCTACATCCGTTCTACTTTTTTGCTGCCCTTTTTTATTCTTTATACATATATTTTCTTGTTTATTGTAAATTTGTGTTTGTACATTGAGAGCGGAGTGGAAACCGGAGACAAATTCCATGTATGCGTAAGCACAGCAGTAAAAGTACTAATACCATACTGATGAAACAATCCACGACGAGTAAAAGTCCTGCATTCAAAACCTTATTATGCAATTATGTTATAATCAGCAAGATGTACTTTTACAGAAAAAAAAGATTTTGACAGTGATTTGCCTTCATATCCGTGTGTGTTTTTCACCTGGAACTCTAGCTAATTTGAATCAAATAAATAATCTAAATTAAGTTGACTGTATTGGCTTTTCTGAATGAATATATACAGTATAAATACATATCTTTGGTGTTTTGGTGAATGTAAAGTAGAAGTGCTAGTATCTTTTTAAATTGTGATTTAAACAACACTGAAGCTGATCAATAAAGCAAACAAAGTTACAAATATGTTAAAAATTGTATTTTAGGTGCTGGTTAATAAGGTGCTGATTGGCTAATAAACAATAATGACAAACAGGTGACAATCATCGCTATCAGGCATATGAATATTTTTAATAGTAAACATTTTTCAATGGTAATTATTTAGCTGTCATTTAATAATAAACAGACAGTTGTGAACTACTTTAACATCTTATCTTTCTAAATGTGAATCACTGATATAGCTTGAAGTGGGCCGGTACTTTCCAGAACACAGTACCACTTGTACATTTTACTCTTTGGTGTAAAGTGACTTTTTACTTGAGCACCGACACTTGTCACTAGGTGTTGGTGCTCCTTTCTGCCCTCTACATATCAGGTTCTCTGGGTGATTCAAGATCAAACGTTGCAGCAACAGTGTTTTATTGTGAACCTCAACATTATTTTATTATTTAGTTTTCTGAATCTTTTAAATTAAAGAATTATGGTACAAACTTCATCAGAATAATTAATGCATAACATGTGTCAAGTGTCACCTGTGTATGCTTTACATATCATGGCACCATCTTGTGGTTGAGAAAAAAAATACAACAAGTTGGATCCAAACTAAATAGTAACAGTTGAACTTAACATCTATTAAATTCGGTCTCACCGATAAAGTACATTTAAATTAAAACGATGTTGTGATAAATCAAAAGTCAGAATTCACTGTGTGTGTTCATATCAGTCTGAGTGAAAAGCAGCAGAACAACACATGGAAGTTACAATGAGCTCCTTAAAATCTGCCTCTTCTTTTATCTCTTTTCTTATGAGTTGTTGAACCAACTTCAGCCTGTATTTATTAATTGCATTCATTAATGTATTAATATTTATGTATTTTGCTGTATCTATTAATACGATTGATGCCTATTTGCTGAATTTTGTAGTATGTGGACTACGCTCCCACCTTGTTGGGTTGACTCTGTTATTTCCGACAGCACCTGAACGCAACATCGGTCCCTGCTGTTTGCCATTTAGCTGCAGCTAGCTAGCTTTACCAAACAGATTAGTGACCGTTTGTGGTCTTAAATTCAACTATCAACTAGTGGGGGATGGACGAATGACTTGAACCAAGCGGGCAATGATTTTAACACATTGTATTTTATTCGGAGATCATAGTTATCTCGGTAGCGTTAACCAGGTAGCTAACTGCTAATAGAGCTAACAGCTGTTAGCACTGATGGTGTCTGGACACTCCTTCTGACCTGAGCTTCGTTATTGGCGACCAATTCGCTTTGATTGAACTAAGTGTTACCTGTTTAATCATCAGCTATAGTTTCGTCAAAACCAACCAGTCTACCAACCAGTTGCTACTTTATATTTTGAGGATGGACAAGTTTGTAGTGCGGCTGCCCAAAGGGGAAACACCTATAACATCCAAAAGCAACGAAAAGGTTTACAAACAGGCAACCATTGAATCTTTACGGGTGAGCTGTCATATGTGAATGAACGTTATTCCGTGACAGACAATTACTTCAGTCACTCATTGCCCTTGTGTTTGGTCTGTTACAGAGGGTGGTTGTGATCGAGGATATCATGCGCTACAAGTCCATCCTGGAGCTGCCACAACAGAGCAAGGACAACCTGCTGACCGCCTTGACAGAGCTGAGCAAGAAGATCCCATCCAGGGAGGTGCTCAAGTCCACCAAAATAGGTAGATTGAGGAAAAACTTCATATTTAGATGTGTTAAAAACGAGCAATGCTTATGCATCGCTGTGTAGACTGCTGCTGACACACTGTAGATGTGGAAAGCATACTGTGAAGTCGTTTGTACTTTATTTATGGTTTATATCTCTCTGCTCAGGCCGTAACACAATTCAGTTCAATGGACAGTTCATCAGCCCTTTATCAGATTCACATTGCACAAATTGGCTCATCGCATTATGAAAAGCTCCCTCTCCTCTCAGGTCACGCTGTCAACAAAATGCGGAAGCATCTGGACCCTGAGGTGAGTTCAGTGGCTGCGAAGGTTTACACTGACTGGAGGACGTTCATTGAGGAGAATTCCAATAAGCCTGCTATTGAAGTGCGCTCCGACAAACAATCTGAAGGACTCCGGAGCAACGCCAGACGACTAATGTCTGAGGCGCTGGAGGTCAAGGTGAGAAAGAGCGGCTCAGTGAAGTCCAATGTAATGTGTTCCACTCATTCTGTTTTATCCCACCTCTCATTTAGATGTGACATAACATTGGATGTGATATTTTGGGAATATAAATTGATGGAGAATTCATCATGTTTGCTGCAATTCCATTGACATCCTTTCCTATATCTGTTTGCTTATGCATGTGTGTTCTTGTCTGACCTACAGGAGGATTCTGGTCTTATAGACAACATAGAGAGAGAAGTGTTTCACCAGAGCTCCCGCTTAGTCAGCAGTTCATACAGACGGACTGTTAGAGCGCTGGTGTTTGCCTTCAAACACAACCCTGATATCCGGACTCAAGTGAAGGACAACACAATATCAGTCAACCAGCTGGTTTCTAAATACAAGAAATAACTGAAGACTTCTGTTTTTATACTTGAAATTTGTTAAAACTTTACAAATTTTCTTTATTTTCTGTAAAGGGGATACAAAATATTTTTACACTTTATGGCACATTAGCAGCCTTACGATGTTTTATAAATGCATGTAAAAAGAAGTACTTTATTGTTGGTGGTCATGATAATGTCATCCCTTTATACTGGAATCATTCCGTTTTTTTTTTGTTGATCTGTTTTTATACTGTTGGTGAACATTTTTATACAAAATATAATTGAAAATAAGACGACGTAAGCTTTCGAGTCCTTTGTTAAGACCATATGTATAACTGTGCATATAATTCTAAAGCAGCACCAGCCAAACAATAGCTATCACCATGAGAATAACAGCCAAAACACAGATGCTGATGAAAACGATGTCGCTCAGGTCATGAGGCACAGCTTCCGGACCCCCTGCATCGTCACTGCTGTCATTGTCAGTTTGCTGGGCCTGCTCCTCGAGACGTCGCTCCTCTGCCGAGATGATTGACACTGACGCTATCTTCCGCAGGGCGTCACACTGCACTTTATACTCTTGCACATTCTGCTGCTTCCCATCAGAGAAATCGATGTAGAGTTTGTTTACCAGCACTGTGATGTTCCGGTGTTTCTGCAAGGGATCAGGTGTTTCAGCATTAACAGAAGTCTAGTCACAACATCTTTAACACAAAGTATGGTAAATCGTTGCCTATTATGATGTACCAGTAAGTGATATGAGACTGTGGCTAGTCACCTGGCCAGCAGTACCACAGTTGACAAACTGAGCAAGTATCTTATATGAGGTGGCTGTCAGCTGGGCTGCACAGGTTTTGTTTCCCAGGTAGATGCTCTCACGGTCCAGGTGAGGTAAGGACTGCTGTGGTATCAATATGGTGAATTCTGATCTTGTGCAGCTAACCTTTACAGGTACCACTTGATTTGAGGGGGGAAGACGACACAGTGTTTAGTATTTTTTTTGCACGAAGAGTTTGATATTTAGACTGAACATTGTAAGCAAAAGGGGTTGAATGGCTTAAACCTACAGTGCACACAGTATAAGTAGAATCAACCACATAGGGAACATGTACCTCCAAGATAAGAAGCAGTGAACCCTCTATGAGCCTCATTTCTGTCTGCACAGAGGACCACCAGCAACTTGTTGCCCTTTGAGACGAGAAAGGGGGGTTGCTCCCTGCCACACCAGCGGCCCAGCAGGGCGTCTGTCTGACTGTCACCATCGTAAACGGCGACATAGTCATAGTCACACTGGTCTGACAGACTGTTGCGGTCTTCCAAGTCCATGACGGGGAAAAAGAGTTTGATGCGGTACCCAGCTGCTAGAGTGACGCTCCAGTGGCAGTTGATGTTGTTTGGGTAGATGTTTGGGAAATGCGGGCTGCTGAAGTTGCCATTTACAGCTGACAGGACCTGCTGGCATTCACCTTTTAAAGCACAGTTGATCAGAAAAAGTTTGTCAACTTTATTTATATTGGAGTCATTCAGTGAGGATCATTTTAGATTGCTGCATTCGTTTGATATGAGTGACACTACAGAAAGTACAAGTTTCTGTTTATAGAAGTATTATTGGCGAAATAAGATTACTCCTTTACAGTTTAAGGAATAGTTCCACATTTTATGAGAAAATGCTGATTTGTTTTCTGCCTGAGACTTTATTGAGAAGATCAATACTACTCTGATTTGTGAGAGTACTATCAGTCTTCTCATATAACTCTTTGCAAAAAAAAAAAAAAAAATGCAGCATTTTCACCCTCTTACCAATTGGTTTATGCTCGACAAGGTGAAATGGGGACAGTCTGTGATCGGCTTTCCAAAAGTTATCCTGCAGTGTTTCGATTTGATTCAAGTCTGTGCTGCGGCAAGAACACTCAAGGACTTTTACTTTGGGGACTTTTTCTTGTTCGTGGTAGGGATGGTGTGAGACCGTTGATGAGCTCTGCTCTATTCAGAGATAGTGCTTTTCATTGTAGCAGAGGTGTTTAATTTTCATTTCATCAGATGACAGGTTCTTTTGTGTCATGTTCTAGGTCTTTATGTGTGCCTTGTTTCAAACTTCCAGTATGATGTAATGTGTTTTTTCCCCCCTGATTTGTTGTAGCTTTTCTGCTCTGTATAGGCAAATAAATAGGATTTCTGTGAATGTTGCTTTACGCGAACCCAAATGTCTGACAGAATAATAGTATATCACATCCTTTTTCATTTACAATTCCTGCAGCTACCCCAAAAAAACAAGGCAAAGGGGGTTATATACTGAAAGCACTTCATAGGCCTATTGCATACTGGGGTGAAAAGTTTATATTTGGAATACAAATAAACACAACAAACTTTCCAACCTGAGTAATAGTAGGCCTTGAACCCACGTCCACCAATGTTGAAGTCGGACTTGAAGATCACCAGAAGATGGTTGGACGTGGTGACTATGTTGGGGGGTTTGTCTGCACCGCAGTAGTTACCCAGGTGGCGATGAGTGACTGTCGGGCCATCAAACAAGGCGACAAAGTCAAAATTACATCCCTCGTTGTTTTCCAGCTGGAAGTCCAAGAAGACCAAGGTGACCACACTGGTATTGGACATGTGGATGGCCCAAGAGCAGTCGGCATTGTTGCTGTACTCCTGAGGGTAGCCCGGACTGGAGATCACACCTGATAGGCCAGTTAAGACCCCACCGCACATATCTAGAAAAAATAGAAGGAAAACTATATGCACCTTACATTTTTCTTTTTGAAAAAGATTAACGCTACAGACGACAGTTTGGGAGTACAATGACCTCTAGAGAGGGTTGTAAAGATTGCAAAGATATTGAAGGTCCTTGAAAGATACATTCTAATGACTTTGGTGATCCACTGACTTTTACTTCAGCACCAATATGTTTTTTTTAGTGAAATACCTCAACAAATATTTAATCTAAGCTAATATAAGCTGTCAAATTTGATACAGACATTCATCGTCCCCGGAGGATGAACCGCAATAACTTAAATCCCCTGGCCTTTCATCTAGCACCATCTTTGGGGCAAATTTTGCTTTTTGAGTGAAAGTTACATGTTAACACACTAAGCTCAGATGATGAACATGGTAAATTATACTGGCTAAACATTATTATGATAGCATTATCATTGTGAGCATGATCATTTGTTGATGTGAGCATTTAGCTCACAGCCTCACAGAGCCTCAGTGAGCCTTCTGTATAATGTTTTGGTGAAATTAAGTGCTCCTGTGAGTTTAAGGTCAAGAAGATTTATCTAAATTCCATGAATTATGGTAGTGCCAGAAAAAGTCAACCCAGGTTTTGAGCAGTTGGCCCACTGATCGCTGTCATATTGCATCAACTATAACGAGTTACCTTTCCTGTAGCCAACGCTGAAGCCCCCGTAGGCCACATGGCGGTCTGAATGGAAGAGGATGGACATGACATTCCAAGAAGAGGTGAACTGTGGAGGGGAGATGTCACCACAAAATGTCCCAAGGAGGTTCCCCTCGTCTTCAGATATGCCATTGTAGATCTTGATGTAGTCGTAAGCACAGTTGGCATGGTACTCCAGCTCAAAGTGGTGAAAGGTCAGGAGGACGGAGGAGCCCTCTGCCACAACAATAAGCCAGGAGCAGTCAATGCTGTAGGGATACAGGCCTGGGAAGTTTGGACTGGAGATATTGCCAGATGGTGCAGAGAGGATTCCTCCACATTTGACACCTTGTAATGACAATAAAGTTGAATTTCAGCTCAGGAGAAAAATAGTCTGAATACGATTCATGGCTCTTTCCTTGCTTACTTATTTTCTTGACTTATTTCTTTTCTAGCAACCTGATACAACCCCTAAAAGTGCATTACAAGCTGACATTGAACAATTGAGGCCCAACTTTTTTTCTGTATATACAGTACCTGCAAGATAAAGCACTTCCATCAAATTTAAGCTTTGCTCCATCGAGATAACAAATAGCAACTCACCTTTTTTTGAATTAGCCTTGACAACAAGCAGTAGCAAATGAATCAGTATAGCCACCGTGAGACTCATGTTGTTATTGTTGATTCGGCTTTTGTCACGCCTTACGACAATACCAGCAGAGACAAACAACGGCAGTGTCAGAGTGCACAGCCTTGAGACATCAGCAGTGATGCCTGTAGAGGTAATAGGACTTTGAAAAATTCATTCACTGCCTGAATGAGAAACCTGATACCATACGTAAGGCCACGCTTTGCCCTCTTCGCTAAATTTTAATGACTGATATCCGATGAGCATGAGTGGCTTGTCGGGACACTGTTTGGAGAGATTGCATGCATTTTTAATGATGGTCTCACACACATACTGAACACTAGCCGCAAGTGGAGTTGATAAAAGAGACAGGAAGAAAGAAAGGAGGAGTATCACATTTGTCACTAATATAAATGGCTTCATTAGAGCGATGTGAGGGAGAGGATCCCAGAACTATTGATGTCGTGGACTAAGGGGCACTGTGTGGATGTTGCTTTTCTTGTGAAACACAAAGACATCCACATCTTAACTTTGAAAAGGAATGTAAATCTATGAAGAAAATCTTTTTAAAATCGATTTAACCTTTATTTAACCAGGTTCAACCAATATAGATAAAATCTGATTGAGTTAATGCATGTTGATTTATTACATACTATAAAACAATAACAGCAACACATTACAGAGTAAAGAGTTAAGTCCTTGTATTAACAGAAGACATGACAAAATTGCTACGTGTTGTTGCAGGAACAGTTTGTAGTTTAATCTTTTGTTAACTTTTGGTTATAAGTAGTTAGAGAGATGAGGGTATATGGTACAGTGTATTGTTGAGCATGAGATGAAGACCACGAGATGAAATGAAAAAATGAAATATCCTCAAATCCTTCACTTTAAGGAATAGTTTGACATTCTGGGGAATGTGGTAAATGAGTTACTTGTCAAAAGTTAGATGAGAAGATTGATACCACGCTCATGGCTGTCCATTGAAGATGACGATACAGCCAGGAGACAGTTAGCTTAGCTTAGCACAGAGACTAGAGGCATGGGGCAAACAGCTAGCCTGGCTCTGTCCAAAGGCTAAAAAAAAATACTACCAGCTTATATATACTTTATATAATTTGGTTTGGGGTCTGTGGGGTAACTATTCATTCGGCAGGAGCAGTGACATCCTGGAGTCTCTTAATGCTAAGCCAAGTCTCCTGTCTGCTTCATATTTAACTGACAGAGTGGTCTAACTCTCCAACAATGTATCTCGCGCTGATCCGTTCAACACCACTCTAATATTCCATCATAAGTAGTCATCATATACATTTTAATCTATTTAAGTGTTACAGCATTTGCATTTTGATGTAATCAAAAATAAAAGTGCCCGCTGCAAGAAGTCCTTCCTGTCCCTGCTGTTTCTGTTACCGCTGAGACTCACACATGCAGCTTGTACTTGAGTATAATATTACATCCTACATCCTGTTCTGTCTACGTTTTTAACAGTGTGTCATACTGTGTATCTAATTAGCTCATCATATGTTTTGCATATGCACGCGTTTTTTTTTTGTCTGTAATTAATACCTAATTGCAGCTGTCCAATAAATGTAGTCCAGCAAAACGTTCTATGAAATAAAGTTGACTTGTTAGTAGAAGTCACTGGTCATCGCAAGGTCATCTCTCTCAAAGATGGGAGGTTTTTTAATGCAAATTTTGTTTACACTTCAGTTTCTGTTTCTGAGACAAATGCTGAAAAGATGTCAAGATGCCAAATGTCAATCATATCCCCTGACTCATTCCTCCTGCTTTGGCTTGGTCTTATAACTGAACAGTGTAGACACATGTAAGCAATCCTAACCCCGCGTGTAACAGACAGGGAGATAAAGCACTCTAGTAAAATCCTATTCTGCAAATAAGTGTTAGCTCTACCAGCGGTGCTGTGAAGGCTTTTAGAGTGAATATCTAATGGCTTCAGTGAGCAACGCCAATACCCACAGAGACCTGCTAGATGGTGCTGTTACACTTTGAAAACACAGTGAAAATCACCTCTGGCTTTCAGAGAAGTCATGCAGAGCTCGACACTGAAATAAATAAGAATATGATTAAAATCAGTGAAGTGTTTTTCACACAGCAGTTCCTGGAACTAAAGTCAACTGCCTTGCCTTTGAATTTTAATTCCGTCCTCTCTGAAAGCTTGTCATTGTTCAAGGATGTGAGCACCGGGCAGGGCTGAAATGTGTTTCAGAAAGATATCGTTTGTTTGGAGCAATTAAATCACCTATTAGCAAGTAAATGCTAATAAAAAAACCCGCAAAAAAATAAAAACACTATTAGTAAATTGCAACAGAATAAAGAGGAAGCTCAGTCCAACAAATAGCAGCCTTTTGACCTGGGGAGCTTAATTGAATGGTTTTGGTCCAGTTGTATAATAATATAGTTATATTGAGCAGTATAACATAATCCATTACCAACCTGTGGTTGGCAGGAGGAGTGTTTATATGTGTGTGTGTGTTGGTGTTGTTGTTGTGGGCGGGGGCACTTGACAGCTATGTCATCTGGCATCTTTTCATCCAAATAGCAAGAACACAGACGATGCGAATCTTGATGTTTGTGTTTAATAAACCTTAATCTGTTTACAAAACATCCTTTTCCAGCTCAAGACTGATTACGTTCTGCTATACGGCTGTACAGGAACTGTTGGTAACTGCTCACTCTGATGAATGTTCCCTCCAGCTCTTGACAGTCAGGGGGAAATGAGATGAACACATAAACATTAATGTCACAGGACAATAAAAAGTCAATGCTTCACACAGTCTGCTAAATGCTAAATGTCTAACAACAGAGCTTTACTTAAAATGACATTCAGAATATTCAACATCACAATCAAACTTTTAGAGCATCAGTGGAAACTTTGTGGACCATCCAAACTGAATGTGTACAGAGGGAACATTGCTACAAGCTTGTACCTTGTATTCCCTGGTGCTCATTTACAGCCAGAAATGTTATTTCTTCTCCCTCACAGTGAGTTTGTTAACATTTTCTCTGCACCACTTTGTTACATTTCCACCCACTCTCTCTACCAAGGACAATATTGATATGCCATTGCACCTCCAATTCAGGGAGCTCACAGATTGGATTATGGACCATAATGAGCTAAGCCTCCCTCTATAGTTATCAGGGCAATGAAACTCGTTATCTAGGTTAAGTGACAGAAGGGAGAAAGAATCGACTTCCCATGAAAACCTCCACTTCTACTACCTTCATTCCACTACATTAGATGAGCTGACGTATTATGTTGCAGGTTGTTTTTGCTATTATACAAATTTAATTGCATATAATGTGAATATGTACCAAAAGCATCACAGAAAATAAACACAGAAACAAAGTAAAAAGCAAATAATGAGACATTGTAAAGTCAGTGCTTGGAGGCTAAATGGGATTTAGCTGTCTTAATTGGAGTTTCTTTTTTCTAAAGAGAAACATTGCACTGTATAATATTACTTATAAAACATACTGCATGTAAAACTAATGGATTGTCACAGCTGCAGCAAAGATATTCTCTTAAAGATTGGTGTTTGGCATATTTAATGTAGATCATTACAATTGTTACAAATAGGAAAACCATAACAATTTTGAGAAATGAATTTCAATTAACATGATAACACAATATACAATAAGTGTACAATATCAAATACAAAATGAATATACAGTACCCCTACAACTGATGGACAACCACAATGGACAGCCCCAAGACAGACAAAGGCTTTGGTTATCTAGACTTTAGTTATCTAGACTTTAGTTATCTAGGCTTTAGTTATCTAGACTTTAGTTATCTAGACTTTACTTATCTAGACTTTACTTATCTAGACTTTAGTTATCTAGACTTTAGTT
>NW_022280062.1:3670826-3737709 GCF_004355925.1 Anarrhichthys ocellatus | reverse complement strand
TTTAGTTATCTAGGCTTTACTTATCTAGACTTTAGTTATATAGACTTTAGTTATCTAGACTTTACTTATCTAGACTTTAGTTATCTAGGCTTTACTTATCTAGACTTTAATTATATAGACTTTAGTTATCTAGGCTTTAGTTATCTAGACTTTAGTCTAGATAACTAAAGCCGCGGCACGGATCTTCAAAGACCGGACTAGCCAAAGTTAGCCGCTAGCTAGCTAGTGAATAACGTGGAGCATGTAGCAGCTAAAGAGCTAACTGTATATGTCCCTCAGGAGTTGGTGAGCTAAAAAGAGAGTGAATATTGGACTTATATTTGCCAGCTAGACAGAAGCAAGACCCAAAATGAATGTTTCTCCATAACTGCTGGATATGTAAGTAAACAACTGCTAAAAAGTAGGACATGTCAACTTAAACAATGGTGATATTTCAATGTTCTGTTCACTACTTGTTTTTGCTGCCCTCAACTGGCCAAAAAAACGTGTTTCGAAGGGTTGAGTTGTCAAAAACATTTCCCACTATTTGCTAAAGTCACACTGTTATTTGCTCCTCATGTCGCATTTCATAAGAACACTAATATTAGCCTGCTAACTGTCACTTTCAGGACGGCTTTGTGAAGAAATAATTGATGGTCTTATCAACTGTCAAGCAAAGGTAAGTGCGTGATGCTTACGAATACATCTTGAGCCATAAAGTGTGAGCAACACTGCTAACTTGCTGTATTATGGTATTTTTGCTATGTTGCTGCTATCTATGTGCAATTGTGAACAATTTCCTTCAACTGGCTAATCTTAGCCTCCCTAATGGAGATTGTGTTGCTGTTGGGATGCAAACATTATGGTTGCCTTTTCCACAGCCTCTTCAAATAATTATTTCCGCTGTGATATTGGCTTCATGGGAAGCTTTTGTAATGCATAGGTTGGGCTGTCAAAATTTTGATCCTGCTGCTTATCAATCCCACGTAACCTTTCACAGAAGAAATTGTTTCCTCCCGTCTATGAATTTGTGTGACATGCCCAAGATGATAGTTCTGCCGCATAGTTGAAGTGATGGACGTTCAGACTGAACGCAGCATGTTGCAGCAGGTAGCTGTGAGATGATGAAATATGATCCTGGGAAGGTTGGTCTGAACAATAGATTTGTGAGGCTTTACCAGACGCTAAAACACAGCACAGTAGTTTACAGCACTATGCGGCAAGATTTTATAACTCTGTAAAATTCTCCTGGTGACAATCGTTTTATCCCTTCTGTTGCAATTACTGCAAGGAATTACCCGTTACAGATTCAGTGTTTTACCAGGAATAAACAGTGAGTTGCCAGATGACACCAGATAAAAACGACGTTATGTTTTTCTGCTGCAGCCCTGTGCATTGGGACTCTGTTGAGTCATTGCAGAGGTCTCATTGAAAGAAATCAAAGGTGTGTGTTTTACGGCCTCCTGCTGCAGGTTGCTGCCATTATTTTTTGCTTGTTTCCTATTTGCTTGTCAATCAAGCTTTTTTTCCAAAGGTTCAAATCATTGGTTTTAAACACTGTTGTTTTGCACACAGCACATACTCATAGTTATTTCCCTGTAATATTGGTTTCATGGGAAGCTGAACTTGGCTTTCGTCACACAAGGTAGGTAGTCAGTAACATTTCCTCCACATGCTTTATGTTGAGTGAAGCATTCGCCCAGTGTTGTAATAGAACTCTGGGTACAAGGCAATCCACACATTCCTTATGATAGCTGACTTTGGGCTCAGTATCTAAAGCATTTTTTGGTGAAGAAATTTATTATCATCACTCCCCCGATCTCTGCTGCTGGTGTATATTTGAGGGCAGTGATGGGTCAAACTCTGCAACTGGTCTGTCTGAAATCTACTAGTTTTCCTTATAGGTGTAATCTGTTGTAAAGAAAATGAGAGCCATCCTACCAAAAACCAGAACCTGATACCCTTCTCAAATTGACTGAAAAGCCTTTTAATACACATACACTGGACAATATTCCAGTATTTGCTGATGCTGTTTGTTTACGTCGGTGAATTCGATATCTGTTCAGCTTTGCTAATTGTGCAAATTCATTTTGAAAGGCACAATTTGAGACGTACTCCATCTGTGACGAGGGAAGTGTTTCTGTTTGGTGATAATATATTTTGTATATCTCAGCCTTTTAATAGAGTGAACACACAAAAGTATAGCATCAAAAGCTGAGCTCTAGAAATCAATTCCAACTGAGGGGTCTAGACGGCGGTGTTGTTTTGAGCAAAATGCGACAGCATTTTAATTAATCACTCGCACAGTGATGCTGCAGTGTAAATACTCCAGATAACAGAAACTCAAATGGGGGAGCACCCTGGCACATAAACAGAGTACAATCATGGCCCTTAGCAAGATCACTTGATTAGGCTGTTTGAGTAGCCTTTACTCACTGGGTGCTAAACATCTGACTCATAATGCGTCACCTGTGTCAGAAGATTGCTCTTGCTATGATCTTGCATAAATATTCACACATTAAATAAAGGAATGGAATGATGAAGTGGACGAGGACAGGAATCAGTGACACAAATGGCTCAGCTACTCGATGACAAATGTGATGACGGTGAATATAAAAAAAAATCTAAAAACAGAATTGTTATGTCACTTGTGTGACATTTTTTGCTGGTTGTTTCAGCAGACGTATGAGTTATGTCTCTTGTCCGACAGGAGCAAATAAGGAAATAGTGTAGAGTCCATAGCGGGAGGAGGTTAGGGTGTTTGGATAGAAACCAAAAATTGCTGTTTGTTGACTTTTCCCGCCGAGAGTCAACACTGGTTTCTTTAAACCATGAGCACGATCATTCCGAAACCAAGCCATAGTGTTTCTCTGAACCTAACCAAGCCTAAACCTATACAAACCTTTACTGAACACACCATAAATAACCCATGACTTTCAGGCACTGCTCAAAAGTGCCATGACCGAGGTGTGTTTTCTGCTTGATAATTGCCAGTATCCTGCTGAGTTAGCAGGTGCGATGCAGCATACTGAGTCAAAGTCAAGGTGAAAGATGTAATATTATTATAATACTATTCTCTTTGGAGCAACCCTAAAAGCACAAAACCAACATGGTCCCCGTGCAACATGGTCTTTCAGTGAATTGCATTCTTACTGTATGAAATCCGTCAAAAGAAAATGTCTCTGGCCACAGCTTTCCTCCCCACTGTTGACCCTTTTTCATTATTTCCTGACAGATGGCCTAGTGTACCAGTCATTTCCTGGTTTTGGGGGGGGCACCAGCTGTATGTACACGTAACGACTACAGTGTACCTCTCATTCAACGGTCACACTATACATTTAGTTCCAAATAATGTGAAGCCTTGCGTTGCACAACAATATGAAAACCAATTTCACCGGTACTTGACAAAGGGCATGCCGGTGGTGTTCCATCTGAACAGTTTACATAACGCTGCTGCACTAATCTGACAAAACAATGTGGTACAAACACACAGAGCAGCCTCATGATTCTGGGACAGTTCTGTCTTTGATATTAGATGTGGCTTTGCACAGCAAGACGAGTGTAATCCATGAGATACTTGCTCGCTTTCGCAGCAAAAACGGAGTGTGTGTTTGTATGAGAAACCAATTCAAAGTACGGAATAATCCACCTTGCATGAATAAACAGTTGGAGATAATCAGCTTCTTAAGGAGAACCAATGGACGTCCTTCCCAGGAGTCATTTGGCATTGATGCCCACCGGTATATTAATAGTTTGGGGGACAACAGCAGCGATCGAGGCAGAAGGTTAACGGCTATTGGCCAGTTACACTCCTGGGATGCAGAATGGCCAATTACTGTGATTAATAGGAGTCTAATTAAATAGTCTCCCTCCTAAAGAATGTTTTCAGTGTAATAAAACAGCGGGAAGATATTGCATGTTCTATCTCCCGTTTTATTACTCCTATGCTGTCCATATCTGTGGATCTCAGTGTTGTGGGTAGATTGTCAATGCCGCTCATAAGACATTATCATTATTGCATGCAGACCGATGGAAGTCCGTTTGTGTATTTCTGTGTGTACTTGGGGTTGTTTGTGCCATGTTCCCTCATCTATCAGTACGCTGCCCTTCTCTGATGGCCACTGAAGCTCCATTAGTACCCACGGTCCTGATTGATGTTGCGCAGTACCGTGTGCGAAGGCTAGGATTGTTGTTCTGAACCAGCGACATGTTTGTTTCAACAGCTTTTCACCGCAGAAGAGGGGAAATTCTATGCTGATGTTTTGAGGCTCAGCTTATGTTTTGTGAGCTCAGCAAAATGTTTCTAAAATGATTATCTTTTCAGGAGCTTGTTTGCAAATGTACCATGACTCTGAGTAAGAATGATGTGTTTTTTGAAAACAAAGCGGTTTAGATAGTAGGGTAGTTCTCGAATGAATTTGAAGAATAAGTTATTTCATGCAGAAAGGTTCTGGGCCCTGATTGACAGACTGCACAAGCTCCCCTGATTCAGAGGACTCAGAGCTGCTAAGTGCTTACATTTGAGCTAGTGTGTTTGGGTTGAAACGCTTCAACCCTGCTTGATTGGAAAGATTTAAGCAGTCATTGTGAGAGCTCTGACAGTCATGGTCCAGTCGCCTTATGATCCAACTTCATGAGTTAACCGAAACAACATAAAAGCCAAGGAAGTTTTCGAAAGCCCACGGATCAAACAGGAAAGACATTTCAACGTGTTAAACATCCTTGATGACATGGGAATGAAGTAGAAGGTGCTATTAAAATGAAAAGCTGTGAAAAGCAGAAATTGGTTAGATTATGAGATCAGACACTGATATGGTTTCACTGTGTCACCTGTCTCGGTCTCTTTTTAGTGCCGTGTGTGTGTGTGTGTGTGTCAGCGAAATCAGACAGCTTGAAAAAAGAAAGTGTGCTTGAGTTATGTTGCTACTTTTCAATATGGCCTTTGAATTGTTGTCTGCATTCATTAGTGGGAAGCGATGGCACCGTGAGTACCGGGGCCGGCTGCCAAAAACATCCACGCCGCAAGACAATGAGCGAGATGGCCAGCTCTGTAGCCTGCTGATGACTAGATGGTCCCTTTGATTTTGCATTTGAAACAGAGATGTTAAGCTTGGAGCGCGCTGGACTGTCAAAAAAGAAGCTGAGCCGAATCACTCAAGTCTGGATTTACTTTGTGCCAGCTCTGCTTTGTTTCTTCCACGGTGGCTCTTTATTGTCGCTATCAAGGTCATAACTGAGTCGGAAATGAAAATAGTTAACACGTTGTCTTCTCTCTGCGTCTAAGGAGGTTTTGTGGTGGATTAATTGCTTAAAGTGTGGGTTGTTGATGATTTAAGATGATGTTTGAGATTATTTGTCTGTACGGAGATGCAGGAAATATGAGAGAAAGGGGATGACATGCAGGAGAGGCTGAGTCACATTCAAACTGACAGCCTTAACTAACAGAGCTTCCTACGCACAAACAATTCTGTTTTTATTGTTCAATTCATGCTGTTTGGCAGATGGTGTACATTTATTCTTTTTGCCTGCAGTATATGCGTAGCATGGCCTTATGTACAGTGACATGTGACAAAGAGCAGTGATTGCTTTGCTGCATATTGAGCGCACTATATTATTATTCCAACGCCGCACATTATTACGCCCGCTTCCACACATTAACCTTTCCCGAGTTCTTTCCTTTCCGTTGTGCTCATGTGTTCCTGGACTATGATTAATATGCCTTCGCCCTCATGTGATAAAATCTTGCGTATCTCCCTCCCTCCCTGCCTATACCTACAACTCCAGTCACCTTATTATTTTCGAAAGGTTGTACGGTCACTGGGCTTAGATTATTCCATTCCCTGCTCTACATCTTATGCCCCACATGTCCCTTCCTCATTCAAATGTGATTTTTTTTTCTTCTCCAGGAATGGAATATGGAAATGTGTGTTAGCTTATGTGTGGATGATTTTTCACTATAGCGTATTGGCCATTTCATCAACTTCCCACCAGGACAGCTTGTGTGGGTGTCCTCGGTTCGCCAGTGTTTTCTCAGCTGGTTCATTGTTGCTAGATCGTGACACAAGGCGGCATTGGATCAGAATACATTGGGGGATAAAACGTGACAAGAAGGGTGTCATGAACCTCATTCCTTTTTGACAGCATTTGCCTTTGAGTGTATGATTTGTCCTGGTCATTTGGGAGTAAATGTGCAGGTCCTTAAAGGATAAGACATTATTCTTCTACAGGCTTTATTCTTTATTTTTGAATGTCAAAAAAAATCCAATGGAAATAACAAAACCATCAATACCATAGGTTGTCTCTCAATATGTCCAGACTTCCCTACCTTCTGTGGCACTCACGTGCAAAAATAGATAATCTATTGTCTTTCTATGGAGACCTATCGTGATGAAATCATACATTTAGATATCGTGATGCACAGTTAAGTTGACTAAATGAATAATAGCAAGCATATTAACTCAAGGTTCTCAGAAAATATGGTTATTTTGCAGTTAAGTTCTAAATACTCGTAAAATACTCAATAATAACTAGTATTTAAATCACACTAGAGTATACAAATTCATGTGGTTATTGCATTTAGACTATTCACTGAACTACATTAAAACATGCTGTATCGTGATATCATAATCAACATATGACATGACCTACATGATAGAAGATTTTGTCCATATCCCGCAGCCCTACTGGAAATATTCTTTTTTTTAAAGCCTCTGTTTTAACTTCATGAAACCCTCCACACACCGTGTCCAGGCTGTCGTGTCAAGACGTCATTACAATAAACATGAATAATTGACGCAGCTCAAGTCTTATGAAATATTCATTGAAAAGTATCAGCTGGATTTGTTATTTGCGCTCCACAAACATCGGACCTCTGCAATATTCAAACTATTATTATCTTTTATGCATGACACCCATCTATTATTTATTAATTGTGGTGTTTTTCTACATGATAGGGGAAAAATACATCTCTCTAGGGCTACACTCATTGCTTCCCATTATCACTAATCTGAACTGCCGAAATAGGTCTTGCTGTATTAATCAAATTTCAAAAAACGATTTAATGAAACCCATTTGTCCTTTCAGGATTAAACGACTCAAAAATCTGTAATTTCTGACCTCTGGTCAGTGTGGCGAAAACCCAGCAGAACTGTTCCCAAACATCAAATGTCTGTGGTTTTTATCACCTCAAAGTGGTTAGACCACACGAGACTAAATCCCCAAAGTGAGGAAGCTATTAGCAGGTGTTTTCAAAGAGAATCTTCTGGAGTCGGAGACTATATTTCGACAAGCATACGCTCAGACAAATGACTCTGTGCATTAACTTGGAGCTAAAAGCCCTGCCGGACCAAATGGACCTGTCTACCCACAGAATCTGCTTCAATTAGCACGGAGACAATGATGAGAAAGACATCCATTACAGCCCACAGCGTGTTCTCAACTGGCAAATGTGAAGTATGACGACAGGACGAACAAGAGGAGGAAGTGATTGCTGTTGTCTGCAGTGTCACTCTGGGGACACCATTTTGTTCCGTGGTGCAGACTTGCACACAGTATATCTCTTCTCGAGCTTTCCAACACATCAGCCAGTTCACATTTACTCCAAGCACGCTGTTATTTTCAGAGCGAGGCTGTGCAAGATTCAGCATGTTCGCAATCCATCTTTACTGGAGTGCACTATTTCTGTTTCTATGGGGGTAACTCTACACGGCAAGGTGTCCGAGTGACAGAAACATACTCCGAGGACTTTAAAGGATAATTTCGGTTTCTTACATCGTGGCTGTTATTTTTGTAGTTTTTGCCATAATTTCTAACGGTAATGTCTAAGATAGAGGAGCACGGTCACAATGCTAGGAAGACGTTTGACAGAGTAAGAAACAAAGGCATGTCAGATGAGTTTTTGTTAGAACTAATTTATTCAAAGGGAAAGTCAAGGCGAGCAGTAACATATGTTACGCCAACTGTTTGTTATAAACATCAAAATAAAGTGCTTTAGATCATTTGGCTAAACTTTTCCGTGTTTCCAACCTGGCTGTTCATGTGTCTCGCCCTGTCGATCCATGAGAAGAATAATCCGCAGCTATTTTTCAGTTTTAAGCGACAACGATTCTTTCTTGCCAATTGCTAGTTAAAACTTGCAGCTGTGATGATTTGCTGCTTTTCTCCTTGGCAATAATCGGAAAAACAGTTCAACAGATTAATCAAAAATGAATTGAGAAATTAAACCAATGGTTAATTGCAGCCTCGGTGATGACGCCGTGTTCCTTACTCATTACACATGACATTTTATTGAGTGCAATTTTATTATTACTGATAGAAATGGGAGCCAAATCTATGTACAAGACAAAAGGTCAGTTGTAATAAACTGGAATTATTTTTTGGGAGACCGCCTCCCACCTATAGTACTTTTTATTACTTCTCATCACGTACAAACTATTGTCCCCTTTTTCTCAGGAAGGCACATTGTACTCATAAATTACTGCTGTGCGTAGTGTGTATTTTCTGTATCTCACACCGTGTGTGTACTCGCTCATAAGTGTGTATAGTCGCGTGTCTCTTATCTGCCCGTCTGATTTAGGTAGAGGCTATTCAAAGATGTTCATGCTGTGCAGATGCCCTTTCTATCATGGCAGGATCTCCTGCTACTGTCACCTTTGTCACCGTGACTGACGGCATCGAGGGAAGAGCAGGACGGGTCACTTGCTCCCCAATGCGGGACCACCTGTCGGAGTCGGCGGGCGCTCAACTGATGATGTTTAAGATCATCTTGGGGGCAGTGGACTTCACTTCAAGGATGTACACCTCATAAACCCAATGGCGGAGCATTCATTAGCTCCATTAGGCCTCAACTTTCAGAGGGTGACAGTGTCATTGACCCGAACAGAGCGATTTCTGTTGGAATCATCACTCACTTAACGTCCTGTAGAGTTTCTTTCCTCCGGGGTCCGACTAGTCAACTTTCTTTTTAGCTGATGGCCCATATCTGCTTTTATGGTGAGATTTAATTTGCTTCTGGTCGGTGTTCCAAATCCCCTTGTGTGAAATCACTATTTCCACACATTTCACGTGTCACATTACTAGGCATGTGATGTCACTTTGTCGGGGTATTTCCTGGGGATAGGTGGTCCCTTGCTTCCATGGGATGCTCAGTCGAGCAGGAAATTGAAAAAGGTGGAGCCCCAGATTGAGAGCCCATCACCTTTATTAAGCCTTGTTTGCACAGACAGAAAAGTGAGTGTGTTCATTTCACACTCAAAGTTACAAGTGTCAGCTGTACCCACTTTCTACTTAACTCCGAAGGGGGGGAGCCGAGACAGATCTGCTGTTCTCGTCATTGGCCTTTTAACAGATGGCGCAGATCACGGAACATAATCTCGGCGTGCTTAGCTGTTGATGTACGGCGTGTTTGCACCTGAAGTCGGCAATCAACAGAACCAGGGAGGAATTTATGTTGATACAGCGATGAAAATCACCCCGTGATCCCGATGGATCAACCTCAGTACGAGCAGGATTAGGGTATTTCAGAGAAATATCAAATCACAGTGGAATAGGTATAACCTGTACTGCAGTGTCATTGTTAATATTCTCTTTTTATGTTGAGCCATGGAGGCATATTTGCGACAGTTAGGTGGCAGACGCCGTTATGTAGTCCGGACTCACCCGGGGACTTTTAAAAACAAATGACCGGTTTCCCCTGCAGTGACCCCCAGCAGTCCTGAAAACCCCCACACTTTAACAAGGGGACTGGGGGTTGAGTTTAGGAAATATGCACGTGTGTTGTGAACTGTGGCGAACTTAGGTAAAGTTAGAAAGATATTGACAGATTCGGACTTCCCGGTTCAATAAATCGTTAACGAAACGTTGCTAAAATACAGACGATACCTCCCTGTAACCGTAGTGAGGTAGACAACAAGCTACAACCTTAATTTAATTAAATCTCTCAATATCTTTCTAACTTTACCTAACCGGCGGCATGGGAGGGTAGTAAAAGGCAGGGCTTATGGAAATGAATGGCACCACGTTAAAATAACATTTCATTGTGATTTATTAAACTTCATGGCAGCTTGATGAGGCCCACGGTTCTTGGATATATTATTAGTTAACGGTGTTGGGGGATGGAAGTTTTTTGTTCTTTATTTTCATATACAGGAAGCAGTTATCCGGGAAAGTCGGCCACAGTAACGGCGAGGGAAAAGTTGTTAAATTCATGTGCGCCTTCAAAAGTCCCAGCAGCTCTGTGTTGTACAGTAGAGTGAGAAGCTTTATTGGAGAATCAGGGCAAGAAGTTAACAGTTATTGATTAAGGGATCAGCAATTACTTCTCCCTCCCATTTTCCCACCTACACATGTTAATGGTAACCCATCTTCATCCTTCATAAGCTTTCTGCTCTCCTACTACTGCCTGTAATGGGTTAGTTCTATTTGGTTCAACTAATGATTTTTTTCATTATCAGTCATTTTTTGGATCCACTGGTTCTTTGTTTTGTCATTAAAATGTAAAAAAAAACCCCGAAATATTAAATTTACAGTAAAATATAACAGAGAAAGGCACCAAATTCTCACATTTGAGAAGCTGAAAACACTGAACATTTGGCTTTTTTCCCTTTATTGTTTTATTTTCATATAATGCTGAAACAATTAATCCATTGGCATATATAACTGTTTATATATTTTTGGTTCATTTGTAGAGGATAAAGGCTCAATTTATTTTGTACAGCCCACACCCACTAATCACAAATTTTCCTCAGAGGGCTTTACAATCTGTAAAACATAAACATAACATAACCCCGGGACCCTCCCATCGGAGCAAGAAAAACTCCTCAATCTTTGGCTCGTTCCAGTTTTATCAAGTGTGAAGAGGTGCTGAAGCATTTCTCTGTATTGTATTATTGTAAATGACATAAACATGTAATATAGCTGGTCAGAAAAGACCATCGATTTGAAGATTAATCAACGTATTGCTTCGGCAGCGTTTGTGCACTGACTTGTGTCTCAGCGTTAAATTGACCTTTAACTTAAAAAGGTGTGCCTCCTGATCAAAGGAGCAAACATACTGTATTTAGGACAAGATGTCTGAAATTGCCCGTTTCTTCATCTTCACGCAGTCTAAAGAAGTTGTTGTCTTTCTGAAGGCGATAATAATGATTGTTTGGCCGTGGAAGTGTTGTGATTATTGGCTTTCGACCATAGGTGTCTGGACTTTTGTCCGTGTTCACCTTTCGCCCGTTACTCTCTTTTCATGATATATATTTTCCTGTACTGGTGTGTCTTGCAGCTGCTGCCCTGTAAAAGCACCCCGTTCTAAGTTACATAAGCATGACAAAAATAAATAAATAACAGCAAAGTGGATTATCTGTGACTCATTCCAACAGTCGTGAACACTTGAAGAATTTTCTAATTTGTTTGATTATCTTTGAAGTGACAGTCATGCATAGTAATCCCGATTTATGCTAATGTACTGCTCCCCTTACTCTTCTCCCATACTGAGGCTGAAGATATTGGCATCTGGTGTTTTTCACGCGTGTGTGTGTGGCAATAGAGGCTCTGAAACATAAAATGCAAATGGACCAGTGTGATCTGTTAATCTGAGTGCGTAAATGCTGCGCCATGGATGCTGCTCATTGGCCTAGCGGTGGAGAGGCTAATTAACAGCAAAAGCCTGCTGGTTTGGTTGCCAACATCAACAGAAGGGCATGTTCCAGATGCCAGCTGGTATCTGGAGGGTGACTGCTTTTGGATTAATGGAGAGGACATTGTAAAGGGGGGGGAAGTACCGTTTTTTAGGGGCTCACAGTTATTCCGTACACAAGATGGGCAGCCGCAAAGCCACCCTCCTCAAGATGAGTGCGCAAACCACAGATGAGACAACATGACAGCTGGTTCCTCCGGTTCTGAAAAATGCAGCTAATGCGGAAGTGCCTTAAACCTGCATTTGTTCTAATAGCCAGCAGGGGGCGACTACTCTGTGAGAAAACGACCCCACATCTCACTTGATTTATTACTTCGGTAAACAATGTAGGTTCAAGTCTTCTTCATGTTCATTTGTTAAATGATGGTCCATTTAGACTAAAATAGGTGATCAAGTAAGCTATGCTTCAAGGGATGTAAAGAAGTTTAACTTCAGTTTGTTAAACGACCGGTTTAATTACAAAGTGAAGCTTGCAAATGTTGCTTACTTGATTGGCCTTTAAGTGAAATTCTGCATTCCTATCTGCTAATTTTACTGCAATTAAAAAGTGAGACTCTTCATCCTTGCAGGTAGAGTCATTTTAACATTCCTGAAAGAGACTGACGATGAATGAATGATTATGAGCTAATTCTGCCAAATTGACGGTCCATTCTAAGGTTGATAAACGTGCAGTGTCGGTGACATGTGGATTTATCTGAATACAATACACTCCTCTCACTTTGTTGATGTGTGCCTTCCTACAGAAAAGAAAAATTACAAGCTTGTTGCCGATAATGTAATGTTAAAAACATGATGAACGGCTTTGCACAGTTTGTGATACATGGTGGGCTGGTTCTGAAGGGTTTTTCCCTATTCCGTGTTCCCAGTAAAACAAAAAAAAATGAAAAAAGGGGATTTAGTTTGAATGTAATAATCACTGAAACTGAAAAGCTTGCTTTGAGATGTCAAAATGTTTCACCCTTGTTTAAGTAAACTGCTCTTGACAGATTATTTGCAAACTCGGTAGAGAAAACAAGATATTTCGAGAGCAAATGTCTTTCAGGAAGACTTTTTAAGCATTAATCATGCTCATGGTGTCTCTTGCTTGCTTGTACATCACAGAAACAATATCTTATGAATACCATGCAGTATTTAATACTATATTAGGTATAGTATTCAGTGCATGATTACCGAGGCTTGCCCCTCAGGTTCATTGTGCTTCCTGAAGTATTATGCTTGGTTGGGGAAGAGGATGGCATGAGCCAAAGCTAGTCACATGGGTGATGGAACACAACTCCCCCGATTCATCAGTAGTCTAGCTGAGTAAATGGTTCTCCTGTGTAGCCAACCCAAGGCTCATCTGAGAAGAGAACTACACCTGATACGATGCCAGCAGAGCACCGTGCTCTCCCTCCTGACACTACATAGATAATGATTGCTTCTGATGATATTTATAAAGTAAAGTAAACCATCACTTTCACAGAATCGTTCAGCTTTCACCCTCTTCTGTTGTTTTCAAGGTGTTTTGTGCAGCTTGACTACCAACGTTATCATTTCTTTTTCAACTTTGTGCTCTTTGTCCAGCTAATGGCGACAACGCCTGCCTCCAGAGAAAGGGCCCAACTCTCTCAGGTGGTCCGCTATCGATCAGCTGAAGGCGGCATAAACGTTTTATCTTTGTCCGCTGAAGAAGACATTTGTAACAGCATAGAAAGAAGCCTATGACTGCTCTGCAAATAAATAGACAGATATTGACATATATATAGCACTT
The DNA here is from genome assembly GCF_004355925.1 of Anarrhichthys ocellatus. Taxonomy (NCBI): domain Eukaryota; kingdom Metazoa; phylum Chordata; class Actinopteri; order Perciformes; family Anarhichadidae; genus Anarrhichthys; species Anarrhichthys ocellatus. The sequence continues at coordinate 3,724,294 of NW_022280062.1, read as the reverse complement.
CTCCCTAAAAACAATACAATTATCATAAAAGAAAGCCTTACTGTAGTTTGATCCATTTTTATTAACTCATGTGCATTCATCTCTTCAATTTGGGAACACAGTATTAAAGTGTTCAGCAGAGCGCTAATAAAATGGCATTTTAATATCTAGACACAAGAAAGTCATACACATCCTCTGTGCAAATCTCTCCATAGAATGTGAGATATTTGAGTCTTTGACAACAAGAAAATTTGAGTCAAAAATAACATTAAATGATAATTTTATGTAGTTAAAGTAGATTTTATTCTGCCTTGAGCTGCTGATACGTAATAAAAAAACCTTTGCTCGTAATATTTAGGCCCTAAATATAATGAGCAAAGGTTTTTTATTATGTGCTACTCTTATCCCTAAATTTTAGGGATAAGAGTAGCGCTTTTAGCTACATTATATTTACCAGCTAGCTGCAATGGTTTGCTCCAGTTATAATCATATTGCATGTCGCTACGAGATTAAACTGAATAGAACGATTTAAGGCTTGTTTTCTTGTAAAATTTACAGTCACATAACTGCTATATATTTGAGGGTTTATTTGATTTAACAGACACTTTGAAGTGCTCCTGTCCCATTAGACATCCCATTTCTCAAACATCAACTTCAGTTATTTACAAGAATGAATTCTGCCCTACCATTTGTGATTCTATCTTTGTGGTTTGGTGTGACATTTAAACAGCAAAACGCTAGAAATTGTGGCGTGTATTGGGGTATGGGAATGATATTTTCATGGAAACATGAGAACTCTGGGGTTTACATACTAGACAATGCAAGTTTTCAGCTTGTTTGCTTGCTATTTAGTGGGGACCCTTGGTTTATTCATCCGGTCCCTAGATCTGTGATATTGCTGGTTGGAGTGCAACCGTTTACATGGTCCTGTGCATCGGTGAAGCTGCCTGGGGCGTGTCTGTGTTTACCATCCTGCCGATATTCATCTTTAATCAGCCAAGGCCACAGATGGATTAGCATGCTACACGTAGAGCTGTGTCAGGCATTAACATGCTCCCCATTCGCTGGCGGAGAGAAAATGTGTGTGGGGGGAGGGAAGAAGATAAGGTCAGCAGTTAAATATTATCACGAGCCACAGGAGAGAGACCTGGAGGGAGGTAGCCACCGTGCCTAAACTCCTCCGTGAACACCAATAAATGAGGAGTAACCAGGGGCCCCTTTAGAGCCCCAGCAGGCATCACTCTAACAAAAGCTAGGACCAGGGTAAGGACACACGGTGATAATCATCTCACTTATCACTCGCCTACTTATCTCCATCCATGTCAAAATATACCAGACAACTGGGGCTGTAAAGTGTGATTCAGCGGTGATGCTGTACAAGTTCTACTCTTAAATCCTTCTATGAATGACAGTCGGGAGGGATTAAGGCTTTCTTCTTATTGACCTCCAAATTGGAAATCAGATGGTAACAAGTAGAGTGTGGAAATGTGACAGCAGAGCATTTAAACATCTCTGTTCGCTCTGGGTCTTGTTTGTTTTTCAATCAGCTGGGACACCCTTTCCATCTTCCCCAAAAGCCGCATGCTCCCATCACAGAGCAAAGCTCGTAGTCTATTCCAGAAGTCTGCATCACGTTGGGTAGATCCCTCTAATAAGCACAGGTCAAATAGCCTCCATAAATCATAACACATTGAGCTTTCCCTCTGGTTTCACTGCAGCTCTGCTGTAATGGAACAAGGAGCCAAGATAAATTGTTATTACTGCTCCTATAGCGGGAACCGCTGGTGAAAAAAAAAAATAAAAATCAATTGTATAATCACTCGTGGAGGAGAGGAGGAAAGGGCGACATTGAAGTGTTCCTCCATTTCAGGTTATTCCTCTCATGGAAGCTTAGCGCTGTTCACAACTTGGGTAAGGGGGCAAAACAGAGCGAAACACTGAGAAAAATGATTCATACTCAACAGCTCTCATCCAACTCAAGCACCCAGCAGACAAAAAAACAAAAACAAAAAACAGGTGTGCAACTCTTTGTGGCTGGCATTTACAGTTCATTTGTTTTTGCAGGAAGTCATTTTCATTAGCAAAACCAATTTCGCCCCCAAGTTCTCAACCTGAATAATAAACAAACTCTTGCAGGGAGAGGGTGGAAAAAACATTTCTGCTCAAACCCGTCTTAGCAGCGCTCTAGACATATTTTGGTTCGCTGTCTTTGTTTGGGCTCCAGGTAAGAGGTGTCATAGTTTGCAGAGCGTGTCGTAATCGGTCGCCTTAGGAGAATCCTGCCAGAGAGCTAATCATTACCACTCTGCCAGCTTGTAGAAGGCGGAGGGGGGGAGGGGGGGGGGGGCGCATTTCTCCCGCTCAACTTCGGGCTGTTTTTCGTCTCCGTGTGACTGCTGCCTGTCAAACAAGCCACCACTGGCTGAAACGGCAAGTTTACATCAAAGCCACTCACAGCGCAAGTTCATGTTGGAGCTGCGATGAAATATTCAATGGCGTCTGCCTTGAATCAGAGCCGAGCAGCGTTTTTCTCTCCAAAGAGATTGTTTCCCTGAAAACAAGCTGCCTTTCACGAGCTTTATGCCGCAGTATCATCGCCCTCATATAAGCTCCAATACTTCAAGTACGCTTCTGCTAGTGGAGGTTTTCATATGCTTAAATGTAAAAGCAGTCAAAAGTAGATGTTTCCTTTTAACGTGACTAGCTTCCTCTAAGCACTACACTCTCAATGCCTATATTTGGTCACAAAGATATCTTCATAAGTGGTGATTGTTTACTGCCGATATACTTGTATAACTTATAACTTTCCCCTCAACCTCAGCTGTGCCTTGTGCTTAGTGCTAATTAACAAATGTAAGCATGTTGACACACTAAATGGAGACAGTGAACGCGAACATTACCTGCTTCGCAGCATGACTGTAGCCGGTTAGTCCTGTCCTATACGGCAGATGCTTGAATGTCCACTCATTTCAAAACCAGCTGTGTTTTCTTGGTGTGAGATTGTTTGATTAAATTGACTTTGATTGGTTATAATTACTTTCTTTCATTTGAGACTTTAAAACAAAGTAGGTCAGCACATTCATTTGGTGTAAATCATTCTTTATTTGCGGTCACACTCAGACTCAGACACGTATAGATCATCATCCCACTGGGTTCTGAAGAAGATAGTGGCCTCCTCTCATCTGACAGGTGGTGTTACACTATTGCTCCGCTGTCCAGATGTCTGAAAATATATTTTGTGATTTATTTCTGTCTCTGTTGATATAGAAGCTCCCTATGTGTTTGCTGCGCTTAAGGAAGTCCGGCAGTTCCACACAGACGAGCATGTCTGCTGCACAGTTCGTTGGTAAAGAAGGAAGTGACCTAAACGCAGGCCTGCGTTTTGATTACTTCTGATCAGATCCCGATAGCTCATCTTTAACATTCACAGCGGCACTTTGTCCACCCCTTAGAGCGACTAGATCAAATTCTCAATTAGGCTTGTTGTAAGTGCGCCATTGACCTTGAGAAGGACTCTTTTTGTTTTTTAAATGTGGTTCCTGGTTTGAATGTTAAGCCTTTCAAGCCACTTGAGGATAAATAGTTTGTGAATGACAAACACAACTGAAGAAATGTCTAAATACAACATGGTGGATTCTTATTGATACCTTTTGATGTATAATAAGCACCTTGTTTTTACGTTGTTGGTTTGATAAATCATACCGATAATCTGGGTAAAGTTTTGTTGAGGTCCTCTCAGTAGCCCTTTCTCATTTTATTTACAACAAATGAATTACAGCAGACACACACACACACACACACACACATCAACACCGACTCATTCATGGCTCCTAATCAGTCTGTAATGGAAGCACAGTGTGTTAATAAAAATCATCCGCTTGCATCCTTTTAGGAGTGTTGAAACTTGGGAGGAAGTGATTGCTTATTAAACAGGTAAGATGCTCAAACACTGGGGTGATTAATTCCCCACGGAGAAACTTTCACCGAGGCGTCCTCTGAAAACATGAGCGTAATCGTACCAATTTCCACCCCGAGCTCGTCTCTCTCCACCCTAATTCACTGTCAGTCCCCAGCGCAGCCCAAGTGGACTAAAACAAAACTAGTGACAGATGCACTGTAGCTCTGTTGAGGGGAAAATGAAAACTGAAGGCAGTGAAGCTGGAATGCTTTGAAATGGATTAAACTCGAGCAATTATCCAGCGTAGTGAAACGGTAATTGCAGGCAAATGATCTTGGGATTTATTTAAGAAAACAAAAACGTTGTTGATGTCTCAGCGCGTCCGACACACCGTGCGTACTAGCGTTAGTGCCTTTCAGAATAACAACAAATGTGTTTGAGATTCCTGCCAAGCAGCATCCTTCACACAAACACCGACTTGAAATATTGGTTTGGTCAGTCAGACGTCTGGGCCTGAGCCCAGTAGATTCCTTGTTTTCACCAGCCATAATGCAGAGACTGGTCCATGATGAATACATATCAGTGCTTTCGCAAGTTATTCAATTACAAGACATGTTTCAGTGATTTGTCAATGCTTTTGGACAATTTCACTTTTCTAGAAATAACTCTGGGTACTGGGAAAAAATTGTAGAGCAGTAACATTGACGATATATTTGATATTGTCATTCAGAAAATAGAGCTATAGTCCCACCCCTGTCCTAGCTAGCCTTTATTCCACTATGCCTCCGTCAGTTCTTCAGAAAAGCTGAAATATGTTTCTGGGTTTTTTGTGTCAGTATGTTAAGCTAAAGAAAGGGCCTACTGTACCTGCTGCACTAGATAGTAAAGTTAAAGAAATGTTTGAAATGTACTGTATGAGGCCATGTAATACTGCTACTGTAAATGGGGTATTTTTGAGCCATATGCTGTATGCTGTGGGCAACACAATACAAGCTAGGGTGCCTGTGAAAAACGGTGCACCGTGGGTATCATAAATGGAACCTAGCAGCCATCAATCAAGAGATATCGTTTTCATGAAAAACGATTGCTTAGCTCACTTTAAGGCATAATTCACAGCAGCTGCTATTGAATAAAGTAAGCACTATATTAGGCCTGTGATTGCAACAAGGAAGTGTCAGATATCGTATTTCACATTTGAAAAGTAACATTTTCCAACACTTTGCACTGTGAAAAACGTCAAATCAAAACACTTGATGAGTAAAAAAAAACTATCATGGGATTGCATCCTAGACAGACAAATTGAAATGAATGAATTGAAAAACTGATAACAGCTGTCTGGGTGGATTGGGAGTTATGCAAGAAATTGAGAGTTTCCTGAAAGCTGAAACCTCCTATGCACCACCTCAAGAATTCCTCAGAAGTTCTTCAAAGGTTCCGAGAGCCTCGCTCACTGAAAACAAATGGGGGGGGGGAAATGCCACTGATGCTCTTGTCTCATAGCTTTAAGAAAGTTGTCATAGTCTCGTCTGTGATTCCTCATCATGCTCAGAGTGGGGGGGGGGACTTGAAACGAGCCGGCAGGGCGTGTCAGGAAGAAGACACGTTTTCTAAGATAGCTGTTTCATCAAAAGAAGCTGATGTGTGTAATGATGGCGGTATCAATTGCCTTGTGACATAAACCACGAGCACCATTTCTTCGGCGGCTACGACGGCTCGGTGCCTCGTCAAACATTTTCAGCAGTGGCACCATTTACCCTCGTCCATATTTTCATTACATGCTCTGAATCCTAATTGGATCGGATAGGTCCTCCGCCCGGTATCCATCTTTCATATTGTTGTTTTTATTTTTATGGTAGTTGTGTTTTCTCATTTGTTCCTAGAGGACCAGGTAATGGCGTGCTGGAATCGTATAATTGCTTTGAAGCAATCTGCGTTTTTCTTAGGTGAGCTCAACAAAGTCTAACAGAATGGATGTCTTCTTTTGAGTTAATAGAGTGACTCTGCGTCTCTCTGTGGCACACAGTTTTATGAGATTAATGATGAGGGCCAAGCCCTCCTTTTAGGCTCATTCATTACTGTGGGCTCATCTCCCCATAACCAAATAAAACGCCATGAATCACTATTCTGTCGTGCCATGAAGCTGGAGAGACATCTTTTGGATCAGCTTGCTGTTTGTAATCTTCTACAAAGGTTGAGAAACAGATGTTCGTGGTGACTGGTGATTGATGTGTGCAGTTGGGGTTATTAATAAATGTATTTATTCTCAAGATGAGTCTGTGTTATTACCCTGTCGGATAACGATAGCAAGACCTGTTGCAGCACAGACTGTCCATCTTCTGTTGTGTGGCTCAAAGCCTTTAAACAGACAAGACAGTGGTGATGATGACCTGGGGACGTCTCCGGACCTTTTCTTTTTTAAGTATATAAAGTATTTTAAATTGACTGATAACAGTATTCCCATAATGTGATATATCTCTGCATACAGAATACTCCCACAACTGGTAAATGCACTTGTACTCGTGTAGCACTTTTCTAGTCTTTCCAACCACTCTAATTGCTTTCACACTACGTGTCATTATTCACCCATTCACACCTCTTCATACACTGATGGCAGGTGCTACCATGCCCACCATCAGGACTAACTAACATTTACACACACACACACACCCACCGTAGGCGTAGCTACGGGAGCAATTTTGGGGTTAAGTGTCTTGCCCAAGGACACATCGACATGCGACCAGCAGAGCCGGGGATCGAACCGCCGCTCCTTTTGATTGAAGGACGACCCTGCTCTCCACTAAGCCACAGTCGCCCTGTGGCTTGTACTGAAGTACATTTTGCTGATACATTTTTAATCTCACTTAAGTAAGAATGTCAATGCAGGATCTTTACTTTACTTATTTTGTCCTTCAAGGATCTAAATATCTCTGCCCCAGTGTTAGGACACACCCTGTGCCCCAGAACACATGAAAGTAGTAGTAGTCTTCCTTCATCTAAATGGAATAATGGAAATTAGCAGCTGTATTATCCAAAGCTTTTCAGTCAGTGGTACGATCTTAAATAATTGCAGTGGGTCTATGTGTAAGGGCAAAGTGAATACAATCAGGCATGCAATTGTTTGACGGTAATGGCATAGCTTCAGCATAATCAGATCGCTCCTCTCAACAACGGACAGAGGTGTTAAGAAATGCAATTCAATCAGCTATGTTCTCTCCTTTTTTTGTGTGTTTTGTCCAAAGTGACGAAGCCGCCATTTGCTTGTTCATAACAGATCATATAAATCAGCCTGCACTTGTGTGGATGTGTTGCCAGAAGATCTTTCCACTCCTTGAGGCGTTGCATTTGTGAAACGATTTCAAGTTTTTGGGATGAAATAGAGTGGAGAAGTATTGACCGACACGCCATCAAATTGCCACCTTTATTGCAGCCAAAGTACTTGCAAACTTTTTTGCTGAAAGCAAGAGACGACTGTGTTATGTATTTCTGTGCAGCGTTGTGATTGAATCAGGACTGTAGTCCGGCTGGCAACGATGATATTGTTACTGCTCAGTATTGGCTGCCTGCACCAGTTTTGAAAAAAAAGAAAAGGGGAGTGAGTCAGAGATGTGATCGAGGTATAATGGAGTTCTTCACAGGTCAGCGCAGAACTATTGACCTCTCAGTGGGTTCTCGCTGTCCTCCACTCATCCGCCACAACATCCACCGCTCATCAGCAGTCCGTCAGCCCAGGGTTTCCAGGAGGAGCTGAGGAATTGTGAATCACACTCGTGTCCAGCCGATTCCATTCTTCTTCCCTTCAGCGGTCAGCGTAAACTCCGGCTGCTGATGCTCTCGCGCATCAATCAAAGTAGCAAACGGTCAACTGAAGAGATGAGACGCACAAAACAACTGGCCAGCACCCGAGCACATCAGTCCCTGTAACACTTTTCTCTTTATCAGCAACTTTCCCTTGCTTATCGTGTTCCATTTATTATTCTGTCTTTTCTTTTTTCATTTGCATTTTACATTCTGGGATATTGAGGGGACCGTGGAATTAGAGGTTATCCTTAACAGCCCGCACAAATTGGATTGTTTTATTTCCTTCCCTGCAAATTTTTCACAGCAGCAGATTTGTATCCGCTGGAGATGGATGCTGTTTCACCCAGTGGTGAGCACATAATGCAATTCCAGTTGATCCTATAGGACAGCTGTTATGTTGTGCACGTCCTGTGTTTTTCTCTGATATACGGCACCTCTGTGCTCTCGATGTGTTTTCTGCACAGACTCTCAGGCATACTGGCAGATAGAAATATAAATGATTTAAGTCTCTGCATTGGTGCGATTCAAAGTAAAGCAGAGCTGAAAAAAGAGCACACAACCTCAGCATATTTCCTGGAAGAATTTAAAAAGTGTGTTTATCTGTGATTAAATTCTTACTCAGCAGCGGATTATCATAGATAACGTATTTTTTTACATTGAATATGTTTAGTGATAAGGCTGGTATTGTTAAATTGTCAACCAATTTCCATGAAAAGATCAACACCAACAATGTGTTGGTTGTGTTTTTTTTATGTTCTACTCTTGTTCTGGGAACCAGACACCTCTGCAAGTTCATGTTTTATTTAGACTGGGAGTCTGGTCACTCTCACAGAGTTCCAGCAACTCGAGATCTGACGGGCAAATCAGAACTGTTGATCTAATTTGGGGCCGTGTTCGAGACGATGACTGTCCAGAAGAGCGCCGTTGAGGCATTTTCCAAAAAAAAACCCCAAGATGCCTGCAGCTGAACTTTCTGTAGAAGCTGCAATCGCATGTCCTTACATCGCCTCACCAAATAGCAAATGCATCTGCCTGAGCAAATAAAACATGAGCTTGCAGATTCATCCAGTTTCCAGGACAGTAAAAAAAAAACACACCTTATATCTCCAAAGTCTGCTGGGGGGGAAAAACACTCCACTACGAGCCAACACTCGTTCACAGACATGGTGATGCTGCACCGCCACAGCTCGTGTCTGCACTCAGCGCTACGTCACATGTTTTGCGGCTGTAATTGGTTGTAGTTTTATCTAATTGCATCCGGAGGTATTTTTGTCTATGCCTCTTGATAACCTCCCCCATGAAATGGAAAATGAACTGAGATGTTATTTGGTCAGGTTATATCAGGCTAGTAACACTCAGCCACAAGTCATGAATCTTTAAAAACGGGTCACAAATATATTTTAGGCTACGGTACTTCCTAAGACCAAACACCAGTAAATAGTGCATTTTTGAGGACCATTTTTCAACTGTGGATTAATTAATTTGATGCTTTATGGCGACTATTTACAGCGGCAGGACGGTGTAAAATAAACTCCAGTGCCCATGTTCATCATCATAATGAAGGAACAACCCAGTGCAGCAGTTTGGCTAGACGTAGCATTTAGCCACATGTTCACCTCAGGATGAATCTAAGTAACTTTGGTGATCCTCTGACTTCTCTGGTGCCATCCTCAGGTCACACCTATTTGTGTGACACTTTAGTTGATGACCAAATAGTGTAAAAACGAATGGCATTGTCATCAGCCTCAGCTGTACCATACACATTAAACTAATGGTTAAAACATTTGACTTGTTACAGTGGAGGTCTATGGCATCACGTCTCAGCTCCACAAGAAATACTTTTGACCAATTCATCGTTGGTTGTGGTCTTTAAATGGGATTTGTTGACAATAAGGAATACGCAGCGTTTCCTTTGATCACCAATACCAAGCAATGGAAAGAGTTGAAGTCACTAAGCAAAGAACTTAAGATACAGGCTCTCTGTCACTATTCCTGCTTGTTGCAGCATGTCAGGCGTGACAGTGTGACCACTCACCTGGCTGCTACTTTATGGCTAAATTCCTTTCTTTGTCTCCTGCTCAGCGTCTCTCTCTCTCTCTCTTGTTTCGCTACGTACTGTGTGTGTTTGTGTCACATTTTGAGTCACTTCTTGATTCACGCAAAAATGTGTCTTCACTGTCCTAAGCCAACATGTATTTGAGCGCCAAATAAGGTTAATTGGGTCTGCTGCGGCTGATGTTTGACAAAAAAAACCCCACTTTGAGGACAAATGCAAGGTGATTTCTTTTGGAGAATGAATAGGGGACATGAGAGGGAGGTTGTTCACCATTTACTGTGTAAGAGAATATGCGTTGAAGGACCTTGACTGCTCAGAGGAGCACCAGCAGAATACAGAGAGGATAAGCGACAGGCCTCTGTAGCAATTTGTACTATTCATGCTACATTACACAAACAGCCGTTGAGCTAAAGCACTCTGAAGAACCTATTTTTATTCAATTGCACCCTCTGTACTGAAGAAGCCTCAGAATTTCTGCTATTGGAGGTTTCTGTGAACTATTTTGTTTCAGGTTTAGATGCTTGTTAAGCGAAGGGTGCTGTGGAATTACCTTAAAGCCACACATTGCGCCGCTCGTGTCTTTAGACGGAGTTTTTGTGTTTGTCAGTGAAACCGCTAACGGTGCCACAAGTACCTTGTGTTTCCAATTACTGCCTGTGTGGCTGGTCTCGGTATTGAATAGGAAATGACAAAGTGAACCCATCAACACGGTGACAGCAGAGGCAGCCGCCATTAATGAATCCTCAACATGAGACACGGAGCAATTATGCCCGATGTTACTATGGCGTTTGTTCTTTGCTTGTGAAGAACCTTCCAATTATCAGCTGATCTTAGAGTTTCCAGGGGATCACAACAATTGTCACTTGTAATTTGGTTGATGCTCCGATGATGAGAAATGTAACTTAGCAACACAATGGATGGCTTTGCAGGACTGTGCTACACTGGGGTGGTTTGTTGTCACGCGCTAATTAGATCTGACAAGTATGTCAGCTTTTACAATTTCCATTTCTCCCGCTATTGCTTCTTTACAAACAAAAAGTGACAAATACGCCGATGCACTTTTAAGTAGCTTAAGCAACAACAACAAATGAGAGAATTGCTCCGTATAGTTTAATTGTTATTCTTCTGTTAAAGAGACTGAATTGATAGTTTTCATTGTTATTTCCTTTTTGTATCCTTTTATCTGCTTGTTATTTTTGTTAGCTTCATTTTGTCGTCTAATTCCTATGAAGACCCTTTCATTTTACATTACTTTGCACATGCCCCTCTACTTCATTCCTCCCCTGCACATATCCATTGAGCTCTATTATTGTATGCCTTGTACCATGCTGTTTAGATGCCACTGATACAACTGCCACTCGCTTAAAAAATGTAGTCAGAAAATTCAGGGTAGAAGCAAATTAATGGAAAAACACACCCGCCATTGTATCATCGTCAACTTGGTATCACAGGACTAGAATGAAGGATACTTTTCATCTTTCCGTCTATAAACCATTATTAAGATATCATAAAGAAATCAGCACAGTGTGCCAGTGACTCCCCAGTCTCTGCAGAGCAGCTCCTGGAAGTGAGTCAGCCTTGGCTCAGCACCTGAACAGCTGCACATTCTCTACCGGCACAGAAGGAGAAAATCCTCTACCTCCTCCAGCGTATGGTTTCATGTATTTCATTTCCATCTTTTATTGGATTTAATAGCATGTTCCTTTGTAGTCCCTGTTGCCATGCTCTGTTTCACCTACAGGAAGCAGTCATGTATGAGGTGTTTTGTTTGTCATGGGTATTAGGTGGACATGCATTGACAGTCATTGAAAATGAACAGTTATTCAATGAAATGCAGATGATCTGCAGTTTTGTGCTTTAGTTGTGAATTAATCAAATGCTTTTGCTTTTCAGCCTGAGTGTCTCCATCCCTGCTTTTATCTAACACACCACTAGGGGGCAATGTCCCACCTGCAGTTCCATTCCATTCGTAGACTGGTTTCAGTGGTGGGCTCCAGTATTCTACGCTGTCTCTGTGCTCTGTGACCCATGTGTTCCCATAGACACCCCTATGTGTGCTGGGTAATTGTGAGCATACACCCTGAGGCCAGGCTACATTTCAGACAGGCAGGAGTTTGAATGCTTCGACTGAGAATCAACTGATCCAGCCACACGTGCACAGTTAACTGAAGGAGATGATTCTTCTTTTAGGCCCTCGCTGTCCTTATTCAGGCCTGACCCATCCTCACTACGGAGTATAACTGAGAGAGAAATCAAGTGTTGTCACTTCAAAACACAACATTTAGGAAAAGAAATGTTGCGATACAAACCCAGATGATTTTACCGTCAGAAACATTTACCATTCTTTAAGCTAAGGAGGGATTGTGCTCAACTTCATCAGGAACTCATAATGTGATTTACTGTCACACCAACTGTTTTTTCCCCCCTAAAAGTTGAACATTTCCCTTTTTAAGATAAATCTCTTCAAATGCGCCCTATAAATCTGCCCTGCTCGTGAACCAATGGATGCTTGGCTTATTTTAAGGCTCTGCTTTTATAAGCAGTCTGATATAATAGCTGAATTACTTCTCTATTGCCTTTTTTTTTTTTTTTCACCCGGGCACCTACTCTTCTTTTTCTATACATAAATGCATGGCTGTTTGGATGCTTTCAAGCAAGTGTTGCTATTCCAGCAAACATTGGTGACCTTACATGTACAAGCTGCTACATGCAATGTCCTCCAACATTCATCATTGTACTGATGTGGTGGTGCCGGCCGATCCAAGTATGGGGAAAAAATAAAAAGACGGACGCGTGGAAGTGTGTGAATATATATACAGGGCAGGCTGTCAAGCGTGTCGCTTCGAATGCAACTTAACTATGCATGCTGTCACCCTTAAGCGTCTCTCTGCTTATTCAACTGAGTGAAAGAATGTATGGCATGGCAAGGTATCGGCTGTGTACCTGACATTATCCAGGCACAGGGACACAGAGTCCTCCGAGAATGTTCTTCTACTTTCAGTTATGCTTGAATTATACCACATCATGTTTGATGTACACCTGGTAGCCACTTCCCTACACGTGGATGGCACTTGCTACACTGCACACGACAGGGCACGGTGGAAGAAAGGCAAGAAAATAAAACGAGTCATTTTAAATTCATGTAAAAATGCGGCATGCTTTATAGCACTTTCAATTCTGTGTTTGAGGCAAGCGATATTTTTGGAGCTCAATAATGATAGTTTTTTTCTTCATAATCGCAGAACAAACATCAGAGGAGGATCCTTTAATTTAATTTTGCTTTTGAGAACTGTGACCTAGATGTGTACAGAAAAGCACATTTTGAAGTGCTCTGACAAACTATGTAGTGGTGACAATTATTCGGCATATCTGTAAGACATTTATTGTAAATTGTCTTCCAACCGTGCAGTAAATGCCAATTAATATCAGCTGATATATCAAAACAGTCTAGCTCTAATTTGCATGTTACATAGAAAACCTTAGCAATAAAACCACAATATGACACAATACTAATATTCAAAAAGCTCAAGGAAAAGCGATTGGTCTTTAGAGAAGTTATTAATGAAATGATCAGTGGATTGGGAGGATTTGATAGAGAGGGGCATACTGTTCAACTGTGCAGTGATTGGTCAGTAGATGCGACCTAAAGTATGTACAGTATTGGTAATCAGTGAGGGGGGATCGGTACAGGGATTTCTGTTCCCTCTCATGTGCTGTGAGTTAGATGTCAGTTTCACTATGTTTCACTATGTGGAGGTTGGGAATCAATAACCTGCCAGTGAGCGTGCGAGAGAAAGAGAGACAGAGACTTTTGCATATATCCAACGGAGTGAAGAGAGTAATTTCCTCTCTGTGGAACAAAGCACTGATCCCTAGAACATAGCTCAGTATTTACGCAGAAAGCACGGAACATTTTACACTCCGTAGCCTCTTTATTGAGGACGACTAACCAGCATCCAATAGCATCTCAAATCATTGACTCCGCTAAGTGGATCCTGGTCAACTGTGACATCTCTTTTTATTATGGCGTTAACATCACATTTGATGTTATCCCAAAAGTGCATTTTTTGGTAAGAGATGTGTGATCGTAATCTTAGGACATAGCACGCAAAATGACATGGTGCGTTATATGTTGTTAGTATGTATCTTTGAGAAGAGATGATGGCAACTTATTTATATTCAAAGTGTCTTAATCATGTGAATTGTGATGCTATTTTATTTACTTTGACAGTCTGTTCTGTTACAAAGACAATCGCACATTCACACACATTAGCTCTTCTGTCGAGCCTCACAGCACTGCAAAATGACCTCGCAATCACGTACATTTGAGAGGCTTTGTGCCGGGGTTAAGCCCTGGACAGCCCCAGGGTCCTAGTGTAAAGAGGTGTAACAGTACGAACTGTGAATACAACCACATGTAATTCTTTCAAAATCTTCCATCTGTTTAAAAAAATACCCATACCAGCAGCTTCACAATATCCAAACCTCCTCTGTGGGTATAACATTTATTTCCAGAACCAACTGATGCAAATACAAAGGACAGACATCTGGTGAGACAACCTGACCCACAGCTGAATATGGCTTGTATTAGCCACATTTAGCACGTAGCTTTCCTTTGCTCCCTTTACGTCTGTTAACTCCCACCTCCTGATGCTGCTAAGCTCTGAGCTACAGAAGGATGAACACTCTGCTTCCTCTCGCTGACTCTTGCATCTTTTACTGTATGATGACGTTCAAACACCAAACAGTACTTGTGTTTTTGCATGGCTCCTCAAATTCGGTTGAGAAGGTTTGCTGCAGGCTGCTATGTGTGTGCGTGGCTGACACTTGTGCTGTAGTGCGTTCATGTGCTGTGGGAACCCTCCAACCTACAAAACTTGACAGCCAGCTGTGGGAAATGTTTTCCTGTTTTCATGTATGAAATGTTTTGTTTTGATGGCAATCATGTTTACTTGTTGCTTTTGCTCGAAGTTTGATGTTCCGACAAAGTAACAAGGATGCTGACACGGAGGTTTTTGGATGTCCAGAGCTTCACAACAGCGCACAAATACACAAAGCCGCCTGTGTTCTCTCCGTCTTCTTGTTTTCCTTCATTCGCGAGTACCGTGCCTTGCCTTCCAGATCCTGTTTCTTTCGTTTGGCTCAGACCGAGTGGAAACATGGATTCATGTTGTTCGCTCTACAAGCTGACCCTGCTATGACTATTACAATATTTACATTGTCATTATCAGGCCGTACCCTCCTCGTATTATTAGCTGGAAGCCAGCAATGATCTCCAGCTGCCTGATGCACTCCCAGCCCTGATTAGTTGTTTTGTTTGGAGATGCTCCTCTGCACACCATTGTTGTACAGAGCTGGTATTTACCCCCCCAGTGTGTGCAACCAGCCTGGGGTCTTGCTTTCCCCCCTCTCATCTCTAATCAAGAAGGCATTTAGCCCACAGCACCGACTAGAATCTTGGTAAATGCATGTCTAGAGGCCAGCCATTTCTGACCACTTTTGGAAGTTTCTGAATTGCTGGAAATCAACCAGCATACCATGTTCACTTGAACCGCACGTATTGCCACTTCTAACATTTACTTGAACGGTAACCACATATTTGAAACAAGCCTTATGTGCAACCACGATAGTGTCATACGAATGGAAATGAAAATGATGCCGCTCCATGTCGATGCGTCCTGTTTTTAGAATAATATTTTCATTCGATGACATTCCTGCTTTTATTAGGTTGTGTACAAATGGTGAGTGGACAAGCAAAGATAGGGGGTAGAGTGGGGTTGACAGGCAACAATTGTCATGTTCATTTCAGTTTGACAAGCTTTTCGCTTCCTGGGATATTTCCACCCAGGACAAATAAAGACTCATATCCGTGTTTCAACCTGCCTTTATGTCAACACAATCTGAGCTATTTTATTCTGAAAATATTTGTCTCTTCATATCAAAAGCTAATGTGGTTCAAAACAAGATGTGGTTGGAAATAACTTGTCTGCTAAGGTTTACTTTAGTCTTTTTTTTCTTGTTTATTGGCTGCTTAACGGCAAACAGTGCATTACCATCTCTAACTGGAGTCTTATTTGGAAATTCTTTCAAATACATAGGATGATTCTAACCTTTGTTAGTGTTGCACGTGCTCAGTTTTATTTCTTTAGTCTGTCACACTTGCGCCGCATAGCTCTAAACTTATTGTTGGTGTGAAACTGCTGGCTCTGCAGCACTTGCGGGATGCACTTCATAAACCGACCCCCTGGGGTGCATAGATCTGCCTTGGGGTGCTCTCAACAATGAGATGAGTCAGTCAAAATGGAAATGATCTTCTGTATTTTTCATAATTTGAACCAAGGTGTAAGACTCTAGTGTTTCAAGATATTATATTTCTCCTTACATGTGCTCTGATTTCACACAGAGGAGGATTACCTTTCTTTAAACACGAGTGCCCTTGCCACATTTTTCATCGTCCAAGTATACTGGGCCAAATCCCTGTCTCTAGTGTATGTTCCTCCCATGTGTTTTGTGAGGTCTTGGTGATTGGTGGAAAAGGATGAGTAAGTGTATAAAAAGTTAATGCTCCATTGGATTTGGAGTTTTCCCAGTGGAGCGCCCAGCTGAATGGGTAGTAGCCCTTTGGCCATGCTTCAGTGTCAAACTCCATTGTCTTTGTACCACACGTGCGCTGTATCATCATTTGTACTGGTAACATCAGGGCAAACCCTGGAACAGGCTTTATGGTTCTGCATCTGATCTGATATGAAACTGGCTGTTGTCCTTTCTATGATGTGTCTTTTTATTGTGTCTCAATATGGCTTTACTGACGTCAGCAGCCGCCCGTGATGACGTCTCAGAATTATCATTAGAATGAAAAGAGTTTGCAATCTTGTTTTTTTTTTTATCTCTCCCAACAAATCTCATGCAGGTACTCCGGGAGTGGATTTGGTTTTTAGGTGAACACTGAGAACTGCAGCGAAATGCACTAAAGCTGACAGAGAACAAGCTGTAAGTTTGGTGCTGAGTATGATTCATTGGAATGGTGACCTTCCTTTAAGGGAGATGATGAACAACCTGGTACTAGACCCTGGGCCTCGGGCCACGCTCACCCTCTCAGCTGTCTGCAGCTTCACCTTCAGCTCACATTCAATCACTCTGGCCGCCATCGGCTGATAAATACCCACCATATGGCTTCCTTCCTCACCTCTTGCTCCATCCTGCGAAAACAAACAACAAAATGTCACCGATACTGCAACGGTGCCACCTAGGTCTCCCATAAGCACCATATCCCTTCCAATTTCCCCCCCTTGCACATAATAGCCTGCATTAGTGTATGTAATGGAGGACATGATGGACAAATTGGTGCCTGGTTTGCCCTTGCTGAAGTACGTTGGCTTGAAAATGCAATATCAGTTGTATATTTCATATTAGTTTGAAGCAGGATTCAGAAATATAAGGTTTTTTTAGTAGCCATTCCTGGTATTTTACATTATTTTATGTAAGAGTGTTATTGCATCACCCACAAAAAGCCCTAGCATTGCCCTGATAAAACCTCTCAAACCCGTGACCTGCAGTCAAGCATTGCTGTTTTCCTTCTCGCAGACATGCATGCCAGAATGCCTCGGGGCCTCACCTGTGAAAGAGGGCTGTACGTCTTTGTCTTTTATAAAGGAGGTCTGTATTGGCCTGCAGAGGCTTTCTCTTAAACCAAGTAGAACACGGTGTGGACTGCTGCTGGCATGTCTGGGGAAACAAGCGGAGGCAGTTATTATAAGTCTTGATGCATTTCTGCCCAGCCTTGGGGATGTTGCCTGGGCAGGAGTCGGCTCGAGGGTCCTCTGCAAAATTCATCAGCTCACAACTCATGTTTAAAATACAGAATTATTTCAACATGACAGATGAGCCGGCACAGTGAGAAGCTACTGTATGACAAGACTTTCTCAGAGACCGGAGAAATGGAAATACTATAAAACATAAAGAGATTTTGATTCTGATTGCTTTGCTCGCAGCCCCCTTCAGTCTGTGTGCTCTGGTCAGCCAGACTTGTGCAACGCGTTTAGTTGCTGCTGTAGTGAGACCACCCTGTGAGCAATTAGGTTTCCTTGGAAACACACATTAATTATGATGCCCGAATATGAGCACATTATTCAGCAATGCTATGTAACATTTTAATGTTACTATTTAAATGCAAATTTTGACTTAATGACCCCAATTGAATTGCAATGAATAGTTTCAATTTCAATGTTTTATGTGCATGAAAACATTTAAGTTGCTCCAGCATTGCATCATGGTCCCATATTTCAGTAAACAAACAAAAACATAGAGCAATATAGCTTTTGTGTGTAATGTGGGGAGCATGCCCACAATATTTCATTATTCATGCAAACTAGCTGAATAATGAGTGTCACGATAGCATTGCTATGGAACGGTCCCCACATAGCGCTATCAATAACTAGGGAAGGCATAAAGGTAAAATAAAGAAGAATGGCTTTGTTCTCTTGGAAATTCATAATCTCTGCTCTGCCTGGCGTCTTGGTGGGCCCCATCGCGTGCCGTTGAGCACATGCCTCAGATGTAACCTTGGCCGATCCTCCAGTCCCTGCAGGGCTCATGCTGGTCAGAGTGGGTTGTAATACGACTAATCAGATGCTTTAACTTTTATGTAAATTGCCCCGGCTTATGAATCTTTAAAGAGGTGATGTCAAAGACAAAAGGGGGCGGGACGAGGGTAGGTGGGAAGGTGAGTGAAATGGTGAACTGTCAGGGATGTGAGCTCTAAATCTGATTACCCATTGTCGCGTTTGAAAGACGCCGCCTCACACACTAATTAAGCCGTATGATTAGTCTAATTAGTGATGCTGCTGTCAAAACTGGCCACGGATAAATTCTCCAGAAGTGGCTGTTTTCAATTTTACAGTAATGTGACGGGCTTCTGTCACAGCTATGACATTTGCATGAGTCAAAAGCGGCACAATTATTTGACATTATCCTGTTGTGCTCAATGACACAATTCAAAGGTAAAGGAAAAGAGTAATTGTTGTGCCTTCAGGTGCGATGAAGCAACGTCCATATATAGGACAACAGCAGATTAACAGTGACATCCAGATTATCAGTGTTGCTCAGCTGAGCTAACCGTAATTACTGACCTGCATTCTGTGCTACCCAAGGCTCCTTTTGAAGCATCTCACACACACACACTGAGTGTACCGTTGTTGCTGCAGCAGAATGATTTCATGATTCAGGACAACAAGAGGCCTCGGGCACATAAACCAAAGTCTTCCTGTCTTTCGCAACTTAATTTGCGAGGAATAATGGCTCGGTTGTACAACACGGCCATAGTCCTTCACACGTTTGGGCAAAATATATCGGACTCAAAAACTGAGCTCCCACACTGAATAATTAGCGTCAGTGTAGCTCTATTTGTCAAGTACTACAACTATATATAAACTTTGCTTGGCGCCATCGTTCCGAATATGAACACACAGCTTATGGTGTCACACTATATAAGGACGGATATTATTCAGGTGCACTATAATATAACCTCACTTACAGGGCAACTTTAAATTACCATGTGGAAGATATATCTTCAGTATAAGATTTGAGTGTTCAATCATTAGGCACTGAAGCTGAAACAATTAGTGGATTGGCATGAGATGGATTAGCATGTATTTTTGATAAACAGTTGATCGTTCAGCCATTGTACATGCAAAAACCCCCAAAAGTTCCAGCTTCACAGTTCTTAAGACTTCCTTTTTATTTTGTCTTATGTGATACAGAATTGAATATGTTTTAATATAGTTCAATATTGGGCCGAAAGAGCAATCGGTTTGAAGACGTTATCTTGGTTTTTGAGAAATTGTGACTTTACTTAATGATTCATTGATTAACAAATAATGACACGCGAGTTACAGAACGACAAATATGAGGGCCTTGTCCTTTACAATCAATCAAATCAAACATTCAAATTTGTGTTCAATGAAAAGCAGTGAATATATGAAATTACTTGAGAATCCAATTCCCCTACAGCCTTGTCTTTTAAAATACCACCCAGATACGGTACGAGTCATTTGTATCAGCAAGTGCGTTATGTAAAAAAAGTGCCACTATATGTTTAATCAACATTTATATCTCCAAACTACATTCTGTATATGTACATAAAGAATGTTCATATAAAACATCAGTTTATTCATTTATTTCACCTACAATATCTGTGTCTTTGCGGTTACATTTAGACAACTTTAGGCACTTGATTAAATTAGTTTTGGTTCATATTTAAAAAGTCAATGCTGATTCAAGCACAACATGAGACGCATTGGCTATTTTAGTATTTATCCCAAACCACCCTCTTTCCCTAATCGTAAGTGTTTTAGGAGCTGAAACCTTGCCCCACTCTCGAGGAAAGACATAAATCACCCCCCCTCGGCCAATTCCATATCATCTCTGTGTAGCCGAAAGATGTCACACTTCCTGGATTGGGAAAAAAAACTATGCCACTGAACATAATCAAGTCCGCAATTATGTTTCCTCCAGAATGTCAAAATGACAAAGTGTATTAGCAGCATATGAATGTATTTTGTGGGAGCACGGGTCGCCCTCTAACACACAGTAGTTAATACTCTGTAGAATAAGGGGTTTGGGGTATAATAAGTAATTAATTGAAATTCTGGAACAAATCTTGAGAAATAAATCTTCCTGAAGAAAATGCATCATTTCTTTAGGTTGGTTGACTGATTAATTGGTGAAATGTGTGTATATATTCACTTTAAATGGTTCTGAAATACAAAATGCACTTTGTTTTCTGCTGTAGTTATACTTCCTATATGTAATATATAAGTTATAAGTTTTTCTGACTGAACGCCGCATTCAAATAAAGATCACCCTTGACACTAAATGTGTCCACGCTGATGTTAGCTGAGGCTGTCTCGCTAACTTATTAGATAGTCAGTATTACATTACGCACACCGATGAGCACCTAGACTGTAGAAATCATTTTTGCCCGTAGCAGAAATGCCCACTAAAAACTAATCTCAGTTATTATGTCAAACAACATTTCCTGTGACCAAAAGCATAAAGAACGATTCAATTGGCGTCTATCAGGTCCCATAAAAAAGGTAACGATTTTTCCCTCAAAAAATGCAATATAACCTTTCCTTTAAAAGAATGAAATTAAGTAGAAGTCAATGGTTTAGAGCTGCAGTTAAGACAACAATATTGTGTACCAGTAAATGATCTCTGCATCCCTGATGCAAAAGCTTTGTTTTCCATCAGGGGTGCTCGGACCCATCTGGCAATTCAAACGTTGTTAAAGAGTTTACAGTTTACGTGCAATTTTATAATTAGCTGGTCCTAAATATACATTTCCAGTTGGTGACGTTCTTTCTCTCTTCTTGGGGCATGGTCATAAACACATTGACGATATTTTCCAGGTACTCCTCTCAGCCCTGATGAAATGTTCTCGGGTTGCCTTCTTGGCTCCTGTGCGAATGCTCAAGAACAAAGGTCATGCACTCATCCATCCAAAATGGCGCCGGAAAACCAAGTTTGCATTTAGGGTGCTCCTTTTCTGTCTCTCCCTGACTTCATCTTTGCTTTTTTTTTGTAATTGGGACATGATTGGATTAAGAGAGGAAATGTTGAGGACAGAGAGAGAGAGACTGAATATAATCCACTTTAAGACCGACAGTTTCTGCTGCGTCTCTGATCCATGGAAATTTATTTAGCATTAAATGTGCTTGTCTAATGACAACTAGACAGAGTGAAAACTTAATTGTTTGAAGGGGGGCAATTATTTTACTACGAGTTAAGAAGTCAGTCATACATAATGTATATTTTATATATATATATACACTAGGGAAATACATAACTAATGCTGACATCCCAGTAAATAAATCGCTCAAATACGAGGTTTAATAACAGGTTTGGATCTGGTTCCTGGTCTGCAAAATACCCGGATTCCTCAGGTTCCAATTCTAATGAATCTCATATCGAACATTTATCCCTCCTCAGTATTAGTAATGTTAAAATATGCAGGTAACGTTAGCAGGTTTCTCGTTCATAGCTGCCGCTGACCATAGCATTCGCCGGTTAAAAGGACCAATGTCACCGCCGGTATATTATAGCTGTAGCTAATTAATGTTAAGCCACTTACTGCACATCATACTGCAGATGTTTCTGTACTGTGTGATCAACCCATCAATGGATGTGCTGATGCAGCATCACCACGGCAAAGTTTTTTTTGTGTTGTTTTTCGACACATGGAAATAACGATTGTTCCTGGAAACAACATGAAAACTCAGTGCAGAAACTAGATGACATGCAGTCTTTTTTTTCTCCTCAGCTTTCATGACATTCTTGGGTTGCCGTGGAAGTGAGAGGGAGAAGTGGGAAACAATCTGAGGATGAAGGTTTATCCGGGTGTTTTCAAAGGGACCAGCGCTCCATGTTGGAGACATTCTGACTGATCTCGCAGAACAAAGGCGGTATGAAAATAACTACGCTTCTGGCTCCGCGCTTCAGCCTAACTTATTTTAAGAAATCAGCAGAACAGAGAGGCCAGTGTAAGTCTTCTGAACAAAGCAATTATAGTCTATATCAAATGAGAATCTTAGGTCAGATGTTTTTTTTGAAGCTCGCCGTTTGATTGTTTTCCTTATTGCATTATTGCACAGCCGGGATAACACTGACACTGACTGGTGAAATAGCCCCCCTGTCAAAACCCATTCACTCACTGCAAATTAATTCCCGTCCCTTTCCCTTCCCAGCTGAATGGAAGTTTGAGACCAAAATGAGGCGCTTTCCAATTTAGACCGCTGTCTTCACGGAAAAGGGAGGTCATTTTTTATGAAAATGAATAACCGAAGAAGAAGATTGTCTTATTCCACAGACTCCTATGGGGATCCATACAGCTTGAACAAATGCAGTGATGTTAATTGGAAGTAATGAGGAAACCTCGATCAAGGTTTTATGCACTGGGAGAAAGAAAATTGTAGTTATTGTTAAAGGGCCCCTTTGTCCATGTATGGGGTTGAAAATATTGAAACAAATATATGCATTAAATAATATCTGCGCTATGACTAAATTACTGTTAAATACAATCAGATTTATGTGGTGCTGTGAATACAATGCTGTGCCACTTCCCACAATATTCAGGAGGAGTTTTGAGTGTCCTCCTTGCCTGCAGCAAACGGGTTAGTTTAACATGCAAATGCAACCTTAATGGAAAAATAACTCATCCTTGGACTCTTGCCCGCACACACGCGTAGTAAACATATATCTGTGTGCACTGACATTACTGTATTTCAGGTGTCTTAAGAGAGAAAGTCTGTTTTAAAGTCTTTGGTGTACACAATTTCCTCAACCTGCTACATTTCCCAGAATCCCCTTTGGCAGCCCCAGAAAACAGCCGTGATTTTAGATGCATTTTTTTGTGTATGAGTGGAGAATGATAAGAAAGTAACAGCAGGAGAGGTTTTTTTTACAGCACTTTCTGTGCTGCATGTGCATCATGTTGTGTGGCTGCATTGAATTCTATTCTGGTGAGAAATGTGTTTCTCCTTCCTACATAATCATTGCCACAGTCTTCTCTCTAAAGGGCAGTGTGCGATGTCTTAGATATAATGCTACTTGGTTCCAACAGCTTTGCATCAATTAAGGACGGTAAACATTCATTTCTATCTGCAGAATGAGCGCTTGGTCCACGAGTTAGTGCGAGCTCTACACATCCTACGCTGTACGTCCAACATGCTGAGAAGGTGGGGCTAGTTAAAAATAATGAGCTGTGGTAGCTATAGGGGGCAATGAGTGATATCATATGAGCAGATTATTCAGTTTACCATATTCTTGTTGTAATTCAACAGTCTCAAGGCAACAAATCACATTTATCCAACTGGATAATAAATTCCCATGTTGTCACAAAATATGATTTATCTTTTACTAAGTTGTATGGCACGGGTTGGAAGAAACTTAATGCCACCCCGGATCATGTTTTTTTGTATTAACATAATAAGTGAATATTTTTAACATATGTATTCCAAACCATAATCTTAAACAGCCTTGACTCTTAACACATACAGAGTATAGAACGCAAACATCTGAGCAATACAAGAGCGCAAAATACTTTAACCGGAAAGGATTTCACCAGTAGACATAATCGAAAATATGGTTCCCAAAACACATTATAGGCAAAACCATTCCGCATTATATTTAAATGTAATTTTTTTGTCACTTAGCAGCTTACTGCCCTCAAAGTAGAGGCTCTTGAACAGTTGTGTTCTCCACGGCAGGTTATTGGACCAACAGGAAATAGCCATCCTTTTAAATCCCATGTTGTTTTCTCCACTAACACTGGACGAGATTTTATTTTGCATAGATAAATTCCATTTGTCAAACCTTTTGCAGGCACGCTAAAATGAATGTAAAGCAGCTGCACCATTAAATGTTCCCATTTATCTGAAGCAGATAGATAACACCAGCCTAAAAAGCATTGGCAGCTTGTTGTCCAACTGGTGAGCCGGAAAAGCAACATCAACGTACTACTGAACAATGACGATTAACAATTCTTAAATCGTAGATTAAGTAATGATATTAATGTCAACGGGAAGCTCGGCAGAGCCCATAAAAAAAAAAAAGCATGACAATGTCAACAGTGCATTAGAGTGAGTAACTGTCAGGGTGGAGAAGTTGTTGACGGGTTGTTGGAGGAGAGATTCATGCTTCGACTGACGGCAGTCTCCAGAGCACAGTACATCACCTGCCAATTATGTGCCACGTTTTCTGATGGCCACTTTATCTTTGTTTTTCTGTGCTCAGGCTGTATTAGGCTCTGCAAGACTCTCGCAGTCAACGCTGCACACTTTGTGTGTGACAGAGGCATCCGTATTAAGAATGCAAGGACTGTCTTTATTCCTCTGCTGGGCCGTTGTAAAGACATTGATTATATTTTCTGTTTATTCTACACGCCACAGAGTCCTTCTGCTCGAGCACACATTCTGCACAGCATCAGTAATTCTTCTTAAGGAGGATGTTTCTTTGTACCTGTGGCTATATGATGATGGTGGGGGGGGGGGGGGGAATTCAGTTTGAACTATCCATTTACTGAGGCTGTTCCGACTCCTTAACAGTTATCTGATAAATCTTTGCTACAGTTTGTTCCTCTAGTTTTATATAGCTCTGGTTTCTTAGCGGTAGTTTTGTTTTATCTCCACATCTGTCCTGGTTTTGGTGCCAGTTATGATTCTATTGCACAATTCAATCTTCTTATTGTCTGAGAACATATTCTACCATTTGACAAAAGCAACATCTCTAAATCAGAACAGTGCACTCGAGTTAGTTTTAGGTCACAAAAATCTAAATCTGTGAGACTGAACCAACGTTGTCTTCTTCTACGGTGCAAAGCAAAAAATAACTTGTTTCTACATTTGTGTGACAGTTAAACTTTGCTCAGTGATGATCGAGCAATCTCAAGATTGGTTCTCAAGATGCTCTTACTGGTCCTTTGAGTAAGGGATGATTGAAAAATAATCTGTGGATTTCTCAATTTTGCTTCAACTTCGATCTCAGCAATCAGCATTTATCGACTTTCCATCACAGCTACATAACCGATGATGCACATCAATGCTGCCGCATGTCCGGGTTTGCTACATCTAATGCAATTATACTATACTCGAAGAAGAACAGGCCCATGCCTCCTGTCAATCTTAATATGCAGTCTGTGAACATTCATGTCAGTCGTAAAATAAAAAAGAAAGTCTTATTTGCGGAATGTTCGTGCCTGAAGTGCTGAAGTTAATTGAGTGCATAGTATAAACTGGAGTAGCACATTCATGACGAGCCACAATAATCATGTTTTATGTGCAACACGTCACTTGTTATGATTCTGGATCAGCAGAGCGGCCTATATTGAGTGATGACTTCTTTCTAATCACATGCAGAATGCAAATGAGAAGCACCAGGAACGCTATGGAATATATTACCAACTTCCTGATGTGTCAGAGATAAAAAAAAAAGTCGGAGCCAGACACGCTCGTGCTGTCGCGCTCCCAAAGGGAGATTTTTTTTTTTTACACAGACAAACTAATTATTGTGATCTATCTTCCCTTCAGATTCATCTGTTTCTGCTGCTGTAACAAAGTACAGTAAGGCTGTGACTGACAGTCAAGAGTGCTGCCGTTCTCCTCTGGGAAATGTTTCTCTGGTGTGTATTAGTGTGCAGACTTGCTCTGAACACTGATGAGTTCGCTCACCATGCATGAATTATGCTCTTTGTGTCGGTAGCTCTTCCTGGAGAGGAGAGACTTTGTCAGCGAGGGCGGGCTGAGGCCAAAGTTCAAAAGTAAAACTATGTTTGCTTAGAAACTTTCCATAGTTGGATGCATACCTCTAATTACCAACACGAAGACCATTTAAAGTTTAAAAAATATCATAAATAACAACCGAACATAATAAAGAAGTCATTTAAACCCCATGTACCACATTCATTAGGAGCATACACAGCCTGTCCATTTGGGAGGCTGACTCACTGCCTTGAGGCAAATTCTTTCAACTTTCTGTAAGCACATTCATCATTGTTACAAATTTAACTTGGAGAGAAGTAAGACAACAAATCATGCTTGCACCGTGAAGTATTGGCTTTTTTTTTTTTTTGACATGTCGCGATCGAGAAAGATAAATCCGTCAGTGTGAGTGAATGGTTTGTTTTCCCCTGACATCTGTTGTGGGAGTTGAGAGGCTGGTGCTGTTCCTTACAGCCCCAGGGAGTAGTTACGTAGACTACGGGGTGACACAGTTGGGATTACAGCTCTTCTCACCGGTATCGAGAGGGGGGGGATAAAGACAACACAGTGTCCCTGAGGAAGAGCTGGACAGCAGGGATACTGACGTGCATCAGTTTATCTTGAGGAAATAGCATGAAGTCCAAGTTTAGGATTAAGGCCAAACCTGTTCTTCACAGTCCACGTTTGAAAAGCCGTAGCAATGTTTCTGTAATAAGTAAAAGCAAAAATAGCTCTCTGGTCCTCGACAGTACAGCCTTCTTGAGTGGGAAAAAAGAGCAAACTTGGCGCACGCATTTAACAGTGGACGTTTTTTAATGCTGCAGACGTCTCCTTCTTAGTTCCTCTGCCCTCCTCTCTTTTGTATCTCCGCCAAAACTAAGAGCCATTCTTTTCCACTTGTCACATCCAGGAATGGTAATACGTTTATGACTTTGCTGGAGCAGACGGAAAACCTTTAATAGGAAGAAAAAAAATTAAGAAAAATGAATTGATATTCTTCAGCATGGGGAGGATGTGGCGTTCATCTGAAAAGTTCTCATACGACAAGAATCAAATTATGCACAGATGTGGCGAGCAATCTGTTTCAGAATATTTATTTAAAAAAACAATACATGTGGATTACAGTATTCCATTATTATCTCATAATGCAGTGGGAATAATGTCATTGTTGGGCCAGTGTTAAACACGGGGCAGTTGAAGAAAACTGCAATAGGAGTGAGGGAAATCCAATAGATGGAAGCCGCCGCAAAACCTTATCAACTGTGAGTTGCCGCTCAAAGATGTGCACATACAGATATTCTGCCTCTGCAGACACATTTGAAGAAAGCAATCCACTTAACATGGAAATTGCCCTTTCATCTGTTCAGAGGGACTCACACCGAGGAAGCTAAGAGGCAACTAATCAACAATAAAGGAAATGGTTGAGCTGCAGCATCGACTTTGGGTAAAAATCTTCACTTTATGAACCCAAACCATGTCATTTCCTACATAGGCTATTAGCCCCAAATGAGATATTAAGCTCAGATTGAATTTGGTTAAATATCTATATTCATCTATTTTTTATCATAACTGTTCACTGTGAAACTGCAAGTCCCCCATCACTCCATATAACTGTGAGTTTTTTTGTGGTACAAATTGCCGTGAAAAAGAGCTCATTCCTGCAGACCGCGCTACGGCGCCTCTGAGGGCTACCGGGTCGGAGCTGAGCTATTCTCCCCGCGTGTGATAACTTAGAAGCTCCGCGCGGTGGAACGGCGTGTGAAATATGGACCCCCCCGCCACGTTTCGACTCAGCAGCTAGTCAATTGACTTCAAAGGCCACTTAAGATTTGAGTGTGTAATATTTCATCTGATCGAATTTGCATTAAAGCACCACTTTTCTGCCTACCTCTTCATTTATGTGAATCAAACAACCAGAACGGGGCTTTTGGGGTTCGTCTCTTGTTCCCCGGCTGGACCGATGGTTCACACCTTTTGTCTTAATATTGGTTGACTTCTGTGCTTCTTCCTCCCACACAGTTTGGGTCAAAAATGTAGTTTCTTTCATATTCAACATCTGACTGTTGATGTCTGATTGCCAAGTAGAAACCAGGAGGCGGCATGTAACCGGCTGTTTAGAGAGTAGACACCAAAGGGATTTGTGAACATTCACAGTAACTGGAATAAAAGGCAAAGGATTGTATCTTAGCTGGGTGGGAGTTACCGCTGCCTCTGTGAGAACCACTCTGAGTCCGAGTGAAGACGAAACACACAGTAAATGATGTGCATAGTTTAGCCTCTTACATGGGACATGTGAGAGCCCATTGGCCAAAGGAAATCTAATTAAGTTTGGAGTAAAGCACATTATGGCCTCATTACTGTTGATTGACCTCTTGGAGACCTGTTACTGGAACGCTGGAGAGGATGCCTGCATACAGACAGAAACATTAAGAGGTTATGTTCTGTGAGGAAGTGAATGGAAAGCACATTAGAAAAAAAAGACATTACTCCATTCAACACACATATTCACCCCTTAGGAGGATTCTTGCTCTTTGCAGTTCGAGACCATCAAGGATCTGATAAAACAACTAATAAATAGGATAGTGAGGAACCAAGACTTAAAGTGAGGCGTCCCGTTATCAAAGGGTAGCTGGAGAAGCTAATTTTCTTTTACTTCAGATGTGTGTTGCCCGAGGCGTGCCTTTGAAACCTGCTAGCTTTTCAACTAAAGATGAATCGGTGTGGGGGGGGGGGGGGATTTTGCTAAGGTGCAACGGTGTTATCTGACAAAGACGTTTTTATATTATTGTGATATGTGGCCTGGTCTTTTTGGTCAAATGATGGCTATGAAAGCGGTTCAAGTCAAGGTCGCAGGCAACTCCACAAGACTGAACAAGTATTTGCAATGCATGTACAGGGACTCAGCAGAATCCCATAAAAGGTATCCAACACATAAAAAGCAAAGAAAAGAGGAATCCCCTTAAAACATCTCAGATCAGTAGGCGTCCGTAGCTTCAGGCTCGCTCCCATCTTGCTTCATTAAATTCTCACACAGCCCTCATCAAAACACATCTTTCATCTAGACACAGTGGCGGTGCAGCGCAGAGACCAGACTGCACCGCCGCCGATAAGTCTGCATGTTGTGGAACGGACGCTTGCTGCTGACGCAGTGGGATAAGCAGGCTGCTGTTTTTTGTGTTTTCTCTCCTCACAAACAAAAGGGATCCTTGAAGATGTATAGAACCTTTGAAGTTAATCTTGCCGCAACAGCTGGTGTCGATGCGGACGTCCACTGAAGTGTCAGCTGTGTGCGCATGAAGTTGAAATATATCACAACTGGGAAAGAGAAAAGATAGATGGCCCAAAAAAAAAAAGAGGACTGCCGTGTGGGTGTAAATTAATTCACAAAAGTGAACGGTTTGATCGGGTTGCATTAATAGAGATATCTGCCTTGTCTTTTTATTGACTTAAAGGCACTGAAGCCAACTTTAAGCCAGAACAAGACAAAGACTATTGACTTTTCTATTATTTTGGAATTAGTCCTTTAATTTATTTTTCCCAAATGTTTTGTTTTTCCAGCTGTTGTGATCACAGACGCTATATTTTATGAAACTTTCTGTAAATAGAGTAGCGCACTTGGGTTTTTAGAAATATTTCCTTTGTCTTTTTTTTGTCTTTGAAATATTTCCTTTGTCTTTTAGGCTGGCTGCCAGTGGGCGGGGCTAATTCAGTAAGAGACCCCAGGTGTATTAAGTGCTCAGCCAACCCACTGACAGACAGACTTTCCTTATGTCATGACTATTTTCTTTTACACAAATACATATACCAAATACCATTATTCCAGCTGAAAGCTTGGGAATTAAGTTTTTTCCATTGGTTTATTATTTTTTCAATTGCAGTAATTACTACAGTGCTTGCATGTTTTTGTTCGCCATTATAATTAGGGAAACAAAACACAATACAACTGTAAATTACTAACTCAAATGTAAAACTATGCTATTCAAATGGGTATCGTTACCACATTATACAGAGGTCTAGCTTCAATAGTTGGTGGAGGGAACAGAACTTTAAGCTTGGTCATTAGATGTGTTTTTAGACTTTTCTTTTTTTACCTTGAAAGCTTCAGTGAACTTTTTCTCCTGAAGTTGTTACACAGGATTGTACCTTCAGACTTTTGAAATAGAATAAGTTGTTGAGTTCAGCCGCTGACATTTTGCACTTCACTGCTTCAAAGCTGGAGCGTCCATTAAAATGTTATCAATGCTTCAATGGCCAGTCACATTAGAGTGTGTCTTGGAAAAAAAAATGAATACATAGACTTTTTACTGTGAGACGTAACCACGCCCAGGTGTTATTTCTGGTGTTTCTGTTTTGGACTGAGTGTGTGTGTGTGTGTGTGTGTGTGCGCGCGCGTGTGTGTGTGACACAGTTATGACAGACATCACTGTCACAGATATTGGTGCTGCACCCTGTCAGGTGGCCACAGGCATACATGCAACTGCATGAACTGAAGCATTAACTAAACATTACAGACAGACCTAAGCGTTGCTGTATGATTTATGGGGACTGGCAGAATGAGTTTTTTTTTAAGTGTGATCTTCATCTTACACACATTCAGATATTAATGTAAAGCAGTGTATATATTTATAAGTGTGTGCTGTGTATAAATATATATATTATTTTCGTTTTGATGTATGTATGATGTATTCTGTGGGTTGTCAAGAGTCAAGTCTTCAGAGTGCTGTCAGGTCTTCTCCATGTTTCTTTATAACGCCTCTATTTCACTATGTTTTTCTTTCATTATTTCCCTCTACGTGAGGCCTCTCTGTGCTTCTCCACAACCCTAATCTTTTTGCTTGTAGTACCTGCTACTTGAGTGTCTCGCAGCTCATTTTCAGGTGCCTATTCTGACTCGGCTAGTCTCACCCGTTGTTGCCGGCAATCACACAGTGTACTCACTGAGGGGTGAGCTGGATGTGGCCTTTGCCAATCAACAAAAACACAAAAATGTCTGTACTCTTTAACATAGGATTGGAAAAACAAACCTTCAGGTAGTTCACAGCGGAAGGTGTTTGAAACTTCTATTCCAGCAGAACGTTTGTTTATGAACACCGACCCCACAAAATACTTGAGAATATGAGTTTTCTCTCTCTTTCATTTGTGTTTTAAGACCCTGGAACATACACAATTACCTTTTAAGGAGCTGTGACTGTGCAAAATGTTGTCATTATGTAACATTTATGTTTGTCATAGCTCATGCCAGTACCAGTATTCCTATGTGTGCGAACATGTTTGTAACGCTACAAATGTGGGTGGCACAGATGGAATATCATTGTTGTTTTGTTGACTAAACATACACAATATGTACAATATTTACTCTACTTATTACACTCGCTCTCTCTCTACATATATATATATATATATATATATATATATATATATATATATATATATATAGCTTGATAACCTAAAGGATTGTTGCTGAGAGATTGTTTTGGAGTCTCCTTCTCTCCCAGTGTTTACTGCCTAATAGAGCGTAATTATCCTCTCTGTTCGACTGTACACGAGTGACATTTCAGTCTGCACATTTCCTTTTCAAGTAGTGTTGGTGTGAGACGAACACTCTGACCACGCTTACATTTAAGGGCCACGAAAGCCAGACAATACACCTCCGAAGCAAGGAAACCAAAGGTGAGCACATTCTAACATTACACCTCAAGCGTGAGTCATTGAAAGGAGAGCAATTTATCGATTGAAGCTGTTGCTTTTATACAGAAATGGAAGACACCACAATGGCAAGAATCTCACTGGTTTTAGTCTCAAGGCTTTAATCGCCCCGCTAATGCCTTCTCCAAGGAGCTGTTAATGTATTAGAAAGGTCCCTTATACCCAAATAACACTAGTTATCTTTGACCCATTTATGTACCGGGAGGAGTGACGGTGACACTGGCAGGATTTTGAGGTCTATTGTGCCATCACCGCGCAGCATATTGTGCACCTTCTTTTTTAAATTCACGTTAAGCCCTTTTTTTATTTGCGTATAATGTTCGTGGCAGGAGCTGAGGCTGCTTCCCCAGCTGAGCTAAAGAGACCTCAATATGCTTGTCTTAAAATGATCTCAACTTCTTTCTTTTTCTGTCGTTCATCACAGATCAGAGTAAAGCACACTTTGACTGTTGTTGTCTTTATACTGCTGCATATATCATGACCATAAGGTAGGAAACTCATGTTGTTCTATGTCCCAAGAGTTTTTTTTGTATTTTAAAATGATAATAATCTAGAACCATATGTTAAAGAACCCTGTATTGCTATTCTTTCACAGGGCCTGCTCGAATCACAGCTGACACCTTTTGTAGTAATTCATGTTCTGTCGTAATTAACCAACATAACGCATCATCTGGTCAGTCAGTGCTCATTTGTAATATGTTACACTAAGTAATTGCAGTGTGCAATTTCAGTTCTTGAATATTCATGCAGCCATACTATTAAAGCATCTGTTGGAAAATGAGAATGTTTATGATGCCCTGATAAGCTAACAGAGGTTAGCAGGCATAAACAGTAATAGATGCTGTAGCATGCAACAACAGCACTTAATTTCACACTGTGCTGGTCCTTAACAAAGACTGATCTGCCATCATTTCACCTTTTGTGGCTGCTGAATAGACCAACATTTGATTGTTCCATGGAAAACAAGTCAATGGCCATATTCATGGCAGAACAATGGGACCCATGGACATGTGTGCTCAACCTGATTGTAGATAAGTAATGCATTTTTGAAACCTTAAGGATAAATATCACTTTCTGGTGCGCCTTAAAATGACATCTCTCTTTGCGCACTAACTGTTAAGTCTCTCCCGATAAAAGCATCTTCTAAATGAAATGAAAACAGGCCTTAATGGATATCCCTAATGGGTTTCCTCTCAGCTTGACAGTGACGATAGGAGCCATTTAAAAAAAATCGTATCGAGAAGAAAATGGAGATTTGTTTCTTCACATATATGTCATCAGTCGGGCTTCCAGTGATGAAGGAAGAGCCTTTTAGCTCTCAGTCACATCCATTGTGTATAGCACGCCTGCCTTACAATGCTTTTTAAAAAACATTATCTTTGAGAAAATGCAATGCACATCACATTTAGTTGGACATCATGCAAGTGCGTGAATGGAAGTTCTAATTGCAAGAGAGTTCTAACATCGAGTAAGTACAGTGACGTCTTGATTCATTTTTATGTAATTGTCTCTCAGTCCCAATAGCCTATTAAAGTGCATAGACCTCTTTATGTAGCGGGGCACTAAGTGGAGTACAAATCACATTGGAATGTCTACAAGTACCCCTCCTAATGTTCATCAAGCTCAGTACCCGCCGACACTTGCACAAGAAATATAACAAAGAGCTCCACGATGAAGTCCTACTAATAACAATTTCAGTATCTCTCAAAGTAGTGCGGTTTAGAGACACACTGCTGGAAAACTAGAGAAAAGCTGTGTCATTTGGAATTGTATAATACAGCTGAATAATTTGCTGAGCGATGTTTCTTTTTAAATCTATTCAGAAATACATTTTCAACCATCTTAAAGTGAACCGCTTGCTTTCATATTGCTCAAAATTTGTCACCAGATTTTGGAGCATTTAGTACCAGCAGGTCGGAGGACAGTGACCGCTCATCTAAAATGACTCTGGAAATGTTTGGTGATGCATACTCATTTTTGTTGTCGTTGTTATTTTCCACTTGGAGGCAGAAAAACCAAATCACAAAGCCTGACACTTAATCTCCTTTTAAAGCTTTTAGCGACTTATTGGCGTACAGTCGCCTACTTTCATTTGTATTAAGTTGTATTTTTGGCCACTTTATGAATGTTTAGTGCAACAGATTATAAGCTGTGTTTTGGTAGCCTTCAAAAATGTGTTATTTAGCTCGGTGGAGGCTTCACGTTCCTCACGAGCCAGTCCTGAGCTTCGTCTGCTATTTGGTGCTGCTCCTGGAGACACGGTTGTACAGACTGCACTATAAATGTGCGTTTTCAGGCTGTTAAACCCAAACTATGAGCTAAGTGAGCCTAAAAAGCTGTGTGAAGATGCAGGGTTGGGTGATAATTCTATGTTGCTTTGTCACTATAGACATCTTTAATATCGCACACAGTCATTTGGTTAAATGCTAGTGTCAAATTTTAAATGGTGGAAATGTACTAGTTCTACTCCCCCAACACTCAGAAGTATCACAAAATCCTACTTAGAGTCTGTTTTTAGTTTACTTTTACTTTTCAAAGCTTGTTTCCACTCATTATTTAATTTTATTATGTGCCATACACAGCCTATATTTTATTGTGGTTTAA
Source organism: Anarrhichthys ocellatus (assembly GCF_004355925.1). Classification (NCBI taxonomy): domain Eukaryota; kingdom Metazoa; phylum Chordata; class Actinopteri; order Perciformes; family Anarhichadidae; genus Anarrhichthys; species Anarrhichthys ocellatus. The sequence goes on along the minus strand of NW_022280062.1, from coordinate 3,690,000 downwards.
GTTCATAATAATGCCTCTACAGTATCAAACCACAGCTATGCATGAACTCCAAATATAGAATCAATAAAGGAAAAACTCACAAATTGCATGACACTAGTCTCCTTTGATGTGTTCGTTATCATCGGAAAGTAAACACCAGATTAAGAATTTCTCCCTGTAGCTTCTTGGAAAGATGTTTTCGGGCGGTCGTTTCTGAACAGACATATACTGTATATATAACACCAACCTGCTTTCAAATACAGCACTTTAACGTTTTTTTTAAAAGTTGTGCCTCATCTACTCACAAGGCAAGGGCATCATTACAGTAGTGGCCACCTTCAGCATCAGGCCAGGTCGATAATATTTCTCGAAAACCATTATGGTTGTGTATTCCCGGGGGGAAAGTCCTATGGTGGAGAAAATAGAAGCAGAGCAATGAAGGTATCAAGTGATCTAATCGTTTCTGTAGCAAACAGCAGATAGTGAAAAGGGATTTCTTGTTCTGTCCGTGTCAGTATTCTAGATATACGATGGAACAAAGATAGCAGTAATGAATTCCCCGCCATCAAAATTCACAATTTCAGTTTCTGACTATTGTCAGTTGAGAGGGGGGGGGGGGCTGCAATTTCTGTATCTTTGCACAGAATGATCTGCCAGTGCTTGGGCACATACAGTACTTCACACTGTGCCGTTTGTGAGGAAGTAATCAAATGCTACTTATCTTCATCCTCATTATAATAAACAGACATCACAGTCACATATGGTTCTGGTAGACAATGGCCACAGATGGGTGATTAGTTGAAGTGTTCTGAAGGCCATGCTGTTCTTCCACCAATTGATATGGAGCTCGAGGCCCCCAGTGTAAAAATGAGGACTGTAATCACAGATCCTTCAGAGCTGTAACTCAACACTAATGAACGGCATCTTTTTACTCCTTCATTTTCCGTGCCAAATGTGGCCGCTTTTAGGAAATGGCGATGCATCTAAAACATCCCATTTAAATCAGATTTACATGTATCACTACCTAATCGACTACTTAAGTTCATCTTTGCCTTTTTAATGTATTCATATAGCTTCAAAGATGCTGTGTCTTATACATTTAGGGTCCATTACCTTTGTTGTTGCTGGCTGTGTTCTTAATAAATCACTTTTTCTTCAAAGCATCTAGTGACGTAGAGATCCGACTTTTTTGGTCCAGATACCGATACCTGGGCTTTGGGTATCGGCCGATACCGAGTACCAATCTGATCCCAGTGTGTCATTAATGGGCTGCACGCCTCACACTGCGGAAGATACAAGGATGATTCTTTTATGTGTCAGGCTTGACTGCTTTTCATAAGTTTGCAACTCAAAATGTAACAAAAAAAAAATACCTACATATAAATATACAGAATAACCGGAGCGATATCAGTATCAGTGCATCGCTAATATAATCCTTTCCATGCTGCAATGGAGTGCAAAGATCGCTGTATCAGGTGCTTAAAGCAGCTTTCCAATCCTGCAGCTGGAGAGGTATTAATGGCTTTGTGAATCTTTGGATGATTAGCCTTAGCTGGGACAGACAGCAAGCATTAATCATACATTTTGATCATGTGGATTTGAAGAGAAACTCTGCACTCTGCTCGGAGAAACCTGCGGAGGTCACTAATTGAAGTGGCTGGGGGGTCTACGGAAAGTGTGATCCTCTAACCTGGACCCCCAAAATGATGTGTTGATGAGTCTTGAAATATACCTTTCTCACATCGGAGGTGAGAGTACAGTACATCTGTATGCCTGGTATTGAGAAGGTCAGGCTGTAGACAACAGACCTGTCAATGCAGAGCTGATTAAGCCATTTTCAAATCCAAACCACATTCAACAGAAAAGTAAATAAACCTTCAGGTTTTTCTTTATGTCCCATCAAAGGCAATAAGTAATGTGTACGATGGGTCAGTTTATTGTCACATTAAGGACAAACCAGAAGTGAAGGCTACTGCATGTAAATCTACAAGGATTAATGTCCCTCAACTAATGCAAGCGCAGAATTAACAGCCTCCCGTCCACAGAGAGACGGCTCGAGTGCACAACTTGTCGCTAGGATTCTCACATTGAGATAGAAAAGCATTTTGGTCTGTCTCCTCTTTTTCATCCTCGCCTGGAAAAACTGGAAAGAGAAGGCAGTGTTACAGACAGACAATGATGAGAAGGGGAATAGATTTGAAATAATGAGGTCTGAGTTACAAAAGGAGGGGTGTTGAAATCATTTCCAAGGCAATGTAGCCCTTGTAAGTGTGTCTATATTGGACAATGACGTACCTCCCATTTCATGTTGAATGCTCACATTCGGTGCCAATGCAGGATATGGTGTGTCCCAGAGGGGAGCATGTATGCCGGTATATGGCGTATACCCGCAGGGCCATTTACCAAAATGCTCATCTTGCAGATTAGTGCCTCCTTCTAAGCAACATCAGTACTTAAACCAAGTGTTTCAGTGGTCTAACCCTGACCATACTTTAACCAAAATAGATTTGTTTTCCTAACCGAAATATTGGTGTTGGACTAAAAACTTTGTCACTGAACTTGTTCCAGCTTCTCAAATGGTACTTAAATCAGTTACTTTGTCGTTCCTGAAAGTCAACTGAATATCTTTGGGGTTTGGACAAAATGATTGAACAACTATGGGTAGATAATGAAAATAATCGTTAGTTGCCGCCTCCTCCGTTTTCGCTGAATTGTCCAGTATTGATGGTCTTCACTGGTGATTAGGTTGTATAACTTGACAGCTGTGATGATGATATATCCTTTATTGGTTTGGATTCCAACCTTTGCCCTTTTTCCTTATTGTCCAGTCAGCAGGAAGCCATCATGTACCTGCTGCAGTGTAAACAGTCCATTCAAAGATCTTCTATCAGCTCTAATGAGGGGATTTTAACTCAAAGGGCCGTTAAGCCCATGAAAGCAGTTGAAGGCATGGCACGTCCCTGGAAGACGGTGGCCTTGAATCACCTTCATAAAGTTCCCCAGTATGAAATAAGTTGATATGGATTAATTCCTTTCTGTCCGAAATGCCAATTAAATTAGGAATTAACTTTATTTCTTGCTCAGACTGATTATTAGCGATTTCTTGATCCTCTGATTGGACTCAACAGCTCTCCCATAACAACAATAGACGAGTACCATCTAGCTCACTGGCAAATAATTAAGGATTACGGACCCAGCAAGACTGTGTTAATTACGTCTACGGCAACAACAGGATCAGCCCGATGAGGGGCTCCGTGGAGTCTCCATGATGACCAGCTGAGAACGAAAGGAAATCAAAAATGAGCATATTGTACTTATTTGACTCACAGCGCTTGTATAGTGTGGTGCGTCATTATCTATTGTCGATTGGTGAGATGCATACAATAACATAAATCTATACTTTTCAGACTCATCCGCGTAAGAAGTCATCACTCATGAATAATACCCGCCCACTGTGGGCTTTATCTGCTGATCTGTTGTGCGAGATTTGCATGGGCTTTACATGTTAAGCTCTCGGCTTCTCCTGCTGATGTAAAGCTATCGATCTTTCAATTATTACATGCACTTTGTTAAAGTTGCATATATTGTCTTTTCAAGGTATTAACTTGATAAATAGTTGGGTAAAATGTCTCTCTATATTGAGTGTGTTACTCAGGAACTTCGACACTGAGGGGAAGATCTTTTCTCCTAGCCGCAGTTCCGAGAGAAAGCTTTTGTCTTGTAACTGCACCGGAGAGAGAGGGTGAGCGAAATGAATAATTGATGGAGGGAGATTGATGAATTCCCCTCTGTGGAAAGCCGGTCCGATTGTGCGTTGTATTATCTGGAGTGACCACCATAAGCCTATTTGGCCCTCTTTTAGCGCTGCAGCTACAACTAGCTTCTTCTATTTCTTCTCTTTGCCTTCTCCTAACTTCTTCCACTCTCTTGAGTCCACAACTACTTTTTTCTTTTTTAAATGCCTGAACACAATCTTTCATTGCGTTAGGAAGGAGTTAATTGACTGGATATAAAAAATTCCAAACAAAAACAAAACTAGTTAATGAAGTTATTCAGGTGTGAATAGTTGTGTCTGATGGAACAGCCCGGCTATAACTACATTTTTAATGATAATAATATCTACAAACCAACTTTTTCTCTCTGGATATGGATTCTATTACCTCAGCTTGTTAGTACCAGTGTTCACTTTTTTTCCCAATTACCTCATAGTATGAAATTATTTGAATTCATTTGCATGTAAGGTAACCCTGAGGCCATTAAGAGTAGTTCTGCTAGGCAGCCTTGAGTGACAGAATGAATCCGACCGGCAGCAGAACCGCAAAAAATATAATTATAATTACATTCAGAAATAATCTATAATTAATGTGGATCTGTCACATCATGGCAAAAAAAAAACCTCCACGAGGTCAGTGTCAGCATTGATACTGATCCAGTGCATCATGTTGGCACACGATAGCAATATATCTAGATACAGATCAGTATATCTGAGTGCCAATGACGATATATTGGCTGATATTCCTTTTTTATGTACGTAAGCAGAAAACAAACACATTGGTTGGATAGGCATTTCCTTTTTTTGACAAAGATATGGGCGGGACATTGTAGGGTTGAAACTTATCAGTGCTGTTTGTACATTTCTGTTCCTTTCATTACTTGGCGACATATATGCAGATCAGTTTGAGTATTAGTTGTTATTTTTGCATACAACCTGCCATATTGTCGTGTGTATCAATATTGGAAAATGTAAATAAATATGATTTCTTTATACTGCACTTTTCAAGTGCTTCACAGTTAAATCAGTTGAGCAAAAAACAAATGTTACAGCCCAGCACAAGAATAAAAAAATAAAATAAAACCATGAATATCATGAAACAAAGTCTCAACTCTAATTGGCTGGTTTGCATATTGATAGTGATGTTTTTCTCCCAGCCATAAAGTGGTTGTCTTTGATAGTAGGTAGGTCAGATAAATGACTTTGTTTTGCTCCGGAGCCCAACAGTGCGCCCACGGTTCAGGGCCGCACAGCGGTCGCACAAACACTAGATAAACCCGTTGGCTCGTCCCTTAGCCGGGAGTTGGATGAAGCGTACCATGACATTGAGAGACGGTGTGAACTTTCAAGTGGCACCAGACACCTCCAGAGATACGCCGCATAGCAAAATGTGTCACTTCTAACAAAGTGCGGTGCAGAAGCTATTTCAGAGTAAACAGTTGAGCCCGGGTTGGAGAGAGGTGAAAGAATAAGTGAGAGCGTGTGAAAACTGGTGAGGAGATTGTTATTGGCAAGGAGCAGTCATTTTACACTTTTATAACCGCAGTGAATAATGAATGAAAGGCAACTGCAGGAATGTCTGGAGCACAGCACAGCTTCATTTCCAGCACGATGTTCACTGACTGTCGATGAGAGGGAAATAGTGAACATGTTTTTCTTCTTCTGTTGAAAACAGTAGAAGCCTTTGTGTCAGCAAAAACAACGTACTCTCTATTTCTCTATCGGACGTTGTCGGTTTCCTTTTTTTTTTTTTTTTTTTTTTTTTTTTTTTTTTTACTGCTCCAGACTCAGCTACCATATTTGACAAAGACAGCAAAAGAGCCACTGCCAAACTGCTGAGGTCAGCAATCGCAGTGGATTCTTCCTTTTGAGCTTAAGCACTAGTATGAAATTGAACCACCCCCCTGCAAGATTACCCGACGAGAGAACCTTTTATGGCCCCGGTTTATCACAGTGGAGAGAGGTTCTACCGGTGATACTTTTATTTCACTGCACGGCATTATTGGTAAAGAGAGACTGTTGATCATATTCTCCACCACTTATCCAATCACGGCCAATCTAAGGAAAGATCTGAGAAGCCCTGTGGAAATTGGAGATAGTTATCAGTCATCTCGGGCCAACAGGATACAGAGGCACTGAGTGGGATTGTCTGCTTGGATGTCATCCACGAGGGGGATGTCAGCGAGAGCTTTATGAGAGCACACAAAATAGGTGGCCCTTTATGCGTTTAGGTAACCATCTGCGGTGAGAAGGTGACTGCAAGGTTTATGGATACCCCCCCCCCCGGCTTCTTTTTATTTCATCAGAGCGCTATAATGTTGGTCGTCCACAAGGTCATGTTGACATGTATGTATTGCATTCCGACTCGTTATTAGCCTCCTTTATACAGTTTCAGAGCCCGGGCGATACAACAGCGACCCGTCATTATCAACCGATGTCGATGTAACTGTGACAGCATGTGTATTTGCATTCATTTCCAAAGGAAATTATAAAACCGTAAACTGAATAATAAGTGTTTTATTGGCTGCATTTTATTTGATCTCCATCTGGTTTTAAGTTTCATTCAGTTTGGCAAAACAATCCCAACTCAATGTCCTGTTACTAGCTTTTCCAGAGCTTTCAACTGTATCAGACAAGCATAATAGTTGAGATTGTTTTGTCAAACAAGTATTTTCGATGTCAAGGATACATGTACTTGGACGCTTAACATCAACATGGATGAGAAGTCCTAAAACGGATGATATCATAACGGCTCCCAAGCTCGCATCAACAAATCCATCTGCATGACGAGCCTACTGTAGCCCTTAAAGAAGACCATGTCATTCAGTTGAAAGCTCTGGAACAAGCTTGCAAGTGAACCTGGCAGGTCCAAAATATATTTTAGTAATTTTTCTCATTATGAGCATAATTCTAATTACAATGTCTTTTACATTACATTACATTACAGTCATTTAGCAGACGCTTTTATCCAAAGCGACTTACAATTCAGATTCTATATTAGTTCTATATTAGTTCTACACCGTAGGCACAGCTACAGGAGCAATTCTCTTTTATGGTTGCTGTTTACAAAATATATTTATCTTGTATAAACTTTCACAGTCAACTGTAATATATATTTTTATTATTATGCTACAAAATGTTCGTGATGTCCGGCAGACGTAAGGCTAGGGAGAGGTTATGCATTTGGTCCTGTGTGTGTGTGTGCGCGCGTCCGTGACTGTGCACCTCTGTGTCTGTCCACGGCTAATCTCGCATTCTGCTGCAGCAAACTGCACAATATTTTGGGTCCCCAGTTATGGCTGCATACTCAAAGACCTCTTGTGGTATAGGTGATGCACACTTTCTCAAATCACTTTTTATTTGCCTGTTTCATACTGCCATTGACTGCCTGGTCAGTGTGTTTGGCTAACAGCGAACAGATCAACCAGTGCACAAACTACTGAACCTCGCCGCCACTCAGCCGCTGCTAAGCAGGCGGACAGCTTGGTGAGTTTACCATTGTGTTTTGGTACAGTTGCATTAATGTGTATTATGTGACAACTACGAACTTATTGCTTTTATAGCGTTAGCTGCTTGTTTTTTTTTTTTTTTGAATGAAGTTTTCTTGACGGCGCTTTGCAGCACTGGTTGTTTTCATTAATAAAACAATACAGCAGTGGTCGCTGCTGACTCACCTGCCGGAGGTCTGCAGTCTACTGAGTGCAACTTTCTAGTTTATTTTATGTATTTATGTTGAAAAGTAAGGGAAAATATCTGCCATTTTATTGTTTTCTTACTCTCAAATAATAACATCTGTATCTGCCTCTAAAACCCTGTATCGGTTGAGTTAATTCCAATATGTATTTATTTAACCAGCATGACAACGATAACAATGTTCAAGTGTTCCACTATAATATGTGAGCTGCGTGAGATGCTATGCTCTCAAATTATTCTAGCGGCATCAAAACCAGAGGCAGAGAGAGTGAGATATGGTCCCTTTGTGACGAGTCAAATTAGTTTTTCTATTCAATATTCAAGGAGATGCCAGATATGTTTCTGCTGAAAGCTGAGAGGTTAAAAATGATGATACTAATCATACCCCTTCACCGATAATTGCCCAATATTCTCAAGTTACGTGCCCCCATTAGATAGATATTGATTCTCCAGCCCAGAGGGATACCAGGGGTTCAGATATCCAACCAACAGCAGTAAAATAAGTATTATATTAAGCCTGTAGCTGCATAGCGGTGGTCATTTAAAGTCTTTAAAAAGTTTAAAGCTGGAAATATTTAATTAAAATCCACCATTAACATATGGCCCATGGCTCTAGAAAATGGGATCCAAGGAACAAATGGCAAAGCCATAATTCAATCTTTAAAAGGGAGCTCTGTCAATAGGCATCAGGTAAGGTCAGGTACTTCACAATCTCCATCTGTGTCTTCCTGCTGAGTTATGATCGCTCAATTATATTATAACATAAAAACTTTGCCCAGGTTGGGGATAATTGAGTTGAATTTACTAAAGGGAGAATAAAGAATTCACATTATAGTTTAATCCTCTCTTACACGGCGGGGAGGGGGTCATTCAAATGTGATTCAGAGAAAGGAAGGCAGTCAAAAGATTCTCAGCCTTGTTGCTCAACTCCTCCGCAGATTAGAATATTAAATTAATCCTGTGGTATCTGAAAAGCAGTGCAGGGCTCACTTTTATCTGAAAGATTTCCATGCTTTGAGAGTTATGAATATATGGAAGCGATAAATCGCAGCATGTGAATATGGCTAGAATCACATCTTAGATTGAATCGTTTGCCATCATGTTTGATTTGAGGCAATGTTTTATAAAGAATGAAATACTGTTGCTGAATCCCAAGGTTTCCCCTCTTCTTCCGTATTCAGCATCTTGTCAATGTATTCCTGAGGCATTTTACACTGTTGACATGTAACATGAATACACTGGACTGTGTTGATCAGGGGCTAGTGTGACGTCACTGGATAATACAGATATAGTCTAAATAAAAGATGAACATGTTCCTCTCACCATCTAAAGCAGTATTGTGTTTATTAGACGTAGGTGACCTTGGCTTTTCTGAAGAAATCCCAAACCTCACTTAAAACGACTCTGCAAGAGTCACAGCGTCCGTTAACAAAGCCTGTGCAAAGGAGATGGATTTTGTTTGTAAAAGCAGCATCAACTCATCCCGCGCTTTATTACCAGCCAGATATTCTTCTTTACAAAGCATGAACCAAATAAGATAGCTCTGCTGGTGTAGCATCTGGGTTGCCTTTTATTATTTTTTCAAGCTTTGTTTGTCCCCTGGTGAAAAGAATCCCCTCAGAGAATACAAGCTAAATAAAGCTGAATATTGTTAATGTATTCTGATTAAAAAACAAGCAGAAGTAGAAGTTCAGGTTCAATCTATGGTTATTCAGGCTCCTAATGAGCAGTGTTTGTTTTAAATTTAATTCATGAAGGATGATTCATTCCTCCCGTTGAAGGGTGAAACGGTGTCTTTGTAAATCCAGAAACAAAGAAGGGTTAGTTTGTTCCATCAGAGGTCAACGTGGTACTCTGTGAAATATTAGGTCTCGCATCACGGCTAATATGAAGAGTTTTGGTTTCATCTGTGGGAAAAGGAAGGTACATCTTATTTTACAAAACAATTAGGCTGCTTACTTCACAAAAATGCAGTTTTGTCCTCTTTCTAGCCTCAATACAACATTTCATTTCATCTCCATGTTAACGAGTTACATTGCTGCCATTTCCCCTGTTTAGTTAAGTGTGAACTAATCAGATTGGAAACAACTTCATGAATTAAATTCTGTTCACTGGTGATGCACACGAGGAATATTCATGAGTTGCTGATGACTATCGGCGATGGATGAAAACTCCCACATAAAACACAGGCTTTCAAAGGTGCTGTGAAGATTATTTCCCCCATTTTTCATTTGTCTCCCGCGTTCACACCACAGTTCACTCGTCTGATGACAAATGATCATCTGTAATGAGTTGAGTCATGTATTTAATTGGTAACAATTAAGTGTAGTGGAAACACACAAACAGAGACATCATGCAATGTTTAATGTATGATACATTTGACATTTTGTGTTCAGTTCAGTGATTCCCTTTGCTCCGATTCGCTGCTGTAGAGCTATTTGTACAACTTTGTAGTATTTTAGGAAGAAGTTGCCATTTCGTCAATGTTTTTATACAATAGATACTCCTTAATCTTTTAACCTGATCTAAATAATGACGGTCCTGGTTCAAAACTACATGTTAAAGCTTAATTAGCTAATGTGTTCGGGTCGCTTGCTGTTAACCAGATCGGTATTGGTGCTGATACTGATCTTATTAATTGGATCAGATATCAGCTGTGATGTGACAGTTGCACAATGAATACAGTTCCCTTGAAAATAGTACCGCTAGTACCTGACCTTAAAAAAAGATTCCATTAAGATATATGCAGCAGCTTATACATTTTAATAACTCAACCCCCCTGAAAATGGTGTGTTTGCTGGCCGCCAGTGGTTTAACTTCTCCCCTTGTTCCAGTGATGTACAGTTGTACTCCGATACTCTCTGGCATAATTGTTAGGTGTGGTTACAGGTTTAACCAAGCGCTGACCACACCATTAGTGAAGGATGAAAGCAGCTTGAAGCTTTTAACCTATGGGAATGACTATTATCCATATTAAACTCAGGGCGGGCGCTTATGCTAGATTGACTGCGGTGACTATGCTCACAAAAGCAGAGGAAAAGTGGCCTTTTGTAGTCCCTTGACAATAAGACACGAGGAGAAAGAAGTCAGCGTGGTGCTTTAACATTTGCAAGTGGCTTTAGTATTTATGTCTCCTAATGATCCAACGTCTCATAAGGCAGCTTTATAAAAAGGCAGGAGGTGTTTCCACCTCACAGAGGTTGTACGGCCATCAGTTACCTGTTATGACTTCCCTACACAGAACAGAAAATACATCCAGTGAGTAGTAGAGTCATAATCTGTCAATACCTCACAAGCGACTGCTATATCTCTTACCAGTGTCTTACCTCCCTCTTTCCCCCATTTAGCCCAACCAATTCCAAGGGTCTGGCCCTTGGGATGTCAGAGTTGATCCATAGACCTGAACAATACACTGTTAGCTGGCCTGTGCATGTTCCAGCCCTTTGATCTTCACCATGGGAGCCGTCTCCATCATCTCTGGGAGGGCTATCAGCACACAGGCCTTCAGAGAAAATGACTGCACCATCGGGGCGACCCAGTAAGACCAGTCTCCTGTTGAGAACGCTCGGGGTCTGTTGACAGTCGAGGGCTCTTTTTCTCTCTCTCTCTCTCTCTCTCTCTCTCTCTCTCTCTCTCTCTCTCTCTCTCAGCCTCCCACTGAAATATTTATCACCACAACTTATCGCCCCTTGATCAATTATACACCTGCCATGTACTGGCAATGAATTATTAACATGCCCATGATAAGCATCTCACCCATTGATTTTTGTCACTCCTTTGAGATGGATATACTGGAAGGGCTTTTCTGTCTGTCTCTCTCTCTCTCTCTCTCTCTCTCTCTCTCTCTCTCTCTCTCTCTCTCTCTTGGTAGCCAACTAGAGCGGACAATTCAGACTTACACAGCAAGTCCTTGCTATAGCTCTGTAGGTGCACACCATCATTGTTGATTTTCATTGTTTACATAAGGTTTTTTACTGTTATGACAAATCTTTAGGATGCAACTAATGATCGGTTGATGAATAATTTGATCCATGAAATGTCCTTGTGTCCATTCAGACTTTGTATTTTGTCAGACCAACAGTCAAAAACCCAAACATATATGATACAAAGCTGAGAAAACCTGCAGATTCTCATAGTTAAGACACTGGAACCAGCTAATTGCTTAGCATTTTTGCATGATAAATAACTTTTAATAATGAATTGATCACCAAATTTGAGGTAAATTGATATGATTACAATCAAAAACTGTTTCAGGGAGAAATAGCATTATCATACAATGCTCAACAGCACATATTCTGGTCTCCGCCACTGAATAAGTATTTGATAATTCATCTGTAATTAGAGGGCAGAATGTCTTTCACTCACATTAGCATCATTTGTCAGGAGCACCCTGCTCTTGCTCAAAAAGATCCACTTCTCTCCCTCTGTGGGCTGTCCATTGCAGACACGACCGTGGAAATATCCCAAGAGCTCTGAAGCACAACATGAAAGTGGGTTTTAAAGTTGCCTCTCTAAAGTATTCCAGCTTTGCCCCAAGTAACTCATCACCAAAACCGCTGTCAGCGCTCAGGTTAGCATGACATTTTCATCGAATTTGTTGATTTTTTTTTCCCGATGCTCGGAGGCATCATGAATCAGAATTGCGAAATGCTGAACATTGTGAGGTATTATTTCTTCTGAAGCAAGAAATGCAATAACCCACATGCATAATAAACAGCATACAGAGCCATTCATTCAAAGCAGCAACATTTTTGGATTACTTCCTGAGTAGTTTCAGGTAACATAAAGCAGCAGGTTCAATCACAAACTTCTTTTGTCGCTCCATGGCCACTGCAACCCCCACAGATCTATTTTCTCCTCTACCTGTTCGAGAAAGCTCAGATGAATTATTGTATTTCTCTTATTTCCTTCTACAAGAACACCCCTGTCGCCCATTCGTAATGGTTCCATCCAGTGCCAAGGCTAGCATATGCTCGGTGCCACTAAGAGTCGAAGAGAGAAATTGAAATGTTTCTTTTCTTCATAGTCACGGCTCCTAGTTCCGACAGACTTACCCTGCCGGGGTAAGATTGATTGCTGGGGAGATTGAGTTTGAAAGTCAGTTTTCACCGTGGATAAGGCGCTCAAGATTAGTTTTCAAAATGATGTGTAGATGCTTTCAGATTTTGGCAAGAGAAAGGCTGGACAGGGACCAGACTCATTTTTGTACTTCTTCCTCCCTCGAGTGTGAAACATCTCAAAGAAAATCTCAGTGTTCGATGCATTCCACAGTCTTGCGACTCTGTTCAGTAAATGCCATTTGACAGACAAACATCGACGCATCTTTCCGCTGTCAGAGTTCAAAGATGTCTGAATCAAAAAGTCTTCTCTTGTTTTCCTCCAAATATACACAACCGTTTGTTTCTCCTCCTCTAGTCCATTGTCATTAAAAAAAAACAAGCCGGTGGACTTCTGAACGTGTTCAGACGACTGTAGAAGATGTCAAGACGAGTCCGCAAGGCATATTAAACAGATCAGAGACTAAGAGATTAATAGCTATGCCCACATGAAAAACAGGGTAATTAATAAGGAGCTTAACAGCAAATTAAATAGACGGCGATGCAATTATGGAGGTGAGTGTTGATCAATAACCTTGACTAGCAGCCTCTGGGATGCTGCATCATACAATAGAACACAACTTATTTGGTCTGTCAGCAGAGAAACATCCCTAGATGACACGGCAGGAGTGTGTGTGTGTGTGTGTGTGTGTGGGGTTTAGGTTGGGAGCATGTAATGTATATGTGTGCACAATTCAGACATTCAGTACTCCAGGATGAAATGTAGTTTCCAGAGAGGAAATGAGCAATCGCGTGGTTTATGCATTAATGAACCATTGATTAGCGCCCTCGTTGGTATTTATATTCACTGTGAGATCAGGAGCGTCGGCCTTTTGACCCCCTAGAAATCATCATTAAACTGGTTAATGACAAGTTGTTTTAAATTTGCACTCAAGAGTAGTAGGTGAGCCTAATTGGTTGCAAAATAGAATTTGAAAAAGGGTATAATTAAAGGTTTTTGTTCCAAAACCCCATGCTGTCGGCAAATTGAATTTTCGGGGGAAAATCTAACCTGATTGAGTATTTCAAGAACGACTATATCCAGAGTTTGTTTTTAAGTAGCCTCATTAAAGTATATAAATTCTGTATATAAAACCAAGTGAGGTTTGCTTAGAAGACAAAATAATCACTTTCCCTTCTTGGTTATTTTTTTCCAAATGAAAAACAAATAATGATAATACCCCCAGCTTATAAACACCACAGAATATGGATCTATTTTTAATCATATTGCTCTAAGTGTGACATCCTTCAAATGAATCTCGAGGTTTATTTTTAAAGGTGCCCTGTGGAGTTGTAAACAAACACCGTTTTATTTACATTCAATATCTCACCAAAATGCCTTCCATGCATCCTTGATGCTCAGCAAATACTGTATTGAATATATTTTCTATCTTGTAAACAAAAGAAATCCCCTTCTCTATGCTTTGAAACGTGCCTTGTTTACGCATAAGTTCTTCTTCTTTTCTTCTATCGGAACAATACTATTACAGCTGATTACTGCCACTGGCATTTGGTATTCCTTGCTTTGCGTAGAGAGCTTGGTACCGGACTTTAAGATGGCGGGTCAGAGACGGCCGCTTGGTGTGGGAGGATCCCTTCAGGGAAGGATCATGATTAAATTGTTCACTAGAGCGCAAAATTGTTTACAAGAGCACAAAGTTCTGAATAGATCAATTCTAGCCTTTTCATTTTACTCTGTAAGTGCAGCAGATGAATGCATTTAACCTAAAAATGTAGATATTTTGTTACCATATAAATCCATGGTATCATTGCGCCTTTTGTCAACAACTCAACTGGGTACTTTTTAAGCCTTAGCTCATTGGTTTTACAGGGTGACTCTCACTGCTCTCATCAGTATTGCTTCCAGACATTGCTGGTTTTAACTGCCTCCATGTGTCCAAACATCAATCAATGCAGGTTTAAGATACAACAGAACACTTTTTGGTGTTACGGACAGACTTGGCAAGTATTTCCAAACTAAATAAAACTTGTCCAAGTCCTTTAATTCAGCTAACGATATCAGTACAATATCACTGGAGTCCATCTATTAGGGGTCAAATTGGATTGGTCAAGTCTGGCCGATAGACGACTGATGTTCACATCATGACTTTTTCTTTCTTGCTCATTGATCCCTCTCTGTTCAAGCTGTTTCTTCAGAAACATACTATAAACACGACGTTAATGGCTGATTGTATATCTAGCGCTCTGATAGTGCTTTGTTCTATTGTGAGTGCTCTGATTTATAAATGTAAGCTTGTTCTTTGAATTTGAAGAAGCCATGTTTCAAAATGTGCATCAAATATTCGACTATTCGTGCTCACCCCAACCATCTATGTTGAAAACCCTCCGTCTTCACAGCCCTCATATGTTTCACTGTGTAGGCTTGTTTCAGCATTTGAGTTAGGTTTGTTGTGAGTATTTTTAAAGGTTGAAATGTTCCTGTCCACCACCAGGATCTATCTTTGGTCTCTTTAATTTACATCTTCAGGTTCTCTCCACTACTCGGGACCTCAGAATATTTCTTCCTCCGTGTTTTTTATTTGAAAGATTCTCCCTTGATTAGATTTGTTCATTGCTTTGTTGCCTTAGGACCCTTTCTGATGGGACTGGGATTGAGATGGCATTATATATTAAACCATTACAGCTACAGGGTCACGACTGGTCCTGCCGTACGTTGTATTCCTCTTGAGCAAACTTAGAGATGTGCAGACACTCACTCCCTCTCCTCTGTCAACATGTGTGTTATCTTGCAGTCAAGGAGGTCAGTGGTGTTTCTCTAGTCTTAGCTTCATGGTTTTAGTTACAAACTACTTCTGATCAGAATGTGTTTTTATGGAACTGCTGCCTAATTACACACTTTTTAATCCTCTGCAGTGTAGATTTTAAAGGCTATGGATCAAAACAAAATCAATTTTACATGTACCAGACTTTAATTTTCCAAGAGGCACTTTATTATTGAAAGAGAACACTGGATCTCACTTTCAGAGCTTGTTACTGAGCAAGCTCCATTATTTCTCAACACTCAGTATCTCTATCTTGCCAACCGAATTTAAAAACACTTTGTCTGCGCTTGATGTTTTATGGGAAATAAATCTTATTTAATATTGAGACTGTCCTCTTCAGAAGAAAACAGCAATGTTGTTTCTTCCAATAACCAGTGTGTGCATTTAGTGCTGAAGCAGGAAGTTGTTTGCAGTCAATAATATTTCAATGTGCGTATTGAGTTATTAGGAACGAGAATTTGTTGTAATTCTAGAAATTCTCCTTTGAGAGCAGACGAGAAGTTATTCTACATTAAGAATTTGATTTCAAGTTACAACGGCAGAAGAACTGCCACTACTGCTAGTTAGTCCACAGGCCAGAGGCACATTTCAAATGTAAAATGTGTACTGTAGTGAGACGGCTTTTCTACTTTTTTCTGCCTTGAAAATCAAATCATGGCGAAATAATAATGGTTTGCCTGAAGCTTCTTTGAGTGTCTCTTGCTATTTTTTGTATTTTCTACAGAGGCACAGATGTAAATTAAAAGAGAACACATACCCAGAGTGCAGTATGCAATACCCACGTTGAAAAATGTGTTGGCTTTCAACTGTTTTTTTTTAATGTATGATGTGTCAAAATCTGAGAATTAGCAAGTTTTTGCTTTTAATGATCCAGTTTGATTTGCGCTTTACATTTCATCTGATCCGTATAAGAGTGGATTTAAAAAATTGAACCTCTGAACACAGAATCTTGTTTCCTCAGGGTTTTTTTTCCATGAGTAAGTGATCCACAAAATCCCAGTGCGTGGAGAGATAAAGGGAGGGAGAGAAAAAAGACACAGGGAGTGTGGCATTGGGGGGTTTCGGGGGGGGGGGGGGGGAGGCGGTAAGAGGACAGAGTGTGACACAGGAGTGCATTTCAGCTCCACTGCCTCCCATCGTGTGCGTGTGACCGTGGAGGATCTGAAAACCTCAGCTTCGCCCCACAGCAACGGCAAGGAGAGGAATGTTCTTGGAGAGACTAAATTTAGACCCAATGTGCTGTACCATCAATCCTGATTAAGATAACGGAGGAGCCACACTGGGTGTGGGAAGAATATGGCTGAATGTTGAATCCAGGTTACATAAGCGTAACTTTGCGTTTGGCTCACCGCGGCTGGGAAATGAAAGAACTTAAATATTTGTGAGAGCCCCGTATTATGCCTCTTTAGGCCCACTATAGGGCTTTATCAGGACAGTATGCACTGACTTAATATCTGCATGGAGAACGTCTCCAAGCTGTGTCACATTTTTCATTGCAGTGAAGAAAATGGTGAAGATAGATTGAGATTTGGGGTGATTTCCATCACGTTTAAAGCAAAGTTTGTACTAGTCGACTAGTCTTAAAGTAAGAAAACAACCTAATAGTCCCGGTTAGGAATGCACCTCTTGAATCTATGTTAGATATTATTACAAAGGTATCTTATAATTGTGGGACGGACTCACAACTGCTCATGTTGATGAATAGCTAATTTCTCCTCTTTTAATGTGTTTTGATGGAAACTCTGAGGACTGTACAGCTTTTAAGGGGCATGTTTCGAGGTGTGGTTTCTTTGATAAACAGGCCTCTCAGGTTTTAACACTCATCTGTGATGGCTGCTCTCACAGCTTGTCCACTTCGACTCTATCTAATTGCCCCAACTTTAATTTTCTGTCCATCAACGGCTTAAAAAGGGCAGTGAACATTAAACCGAACCTCCAGACTTCTAAAAAGTCCAGACTCCATTTCTATGTTGTGTTACAGTCTACACGTGTAATAATATTCCTAATCTGCCGTCTTATTCGGCGTAACCACAGACATGCGCACGTCAAAGAAAGACATTCACTCCCTGCACTTCACTGGGCTTTGAAATGACACTATCACACGTTATGGCTGCACTCATTTAAGGCTTTGTAACTATTACATTTTGTCCTATACAGATTTGTATCCGTGTTGTTACATGTGTGTGTACACACACACACACACACACACAATCATATCCATACAAATGACTGGAGGTTTCACTAAGAGCTCTATTACCTTTTTACACAGAGGCTTGTGTCACAGTCTGACATTTTCATTTTCATCACCTCATACATTGTGAATGAATAACAACATAAATAACAACTGTCTGAAAGGCATTTAAACATGACTTTCTTTCATTTTGTCATGAATTAAACTGACTCAGAGCTTGTGAAAACTATGGTAGGATTTTATACTGTATTTACATAAAAGACCCCTTCTTTGTACTATTTATCTTTTTATTTATTTTACACACTTTTTGTGCTATTTGGGTTATTTACGCACATCAACAGATGCTTATTTCTGCTTTGCAGTTTGTACAGTATTAAGTGTTTCCACTATTTAACTGACTATTTGCACTGACTTGACATCCACTACTAACTGACAGCAGGGCAAGAAAACGCATCATTTTGGCCAGGGAGTCGAGGGTCCGCCCCAAACTTCTGCACGCTCTGCTGCAGGTGAAGCAACCTCCTGGCCGCGGAGAGCACGAGGCGAGGGTGCTAGTCGTTTCCTCCTGCCGCTTTGGATTTAATCCAAATAAACAAAACGCACATGAATCATGGATGACTTTTGACAAGTCCTCGGGGCCGCTCTTCTTCTTCTTCTTCTTCTTCTTCTTCTTCTTCTTCGTTCCTTGGACTGAGGGCCAACTGGACGCTGCAGTGACTCAGGATCGCCTCTCGAGGTACAATTGGTATCGCAAGACAAGACGGGGCCGGGGGCCAGTCAGTTAGCAAGTTCAGTAGATATCTCTACAACACAATACATAGAGATCACAGATCAACACTGTAATCTCTTCACATTCTGTTGATAATTTTAGTTCATTTTTTGAATGTTTTAAACTGCCATATTTAACACATTGCACCTTTTAATGAAAACCTACCAACATGAAATTAAACTTTGATGTTTTGCCATAGTAGAATTCACAGTCAATCACTAATTAAAGATGATAAAAATATAGTATGTGTTGAATGAAAATGCATCTTTATCTGCTTAAAAGCTGCTTTACCTCCTCTAGATGTGTTTTATAATAAACAGCAGCCATCTGGGTACTTACAACCCACAGCCAACTCATTCAACATTCAACTGTTCTCCTTCAATCACTCTTCACAAACAAGTACCAAGTTATTAATTCGCAGCGTATTGACAGCGAGGCTACTCGACATGTTGAGGTCACCATGGCAACATGGCAGGCCAGCAAAAATAGGGCTCGTAGTTCATCCACAGTCTGAAGTATTTCTTGTTTTTAAAATGTATTTTATTGTTCTCTCTTATCCCACGCGCTCTCTAAACACTCTTGAGTCCCCTGTTGTTCTTCCAGTCACATCTTCATGTCAACGTGTTGCACAGACATAACAAAAAGAACAACGTGTTAATGTGATTCTCCGTTGAAAGTTGCTCTGCTGGCATATAACAGGAAAAAAAAAAGCCTCCCTCATTAATAGCAGAGTAAATGCCATTTGCATTCACCAAAAAATTGTGATGGATTTTTCTTGTCAAACATGCATGTATTCTGTTCCAGCTTAATCAAATATTCATTCAACGGCCTTGTTCCTGAAATAGTGCAATAGTTAACGCTTCACTTAGCGGGGGGGGGGGGGGGGGGGAG
>NW_022280062.1:3600685-3670726 GCF_004355925.1 Anarrhichthys ocellatus | reverse complement strand
GGGGGGAAGTACAGTATTGATTAATACCCCTTTGTTTCATTTGCATGCAGACTACTGCGTCTTTGACTCGTGCAGATGTCATTTTTCCGAGCTCTCTTGAGCTGACGGTGGCACGATTCATCATGTAAATAAATGCGTCAACATTAAAAAAAAAAGCTGTTTTCATAGAAGACATTTATAACATAAACACATTAACTGAACTTATGGTGTCACTTTTGTTTGCACTCGGCTTTTCAAATTACTTGTCTGTGTCATTCTTTAAACAAGATGTGCTCTCAGTTGTGAGGGCATCATTCATCCAAAGCCACGCGGAAAAAATCTCAAATTACAATCCAGCTGGGACACCTCTTCTCTTCTCTGAGCTCAGCAGGACTTCTCTTCTCCGCAGTGGTGTGGAGATGTGGAGGGACAGAGTCAGTGTTGTCTATCCGGAGAAGGAGCTCCTGCCTCGTCACATTGTGACTGATGGATGGGCAGGTCAGAACAATCACTCAAACTGTGTCCTGCACTTGTCAAAGGCCTTAGACGTACCACATCACTGTCCATTAGTCACATCATCCTCTCGGTCCTGGCCTGTTTGGGTCAGCGCTTTAGCCAAATAAGGCTTCCCGGAGTCTAAAAGCCAAGTGAATGCTTCGTGATGTTAGAACATCCTAAAATGTGTGGGAATAGTCAAATATAGCCTCTATTTTTTTGACAGGAAAAATTGTGCAGTGTTTGCCATCCACTTGGGTCTCTCCAGTCCTAGACGTCAAATCACAGTGACAGTGATGCAACACAGTATTTTTCTGGCAACAACTGTTGTTATGTTTTTGCAGCACATTTCTACTGACATTCAGTGTAGTGTGCTGAATAGCACAGGTGGAGGAGCCTGATGTCAGACTGACAGAGCCATAAGTAATGGAACCAAGCAGGGACCCGCACCGCCCACACCGCCCAGGGACAGACAGCCACTGCCAGCCACACAAGAGTGATGAGAGGAGCCCAGCAGCACAAGGACACTCATCTAATGGTCCACCATAACCAGTGCTACTGTCGCATATCTCAATCAAACTGCACACACACACACACACACACACACACACACACATACACAGACAGAATATATCCTGTTGGGTACATTTCACAGTGATTAAGATGAAACGCTAAAACTCCCCAGATAAATACGTACATCCCTCGCCTTCACGCTGAAGATGATAAAGTTACATATCCAAAAAAAAAAGAAGAAAAATATGATTAAAGGCATAGCAAAGTAGACACCGGTCAGCGTTCAATAAACTAGTAGTGGGTCCTTGAGAAGGAATCCTGCCCTGTGATCATTAAGAGGTCCGTGCTGTGAGTCCAGATGGAGCCGTCACAGTGAAGCATGCCGACACATCTCCTCAGTGTCTGACTCTGGGATCCATTGCTCTGGGCTAAATGGAGGAGAAGGAAAACCAACATGACCTTGTGTCAAAGGATTAACTCACATTGAAAGAATGATGACTTATTGCAAGAAGCAGCATCCATGAGGAGTCTTAGACAAATGTAGAAATGCTCACACGTACTAGTCAAGTGTCTGTCCTTATAAATGTCCTCATAGCTGCACAGTAATCGCCTCCCAAGTCAGATGGTGTCTTACAGCGTGAGACAAGGAACTGCAGTATCACGTTGTTCAGCAAAAGCTCTGCATTTCTGCTTGATGAATTGATTCAGAGATCAACTTTTTTTGTTTTCATTCTTAAAGAAAATGCTTCTCAATGGTCAGAGGCTTGACTACACAGGAGCATTTCAGTTGTCCGTCTCGCGCAGATCTGACAGCAGATGCATCATTTGACACTTGAATTATTACAGCTGTCTACACGAGCTGCCTCACAGGTCTCGAGTCACTGCTGCTGCACGCACATAGCTGAGATCCAAAGCGGATTTTTACGTTTCATGTCTGTTTTTACACACATGAAGGACAGTGATTGTGTGGTGGGCTCTGCGCACTGCCAACACGCCGGTGACCTACACTCAATAATACAGTGACAGTTGGTGTTACTCATTAACTTACAATATCATCATGAATATGTACTGTGTAATCAGTGAAGGAGACGGTAGACACAAATCAAGCACAAGAGGTGTTGGATTCACTAATGCTCGCTGGAAAGGTGCCTGTGCTGTATTTCTATTTAATTTAATTGAGACGTGTCGTTCAAACGAGGCTGTGGTTCTGTTTCCTCTGCACCTTTCCACTTTGAATGTCTGTCAGGGTCTTTCAGAGGTTTGAACCTGGACTCCTTTAGTCAGGATCAACTAAGTGCCTGCGGTGACAAATGGAGTGATGTTCATATCCTGCCTCTGTCAGAGCTTCAGAGATTATCTGCTGGATATCAATACATCATTAGTTTACCCAAAGCTGACAATGAGCAAACCGTACCCACGCTCTGTACATTGTTGTCACAGAAAGCATCATTATGTTCATAATTCTTTGCATCATTTTCTCATAAAGGTGTTGTGTACCTGCTGGCAAACACTTGCCTATTTACCCATCCAAAAGGCTCAAAGCAACTCTAGCATCAGTGTTGCGTAGAGGATTTTGTGAGACCATGGTGGGTGGATCACGAATCCTCTAGGGGGGGTCGGGAAGAAAATGTATTATTAAGTAGAATATAGCCTAATTATGAACTATTTAAAGTCGTTAAAATTAGCTCCACCTTTACCAGCTGCAATGCTTAAGTGATGAACACATCAACGCATCAATAATTATAATCCAAAGAAATAGCCCTACCGTGAATATGTTATTTTAAATTGGCCATTCTGCATGCATACGTTTACTTTTGGTACCCTACGTATATTTTTATACCTAATAGTTTTTTGTACAAGGGGCTCCGTCACGGCCCCGGGAAGCGGCACAGCCCCGGGGGAGGGGGGCTGTAAAGCTGACAAGGCCAGTGCCACTTTCTGAGCCAAACTAGTGTCGGTCGCTGTGCACCACTGTGCAGGAAATGTGTATGGAGAGGGCCTGCCAGCCCACTCGTTGAGGAGTGTAAAAAGAGGTTTGGTTCATTATGAAACTATGGTGGGCCGACACCGTCAAGGTAATTAATGGGAGACACTGCTAGCGCTCATTTGGAATGGAGAATGGGGTGACTGAAGCAAAATGGTAACATTGCAGGATGTTTAACGTAAAACTTGAGCTGAAAGGCGCTAAAACGCTCCACAGAGCTAAAGCTAACTGCATTGTTGGGTGAAATTTCTCTGTGGGTTCCTCATCTGAAACCCATGACACAATCAATCAGAGATGAAAATATTTTACCCCGGCACTCTGAAACCTCTAGTTACTCCAGCACACAGTCTGGACAAGACGTCCACTTTATAGGTCAGTATATCAGAGCGATGGCACTATCTGTTGGCCTTTTGAAAAGAAGCACTGTCATGCATAGTTCAAGGAGTGACTAATAGCTCTGCACGGGTACCTGTGATATGTATCCCCTTTGTTTAGCCCATTTCAGATGCATTATGCATTCGTCTTCACTCCTTTGATTGTCAGAAGTAAGTTATATGAGGTTCACAGGAATGTAGTAAAACTCTATTCTCTGCATCCAGCCAGCTCTCCTGTATTTTGATATCTTAAGTGATTCATTGCATGCATGTTTTATGGGTAGAGAAATGCAATCCGTCAGATATGACTTCCTTACTCTCCTCTAACTCTGAGCTACTGCATGATAAAGTGGAAGCTTGACACGCTAACTGGACTCACCAGACATTTGTTTGCTATTTCAACACCATCTTTACATCCGTTTTGTAAGATAGCAAGATTAAGAAACTCAAGAATAAGGGTGGCACCTATATTCCTCTCTGGCCTACAAGTGTTTTCTCGTGTGAATGATCTTAATCAGTGGCGTGACGCACAGAGATGTTCACAGCAGAGATTCACACCGGGATCTTTCCTCGTAGATGCAGTAATGAAACCATAAATCACAGCATCATTGGACGTCTTCCCAGCCCCTGATATTTCCCCAGACACTTTCACTCCAACCATTTCAGGCTGCTTACAGTGTTAAATAGATTGACCACAGAAGATGAAGTTAAATGTGACTTTCTTCCGGTTCCCTCTGACTCGACAAGAAATAAGGAGGAAAAAAAAGAGCAGTTATATACTGAATGAGTCTCGGGTTTAATACTAATATTTTCGCACCGGTGAAACCTAGAAGCAACGTAAGAGGTGGTATTAGAGAAACGCAATTTCCTCGGCATTGTGCAGAATGATGGGGTTGGAATTGTATTTAAATGTCACTGAAAGACCCTTTTATAGTGGAACATATTATCTGGTGAAGTGAGTCCCTTTGAAGATTTTCACCTAACGTTGGTTTTGTGAGGCGTAAACAGGCATTGATGGCTTGCGAGTTGGACCCTGTGTGGTATCCAACTCTCCCTCAGGATGGATGACAATATTGAAAAAAAGAGAAATGGACCACACATCCAACATGGAAGGGATATGTGTGTGGCATGTTTACCTTGTTGCAGACAGAGCATCGCACTACATCATTCCTCTTTCTCCACCACTCTGAGGGCTCTGTGGTTAATGGCCTTTTTCATGAATGAGGAGCAGATAGAAAACTGGGCATGTGCCGTTGCAAAGGCCCACAATGAATACAGGACCTGCCAGTCCGGTAATTACCTTGGACCGGTTGGCTGTGGCTGTGGCTGTGATGGAGGCCGTTCATCACCCCTGAGACAAGGACTGCATAATAACTGCCAAAAACAAGGCCGTTTGATTGCTTCCTTTCGCTGTAGCTTTGGATGTTAAAATGTCTCTCAGAGGCGTCGTGGGACTTTACTGTCAGCTTTTCATTGGTGTTTCCGCTACTGTGTGTCTCCTTTACTCATGACAGATGAGCAATATTATAGCAAAGACAGAGGGTCGTAGTGGCAATGGCTTGGTTTGCTGCAGAAAAAGCGTAATTGTTCATGTAGTGTGTGAATGTGGCAGACAGCTGCTTGATTCCGAAACGGCAAAACTTGATGGTTTAACAACAAAAACAAAAACCATATAAATTCCGAACTATTTACCTCATCAGAAAATCACTGAGCTCACACCTCTGCCAAAGCTGAAAAAAATTGCTATATTTATTGTTCTGTTCATAGAAAATCTTTATCTTGAAATTACGACTCTGGGTCTGAATCAAATTACACACTTCCTTGTTTGTGTCGAGAGTCGTTCCTGGGACATTAATGGAAAACCCCAAATTTCAGAGCACCCTCACTGTAAAGTCAATGAACCCCATAGTACCAGCAGTGAAAGAAAAGGCCTTGATCTGCAACACAAGCAACTGAGATCGCTTGTACCTTGTACCTGCGCAGAACTTTTTCAGATATCCTTATTACAAACAGACAAACGAACAACACAACTTCAAGGTAGTGGTTCTTTAAAGCCCCCCAAGTGTCCAGGAATGAATCCACATGGTCCACATTTTAATTGCAGACCATGTACTGTAGAGTGTACACTGTGTGTACTGTACACTGTACACTGTGCATTAGTCAGAAATTGTATATTGGCCTATTGGTGGAAATACTGCTGCAAACCAATCATGGATTAGAACTGTAAAGGACCGACTGCATTATACATCATGAAATGAGATTTCAAGCAGACTCTGCTTTTGCACCCGAGCTATTTAGAGCCTCAAGCCCTGAGGGAAGCTGCGGTTGTGGTGCAGAGGGTGATCCAGGGGGAGGGAGGGAGGGAGGGAGAGACAGAGAGAGAGACAGAGAGAGAGAGAGAGAGAGAGAGAGAGAGAGAGAGAGAGAGAGAGAGAGAAAAGAGGCATATGATGGCGTGAACTGACGAAACAAGTCAGGGTTGTGTGACAGTTAAGAAATGAAAGGCGTGGCTGTGTTTCAGCACACCTTGTGTGTTTGTGTGGAATAGGTTCTAATATGCCCATTTTTGTTTTACGTTAGAAATATTACCTTTCGGGAAAATATCGATCGAAGATGCTTTTTCGCCTGTCAGTGAAGATGGGGTGTGAAGTGGCCGGATGCAGCTCTTTGATTGTAGTTCATTGGCGTGTGACTGCCCATATCCTCTGACCCGCGCGGTCAAGGCCAAACGGTTTGAAGCCCTTTCCGTTGAGGACGGTTAACCTCTCACCTTGGATGCAGAGCGAGTACGTTATAACTTGGCAATCTGCCACGGCCGTCGTCTTAGCCGCCTTACCAATCAAGTGATTTAATCCAGTTCCAGAGGATGGAATAGCCTTGGCCCCTCACACTCTAATCCTGGGAAATCCATGGTCTTTTCCAAAGCCTGAGCGTCAAGTGTTGTCAATTGCTGCCTGAAAAAGCTTAAAGTAAAGGAGAGCTTTTCGAGTCAGACTGACTGAGCGAGAACAGGCTCTGGTGTATGACTGAGAATGGAAAAAGAACATCGACTGTCATTGTGCTATGACAACAATTTAATTATGTGAGTTAGCCAGCTGCTACTAATCTCACAATGTTTACCTATGTAAAAGGCTTCTTTTAATAGACTGTCATGTAAGTAAGAGCCTTTGTGCAGGCCCCTCCAGCTGTGTCCATGCATGTAGGATTGCAGCTCATCAGAGGATAGCGTGTGATGTAGTTACTAATGAATGTTGAGTGGGTTATTTGGTCCAATCACCTTGGCAGGCCTCGGTTTAATGAGCGGTAAAAGAGCTGCGTACAGTGCAAACATACAATCTGCAGCTATGAAATGCTGTAGCTTATGCATTGTTGGATTACTGTTCACATCATGGTTGTATTTTTAGAAGTGGGTCAGCTCAAATTACACAAATCTTTCTAAATAATGCATGTCGAGCTTGATCTTGATCTGGGTCGTTGAGGTCTTCTGGGTGTATGACTCAACATTTAAATGACAATGGCTTATTCTGGTGCGTCTGGTGCGCATTTTCGCAAAGCGACTGGAAAACGGCAAATGTGTCACATTTTTAAGACGGTGTTATGGAGGCAGTGAGATTGCTGGAATGATTACACTTTTGTGTATTGGCCTTTTAATGTTCAGTCTTGACAGCATCCACGCCTCAATTTAGATGACTGCAGCTGAAAGCCAATTTTTATTTTTTGTTTGTCACAAAGACCAAATCAGTTCCAGGGCTGTGGATTTGCAGAAGTGTAGTCAGCAATAAGCATTCTACTATGTAATGGTAAATCTAATTATTGAAAACCTCTGCCCCGCATTTCATATTTATTGACACAATGACAGTTTATTCATCCTGACAGCAGGTAGTGAGTGTGTGCCACACAGCAACTGAGTGCTGATTATCTATAAGCAACAGCATATTTGTTTGAAGCCAAACCGGTGACTCTCTCAACCTGTCAGAACCGGATGCAAATGAATCCAGTTTCTGGCTCACTGCACCTCACAAATTAATAACTGTGCACACGTTGCGTTACAGCACAATTAGATTGTCCATTATTTTGTAAACCCCGGCAGAATCATTCCGTCCGCTCAAGCATATTGTCATGTGGCCGCATTTGCCTAACAAACGTGAGATCAAAGGCATACTTCTGTATCCTAATCAAATCTATTTCAAGTCCCATGCTGGCGCCGGATGGCAGGCTGCGGTTTGTGGCTGGCATGGTTTGAGGCCCTGTCTGAATACCGGCAACAGTAAATAGATGGGCGGGGGGGGCGGGATGATTTGCATATAAAAAGGAGCGGTGATAAAAAAGAAAGTACTTAACCTGGAGTTTCTCACCATCCAACACTCTGGCACCTCCAACAGAATGACAGAAGGCTGCTTTTTATCAAAGGGGATCCCATTATAAGATAATCGTATTTATTGTTAATGGAGAATAAAAGAGAAAATAGAAACAAAGAACATGGTCCGCCACACTGTAGACCGGGACTTGCACCTGTAAAAGAGCAAAGATCCTCTCACAATAAAGGGATAGTTTGGGTGTTTTGAAATGTGGTCGCTGCCCCGCTTACACGGCAGTACATTGCTTTGCTGGTTCTCCTAACTGGGGGCGTGCCGAATGGCAATACACTGACTGTGGATAAGTACCTCATACAACCCCACATCAAAAGACTATCCCTTAACGGCAGAAGAGGAGAGCAGAGATGTTTGTAGTGTCAACGTGCATTTGTAATGGGATCTGTTTTTGCCCTAAGATGGCTGCTTTGAACTTGTAGGAAGGTATAATTCATGTCGTGTCAATTACTAAGCAGCAGGTGTAGTCCCAAATCATAACTCTTCAAACAGTGAGCGCTCACTGCTCCACCCTGTTGACAACCCTCTTGTCAGTCATGCAGTTAGATCAAGGCAACGACACTCAGCAGTTTTGAAGGTTTCTGTCCTGGTTTGGGAAGATTCTTTTGGGGGATTTCCTGAGAAGGGTTGGCGACTGTAAACCTCAAATCAGATGCACACTTCTTTTGTGTTTAGAAGACTAAAAGTCTACAGCCACACTAGGGGCTTCCCGAGGCTAAACTTCAGCACAGTGGGGCTTTGAGCTAAATCGTGATGTCAGTATGCTAACATGCTATTGTTTATTATGTTCATAATCTTAGTTTAGCATGTTGCCATGCTAACATTTGCACAGTGCATCTCAGGCTGATGGTAGCGTCATGAATACCAAGTGAAGTGTTTTACACTGATGATGGCACAAGTTGAAAAGCTTGGGGATCTGCAACGTTTTAGCGTTAGCATTGAGAGTTTCTGGACCTCCATCGCTGTGTGGTACGCCGCATCTTCTTCCCACACCAAACACAGACTGGAACCAGGATTTACTCTAACATTGATTATGCTGATTTCTTTTCATACAATACATTTGTTTGATGATTCACAAAAAAAGAAAGAGAAATCTCAAACCCATGGTGGAGCTAAAGGGCAGGTTATCACCATAGTCATTGGGATTCATACTTTGGTGCCATGATACATATTTTCCTTGCAATTTCATCCAATGGTTGTTGAAATATTTCAGTCTGAACTGAAGCGGACCAACCAACTGAAAGACCAACATTGCCATCTTTAGAGCCACTCCACTAGCTAAATATAACCCCAAAGAAACACATTTGTTACAATGTATAAGTATTCTCTAGAATGCCCCAGAGTGCGTACATGTATGGTACACTTATTATCACATTATACACCATGAACTGACTTCACTCCGCTGTGAGTAGTTCGACCTCTTGGTTGTGGCTTCAACAGATGACCAGCATTATCGGTGCGCCATCCAAACATCTTCAGGCTGTGTTCAATGTCAAAGTCCCCGCGTATCTACTTCCTCCCCAGAATGAGGGACAGCTGGCTGCTGCTGCTGGAGGGGATCACAATGAGCAGGCTGTCCCTGAAGGCTCCCAGTGGGTCTTCAAGAAACCACAAGGCCATTTCCCCCCATCCCTCAAGTCTATTAATGAACCACAGTCATCACGTGTTACAGTGTAGCCCCACATGGTTCTACACACATGACATATCAACGTTTGTAAAAGGGAAGGATGGTCTTTCTTATTCTGCATACCCTTCCATCTATGGCTGCAGCATCTCCTTCGGGTTGATGCGTCATGTCATCGCCGTGGCTGCGAGGTGACCTTGACTTTCAGCGCTGTTGCATCCTCCCCTCCTCTGCTACAGCGGCGAGGCAGCGCAAGTGTCCCTCTAGGGGGCCGTTCATCTAGATAGGAGACCCATCAGTCACGGCGGCCATTGATCGGCACGTCAGATGGCTTGATGTCCTCGTATAATAATCAGCTCAGTTTAGACACCCTCCCTAATAAAAGGAAAAGAGAGGAACCGGGTGAATGGGTTGTGAAGGGCAGCTCCATCCATCGTCTGTGGTGTCGGATGCATTAATATGTAGTCTTATATAATGGAAACCCCCTTTGGTATTGCATATGGAATGATTTAACATGTGTGTGTACTGATTAAATATTACATGCATGTTTAATTTTCTTGCGCACTGGAGTGTTGTTCCTGTTAAATTGTTGAAGAGGACCCTCCGATTTATCCATCCTGCTTTCAGAACAGGATAAATACTGTATATTGTCCTCACGGTTAATTCGGAATAAGACATACCCTTAGCAGCCTCATGCGAGGGCAGCAAATGCCAAACAATTGTTCAGGATGCATATTGAGACCGCGACAGATTAGCATGCTTGGTTCCCTGTTGTGGTCAGTGTGCTACTGGGAGAGTTAGAGGCAGGCCGACATGTGTTGGGCATTGATAATGACTGTTGAATCACAACGGACCCACTGGAGTGCCGGGTAGAAAAAAAAAGGCGTACAACCGTATCAGTCCCAAGCATGGCGGCAATCACCCACAACAAAGAACACTGTCTTGCATGTCGAGCTAAGCTGATGGGTTTTATATTCAAATAATAAGGACAGGAAGGAATACCAGCAGCATGGGATGTGGAGCTACCATGTACTCGCTTATAGTGATATTATAGCCGGCAGGATTCGTAATTTCTCCGTGATCCTCAGTGAAAAGGAAGACTGTTCCCATAAAGCCACTGGACTTAAAGATGCATTCAACAGCAGCGAGAAATTCTAATTTAATTCCTTTAAGCCGCCTGTTTGGCAACATGTAGAATGTTCCCATCAATAAGGTGTTGATTTTCAATGGACTCTCAGTATTTAATTGAGGGGAAGTGTGCAACATCTTGTTTTGTTTACCAGTCTTTTTCTATCTGCCTGGTCAAAAGGTTCAATTTGATTCAGACTGTGGGTGGGAAAATAAATTGGAATTGTAATGGGGGTCATGTTGGACAAGGTTCGGTTTGTTTAGATGCTTATCACTTTCAACGAGCTAATGTGGCCGAACCGCCGACTGAATTCTGACACAACACAAGAATCTGATTCCTGGATTAAAGTTCTTTAATTACATTTCATAAAGGAACAAAAAAAGTGTTTTTGTTACTTTCATGCAGCGTGTGTCTGAAATCCATTAAGAGGAGTGTTAGTCTACTGAGGGTCAGTAGATGACAACATGAAGAACACATTTGCTGTGAAGATGAATTTGGCATGTTCGCACAAGTCCAGTTGGTGATTAAAGATGCTGTTGCACAGAGCATGAAATGAGATGGAGTGTTGCAGAAACATAAAAAATAGATGTATAAAAGAATAGTAGCACTGTAGTATTTGCACTCAATGTTTATTTCACCTTGAATTAAAAGTCCATACAGATACTCCCAAAATTGACACAGTTGGATAAATTCTACGTGGTATTTCTCAAGAACAATCTTGAGAAATATATCCCTGTCTCAGTGGAGCTCTTATTGCCATCCTCTGGAAAGAATATGTTGGTTCCTGGAGCGAGCGCAACGCCCTGACCTCGCTTTCCTTTCCGTTTCTATTCTTTCACTTCAATTTCCGTAGTTTAGCTTTGACAGGCTGAGTCGATGAATCTGAGGCTCCACAAAAGAGACTTTTACGCTACATTAGACAAGAATCCCACGTGTGTCTCTGACACAAAAATACAATTTATTGGAACAGAGCCGTTCATCTTGGCAGAATCTCTGCTGATATGATGGGCTCTCTCTCTCTCTGCAATAAGCCTTTTCTTCTTTCTCTTCCTCGATCTAACTGCTCCGTTGAAGATGACGTTAACATTTATTCTTCGAGCAAGCATATGGTCTTATCAAAGACATTCAAAGCAGAGCATGACATTTCAAAGCAGGCAGTTATGCATAATTAATGACTTCTTACAAATTACCTGTGACACTATGTCTATAAACTTAACCAACAAAGCAGATCTTTTTTGAACACTGACACACACACCTGCGGTAACGAGCCTTTATTCTTGTAAAAGAATAGCTTGTTGTTTGTGAAAGCCATTCCTCATCCTGTTCTATAGGATCTATTTGTGTGAACGTCTGTCGAGCTACGCGAAGCGGCTGATCAATCACGGTCAGAGAAGTGACCTGAACACCAATGGCGAGCTTCCAGGTCATCACGTCAATGAATCAATTGGCTGTGTGCTCACACATGTAATAAGACCTAATGAGGTATCCCTCAACCCTCAATCCCAGGGCAACAAAGGAAATCACTGCTGCAATTCTGATGCTCTTCTGATGCCTTAATGCATTGTGGGCTGTACGTGGACGATAATATATTTCTTCTTTTCCCTTTCCCTCATGATCTCGTGCAGACTGAATACGTTTTGTATGCTCTTTTGACGTCAATGAGACCCCCCCACGTAGTCTGTACATAAAATTGCAGGCCTCAATCTTTCCCTGGGAACAGGCATGTCAATGTGTATTGACTCCTTTTGATTGAAGCTGTTCGAGGGACATTTGACAAACTGCTGTTGTGTTTAGCGGTGACGTCTTTGATATTGAAGTTGAGGTGCGGGGAGAGAACGCGCTGATAATAGTTCACATATCAGCTCAAATCAGAAAACACGGGGCCATAAATAGGAAAATGCTCATTGGACTCGGCGCAGCTGCTGGAAAATTGAACATTATCAGTGGGCGCCATATGTCTTTCAAATGTGTCTGTGACATTGTTATGTTTATGCTACTTGCAGCAGAAAAGCTGTCAATCAGCAGAGAACAAGATGGCGCCACTGTTTAACTTCAGGCTGTTGTTTCTAGACTGAGCTGTATCGTTTTTCAAAATTGATGATCCATATGTCGTAACTGAATTAAAAAGTAGTGAGCCATGTTTAGCAGGCTTGCAGACGGAGCATAATTTGACTTTTCTCTCCAAAAAATGGGGGTGGACCCTGTTGACACATTAAAGGAAAAACCTTAATAAATGTATAGAGAAGCATGAGGGGGGGTCTTCCTAACAGGGTTGCTTCTCTGTGGTGCACAGGGATCATTCAAAGATGTTTGTGTGGCTGTTTCTTTTATACTTGTGCAGATTTTGAGTAAAACGATTGTGTTTTTTGGCTTTTCCGTTTCAAACCAACCACCGAACTGGAGTTGGATCAACCGAACAGCTTGCTTAAAGCATAGAACCACACGTCGACTCTTCTGCAAACCTTTGCAACCTTATGGATGCTCATGTAACAACCCTTTCTGCGTAGACCTGCAGAAACATCGTCATGTTTCTTTGGAGACCCGTAATTATAGCCTCCGACTTAAGAACCGCTGCAAAGTTATTCAGAGTAAGGGTATCACGATTTTGATTCTAAATCGATCGAAATGAGCTTTTCATTTCAACCTTTGAAATCAAAAGCAGGATCGGCAATTATCTCAGTTTTTTTTTTCTCATTTTTTCCACCCCCACCTACTTGCGTGTGTTCAAAGAAAAAAAGAAGAAGAAAAAAACAAACACTTTAAAGACGACACAGCTTAGTTTACCAGGAGCCTGCTGCTGCACTTTTCCAGACACTGTGGCTACTGGCGGAGTCAGAGATAATGAAGAAACTAAAGAGCTCTAAAATCCTCCTGCTTCTTTGAAGTCAACTTTCTGACCTTAACTGTCAGTTATGTAAACAGCGAACGTGTGGTTGACAGAAAAACTACAGATTGCAGGCTGCAGAAGATTTAGAGACCAATGGAACCCACCCTGGCAAAGACAACATTTGGCGATTTCACCAGTGTTGCGTATCTACATCGCTGTACGGTGAAGCATGTGGCCGCCGACCGGGACTCAACGATGCTTTCAGGTGTCCCTCGTAAACTCTGAGAAACTCCAGCTAGTGGATCTTTTTTGTTGTTGTTTAACTTCGTTTGTTCTGGTGAAATTAATTCAATGGACCATATTGCTTTAGTGTAATATTCCCCCAAAATGGATAGCATGATACCACATGGTGCATTTTAAAGAAGAATGTGAAAATTTTACAGTTGGCATGACATAGAACCAATGATCTGTTGATTGCATAGCTGTCAATGCTGGAAAAGTTTAAATCCCAAATCGTATTGTGTCTAAAGTTGTGGATTTGGTGAATCGTACCACCCCGAATTCTGAGCGATCGGCGTTACCTTATGATGAAACTTTGCAATGGTGAAACATTCATATCCTCTCTATTGTCTCTTTTAAGATGGTCATGTCATCCACAAGGCACAAAGGTCCCTGTCCCTGAACACGCCATTATCAAAACACCAAATTAGTGAATCCATTTTGGAAGAATGGCGTTTCGTCCCTCCAGTCGAGATCAGAGACTTGGTGAAGAAGCATTGAATCTGTTCTGATGGCTTACAAATACTCTGTCTGTTGTTTCTTTCCCTCTTTAATTTGTTAGCAATCTGCACTTCCTCCCTACAGAAAGTTAATCAGACGTTGCTTGATTTTCTCCTAAAAATCCTTGTGTCACCAGTGGTGACACATTTAATCATGTCCATGTTCTCATCCCTGAGCATTAAATAATAAAAACCCATTTCATCAGCGGTCAGCTTCAATATCTTTGAATGAAGGCAGCTCCTAAACATCAACACTGCACTCTGTAGACCGACTGAGGCAGCTCGCTCAGCTAATTCATTTAGTAGATCAAAAGGCAAGTTGCCACAATTTTGAAAAACACTTGCACCCATGACACAGCAGAGGCTTAATGCTCAGACCAAACACATAAGATCATTGTAGACAAACTTCTATCTCCTGCTGACCCTCTTTCTCATTCTGTTAAAAAAGTACCCTTTCTTGAGATTTGACAATTAAGCTATGAAATATGAACTTTCAAATCATGACCTGAAGAAAACAATAGAAAGAAATTAGACGTTCAATGTCATCAAGAAAGAAAACCTGGTTTATATATTAGTGAAAAGTAGCAGAGAGAACATGCTGAAATAATATGAAAAGGACACAGACTGATATAATGCAGCAGAAATGTGTTTTTGGGGGGATTTTCTGTTCAGGCCTATTTACTGGAACTGAAAAGGGACATTTTGTGAGGTTGAAAACATATGGCCAAACACACAAACACAAATGTTCGCACTAAACACAGCACGTCAGACGAGATCTAACCCACTATCAATCTAAACCAGGGCTTAGGGCAGAAATAGAATCTCTGAAAGGCTATTTCAGTCATTGTTAACATTTCAAAGGCTAATTCTAGGGCATCTGTTTAACTGTGTTTCAGTGAAATCCAATGAGTTCTGATGTGGTTTCTGATCAGTGGCGTTCCGAGGAGGAAACTCCCTTGGTGGTTCTTGGCCTCCTCTGAGACTCGGAAAGAAGCTCTTAAAAATGCCTGCGCCACAATTACAAGGCAGACATGCAGCAGGTCAAAGAAGGGACAGAAATGACTGTCATATCCGAAACATGAATCATCTCCGTAGACACTGAAAGTGGGAGGTAAAATAAATCACAATTACAAAGATGTCTCTTTGAACTTTTTAAAGTCTGACACCAACAATTTATATTCAAGTTTCCAATACCTTCAAAGATAAATGGCATAAACAGGAGTCTCAAAGAGGCTCGAATGGCAGAAACATTAATTTGCAAAATTGCAAAATGTGACACAAAAAAGGCCCACAGGCCTCAAAATCATCTGCTGAAGACGAACTGCAAACTGTCAAACTGCATCAGCGAAGAGGAACATTGATCATCAGTTTACACACACTGACACCTATCTAACACACAAACATACGGCCTAAAAATCTCAGCTAAAACGGCTCTGTGAGCTCTGCAGGCCTGGTACATACGGCAGAGTTGCTAATTTGAAAAATAATTGTATTCAAGACATAACCTTGTCTAAGAAGAATAAAACATGGACTCATCTGCAGTGCGGAAGAAAATGACATTACATGCACTAAAGAATCATTTTTGCTGTTTTCCCTTCATGTGGATGGAACAAAAACCCATCTCTCAGTCTGTTAGCAGCTGTTAAACATGGTGGTGGATCCGCAGTGATACAAGCAGCCATGGGAAACATTAGATGTGATGATTGCTCTGCACGGTCATATAACCGCCAAAGGAATACGATGCCATTCGACTGAAGCACCCTGTGGTGCAGAAACTGTTCTCTTATGGCATTCCTGTATTCCAAGAAGAAAGCACCTCAATAAACACCGGGATGACATCAAACGCCTTATACTTCCTCCACAATGACCAGAACTCAATTCTGTAACTTTCATTGGAAGTAGATTTCTACCTTTGGAGCTTTCATCTTGAAATATATTCATCCCACTCTTGCAGAAATCTAAGCATGACCGTTAATTCTTGATCTTGGAAATAATAGTTTGACAAAACTAAACCAACTCAGGTTTAATTCGCGAGATTCTTTTCCCCTGAAGATTTCGGATCATTTTTTCAAGCTATTCAGTCTTTTTTCGACCTCTGCGTTTAACCCTTGTAGTCCCTTGTGTACTGAAACAACTCCCTGGACTCCGACTGCAACCAAAGGAGGTTTTACTGGAGTACGGGTGCATTTTGTGGCACAGAGTCACTCACTAATTCAGTTGTCTCCATCTAAAGATACTGCAAATTATTATCATTATGTTATGCCGTGTTTACACCAAACGCAGCCCGAATGACGCGAATGGCGCAATTCCAGTCTCATCGCGTCTGTGCATAGACTCTGTATGTAATCTACTCGCGGGAATAATTCACGCCGCGTTTGGTGTGAACACGGCATTAGACAGACTATTATCTGTTTCCTGTGTCTATTTGTGATTGTTGTTGCTGTAAACACATCTCAACACTTTGAAATTAAAAGCGTTTAATTTGTTCTGTCGGCATGATCCCTCCCCTTCTATGGAAGGCTTATATTGTGGAGTTCTCATTCTCATATGCAATTAATGGGGACAAAGACACTGGGAGCAAAGGAAAGTTCATATTGCTGAATTCACCATGCAAGTCATTGTAAAACGACACCGAATTAATTTTTTACCCTTTGTATTAAGACTTAGTTATTATTTGATTATTGAATTGATGTTATCGACTTTACTGCCTTAATTATTTTGAATGACACAATGCAGGTCTATTTTTCTCTCTACCGATCTCTCTTGGGTTTTTTATCTTTCATGCTGTACAATCCTTTACTTGCTCTCTCTCTCTCTCTCTCTCTCTCTCTCTCTCTCTCTCTCTCTCTCTCAATCAGATTTGTGTTAGAGTCCTGGAAAGGGTTAAATCTGAATCTTTCCAGTGCATTAGGCCAAATTACCTCGTCAAATGCAAAATTAGCATCCAGATCTCCAGCCTGAATTACTAGTTTGTGCATCATATTCATCATCATCAAAACCAGAGAGTCGAGAATTTAGGTATCTAATCAGCAGGAAACGGCAAACTAGAAAATAGCTATCAACAAACTAGTAGAGTTTCTCTCCAATCAGATGGTTAACAGGCCTTCTAAAATGCTTCGCATGCTCAGCACATCTTGATGATTTACGCAGGGAGCTTGGAGTGCTCCCATAATATGAAGTACGTGGAACTGCACTCGAATGTGTCGTATTTGTGGGTGAAGGCTGTGGCAGAGTGATGCAGATCCATGCCGTGGTGAGGGGAAAGTGGATGACAGAAGTGTAGCTGGTTTGAGTGCAAACAAAACTCTCCAAACTGAGAAATGACAGAATAGAGTAGGTAGATGGGGGGAGACAAGGCTACATTCGCACAGTATTGATTTTTCCTTTGGCTTCTAAAGAACAGGAGCTTGTCACTCTGGCCGGTGAATAGAGGCCCTTTGTATTGCTTTCTACATGCTTGCTCTGAAAATGAAGATACAACAAAGCTTTTTTTCATCTTCAATCTCTTGCCTTTTGTCGGTGACGCGATCGCTCATCAACTTGGAAAGAAAAGTGCACAATGCGATTATGTCCAGGAGCAATACGTGACCTTGACAAAACAGACTCAGCTAGTGGCCAACTAAGACCAACTAAATACAACTTTACTTTTTCAAAAAACTGTGGAGTTGGAATCTGGCAACAAAGCTTTAATAGGTCCCTCAGTGTGTCTTAGCACAGCATCTGTGGGTAGGAGAACTTCCCCTCATTGAGCAGCCTATCTGCTTAAGACAGAGGAGTGGATAAAGAGGTTCCTGTGGAAGTGGACACAGAGGACCAGCGCGGTTACTGTTGTCGTCTCTTACGGCGCTCTGTTCCACACGGCCATCATCCGTAGGGTCAACAGCTGCTAAATGTTTAGCGGGGCCAAACCCCAACTGAGCACCGTTGGCGTGCAGATGCTGCTGAAGGAAACTTAAAATTCACACCTCGTAAAGAGAGCAAGGCAGATGTTTGCATATTAATAGAGAGCAGATATGCAGTGTGTCTGGTACAGGGAGGCATTACAGCTGCCCAATTACAGTGTACAGTGTACAGTATATATGCCACAGATGGAGGGGCTCTCGTTTCATCTCTGGCACATTTTGATGTGGATGCCTTTTACATGCCAGGTGTAAAGAAATGTTCAAATACCCACACTGCATGGGTCTACATCTAATGGTGTTATATGGATAATACAGTAACAAGGACAGTATTTACAGTTAGTTTTCTTTTTATTCAGCATTGAAAAATCTCCATAATGTTAACTTCCCGTGTGATGCGCATTGGGAAGCTTTTGTCAGGAATAAAAAGGAGTCTGTTAATATCACATTTAATGACAGTTATTCATTTATTATTTATTAATGAAACTAAACCAATTCAAGAGTGGCTCACACTGATTTACATCATGTTAATGATTGGGGCGGCCGTGGCTCAATGGGTAGAGAGGGTCGACGGTTCGATCCTTGACTGCTCCGAGTCCTGTGCCGAAGTGTCCCTGAGCAAGACACTGAACCCCTAACTGCTCCCCGGGCGCTGCTCCCAATAAGCTAGGGATGGGTTGAATGCAGAAGTTACATTTCATCTATGTGTATATGTATATGACGACTCTAATAAAAAAAAAAAAAATTTTAAATTTATTTTCTTTTAATCCTTTTTTTTTTTTTTTTAGCTTGTTTTGTTTGTTTGTTGTTTGGTTTACTTCCAATAAAATGTGAAATACAACATTTAATTTGTTGCTTTGGTACATTTTATTAATATGAATGCTTTCATACGTAACATAATCTTCAGTGTAAGGCTTTTTGTATTATTCTATTGTTGTACTGATGCGTTCACTGAAGTAAAGGATGTGGCTGCTCCTTCCAGCGCTGGTTAATAACATAACTTTATAAGTGGGTAGAGGAGTGACCGTTTGTATCTATATCAAAATCAGCTGCCTCGGAAATATTTCCAGGCATCTGCGAAAGGCACAAAAGCCTATTGCCGAAGGTGTGCGGCGAATGTCACGTCTCGCAAAAACAACAATGAAAAATTGTCCGTCTGAGAGGCGTGCGCAGAACAATAGTGTGCGGAGGTGTTTCTGGATGCAACACACTATATCAGACACGAATCTGTTGATTTTGTTCATTCAACAGCTTCACTATAAGCCATAAATCTCACTTCACAGTCACACCAACCACAAGGGCAATCTGTTGCCGTTCACTGAGTTTGATTGCTTAAACATGTTAATGGCATATGCACTTTAATTTCATTCAATGCATTTTTTCAAAGATAACTGTGAACAGTAACTAGTTTCTCAATGATGGTGTGTAGTGGTAAGCAGAACAGCAATCAGCTTCCACTAAGTGCTGTGGTTGGAACAAAATCAGTGGAAATCAGACCAAATCAGACTTTCACATGCTTCTGTCCGGAATACAAATTGCTGCATGCGAAGACGAGAGGGCGAAACTGAAAGCAAAATTAGGCATTGTGGGTAGATAGATAGCATTAAGGCTGGCTCCTACTCTTGGGTTTGGCCCCCTGCTGTGTTCACACTCATTTATAGCCACACAGAGGGAAATATCACAGCAAACATGGCCCCATGGCAGTGGGCCCACCCATCCCTGAAAGTCTGAGGTTACAGGCTGAAAACCATGGATCCTTTCTGCTAGTCAATTGTCAACAAGTCAACTAGTCCACAAGATTAGAGGAGATTAGATATTAGTGGGCAATCCTTGAATGTTTCCAATACATTAAGCCTAATGGCTTTACTTTTAATACAAGATTTGCATAGGAATTACCAGTTTGAATTGGTAGTCTAGTCACGCAGCATGCGGTCCAGTGATGGCCTCGTACTTGTCGGGAGTAGAAATTGCAAATGAAAGGCAACATCAAATTAGATTTTTAAAAGAGGAGGTAAATAAATCAGAAAGAACAGGAGAGAAAAAAGAAAAAAGATAATCAACAGAGATAAACATGGTTAGACCTGACCTCAGGGGGGCTTCTCTGCTGTCTATATTTCCTGGAAATGGCAGAGAATGATGAGGGCTGGAGAATGTAATGCAGTGTGTATTTAATCTTTGTTTAAACATCATGGCTGGTAGTCCATGCACGTTCACTGTTTCATTCGGCACATTTTGCAGCGATTGGTTAGATCGGGGGAGCGAGCATGGCGTGCAGGGTCGCAGCTCCACTTGAGGGGGGGGGCTGGGTAACCGCCATCCCTCCATCAACACTCCACCAAACCTCTTGTCCTCAGGGGAAGAAAGAGAAAGGGCTCGGGAAAATACCCTCCCTTTTCTTCCTTTTTTTCAGAGCAGTGAAGGAGAAAGCGTGAGAACAGTCGCTGCAGGGCTTCGGGAACATTGTATCTGTCTGCAGGATGAAAAGCCTGGCAGTAGAATGCCAGAATGAGAGGCCTTTAACCAGAGCCTGGCTCAATGAGACGGGGGGAGTGAAAGAGTCCACTACTTCCCACTAAATTAGATTAAGGTGAGTATTGATTGGGCAATAAATGCCAGTGGGCATTTACTACAGCACCATCCACAACAGAAGCTGTTTCAGCGTTTCTCGAGGACATGGAAGTGGTAATGAAAGTACAACACGACTATCTTATTACATCACATTTACACCGATGCACCACGCCCCAGTAAAACAAAAGAATGTAGCAAATGACCCAAACGGAAGGTGGAGTTACTGTACAGCGAAAACCCGTTGGGCACTCGATCCGAGGTGTTGCTGCCCCGAAGAACAGAAAAGTACAACGGCGAGATAAGTCGAGGTGGCAATGTTATAGCAAACTTGCTGTCTCACCAGCCCAACAGATATGTTGCTGATAATGGCGAGTCGCCAGATGCAGGTCCTGATGCCAAAAATTCAAGCTAGGGCTTCTGTTTTGTGCCCTCGCGGCAAGAACTCTAGGACTCTCCATTAATCTGCGCTTAAGCTGCCTGGCTTCAAAAACAGATGCCCGAGGAGGATAAGGCAACTCAGTGGGAGAGAAGGCACCTAAGCCTTGGGTGGATAAAAAAAAAAATATATAGTGGCAGCTTTACACTGTACTATATCTGAAGATGGGACTTCATAGGAAATAGTTTTTTGTTATCATCCCACCCTTGTCTGTAGGAGAACGGCGTGTACAGCGCTACTCCAGGTGTCACCACATCTTCTGCTTGCAGATATTGGGACATGTTTACATCTCATAATCGTCAAGGGAATAACGGAAAACAGCAGAATTTAAATATAAAATATGTTGCTCTATGGAGCTTATTTATAACAGAATTGCGCTGAGTTTCTCCTTTTGCCTTCTAGACATATCGCCAGTGACAGAACACCGGTCGCTCCAATTTCATTTAATTTCATCTTAACCAGGTTGTTTTAGTTGCCTTAATCAAACCAAGGTGGTAGATCGATCGTTTCATTTATTAAGCAGGCTTGATAGTCAAAACAATCCTTAGTTGCAGCCCTAACTGTAAATCACTGCTCCTGAAATAGCTGCTATACATGTAGCTGCAGATCCCGTGTACTGCTGTTGTTCCTGCTAACAGCGTATTCTTCTTTACCAGCTGCATATTTTCCTCAATGCCCACGCATTTTACATCGGACGGCTGGTTCCTGTGCTCGGTCGTATCGCCAGAGGTGTACTGAGAGTAAAGTAATCTGTGCAGATCATGTGATAATCTATGGGTCATATGACCGATGTAAAAGGCTTAATCAATAGATGCCCTCATGCTTCCATTTAAAGTGCATCATTTATAATTCAGAAGCTGCATATATGCATATTGCATTGAATAACCAGTGAGTGGGATTGATGCCCTATTGTGCTCTTCCTTGTAATGAAAATGTCCAACTTCTCACTGCTCGTTTCTCTTTTTTGCTCCATCGTCGAGTGTTACATCATCGTTTTCCCCGATTGAGTAGATGTGCATCGTTGCCCCCCTGCACCTTGCAGTCATTGTAAGCATTTACATTTTATGTTTTTGCCCCCCCCCCCCCCCCCCCCCAGTAATCAGTGTCTCAGGGATCTGCTTAATGGTCTGAGTCAGTTTAGTCAACAGATCCCATGATAAACGGCTTGTTTCTGTCCAGATTATTTGTTCAGGGAGCAGTGCATCAGCATTTAACAATATGTTATTTCTGTCTGCGTCGAATTGCGCCGGAGACTCTAAAGATTTAATAAAAACTTGATAAAAAAATGATGCTGGCCACAGTGCCGAAGGCAGAGGTGCTAAATCTCAGCTAAAGTGTATTCAAATTCACCCTTGTGCTTGGCTGTCTCCCCATCATGAAAACGCTATTATGTTTAGTCGTTGAATTTTATGATTATGCATAACAACTCGGCAGATATGAAAATGAAACAACAGGCAGCAAACCTATTCACTGTAGCCGGACATCTCAGTTTGTTTGCTTTAATTTATAGCCCGGACAGACTGATGGCTTGCTGGTGACAGCGGAGCAGGAAAGGCCACCAGCTGATTTACGCCATCATATCTGTAATCAAA
Source organism: Anarrhichthys ocellatus (assembly GCF_004355925.1). Lineage (NCBI taxonomy): Eukaryota > Metazoa > Chordata > Actinopteri > Perciformes > Anarhichadidae > Anarrhichthys > Anarrhichthys ocellatus. Next base: position 3,648,157 of record NW_022280062.1, on the reverse strand, counting down.
TGAGTGTGTTGGGTGTGGTGTTGGGGGTTTCTACCCTCACACAGCATTGGCCTCACAGTTTAGATAGTGGGGCTGTAGGTTACACTTGTGGAGATGTTTTTCCTTTGTAAAACGAAAGCCACAGGCCTTTTCCTCCATGTGGAAATAATTGTACCTTTTTCACTTTTAGATAAGAGCTCGAATTAGCTGCTTTTTGCAGAGAGCGGTCTGGTCCCCGGTACAGCTGGCTAATCTTGTCTCTTGTCGGGGGAAAGTAGAAGTTGAGCTCCCCCGGGGGACAGCGAGGCTTTAACCTCAAGGACAACACACCTTTTTTTGGCTTTGGGTTGGATATCTCGGAGGATTAAATTGTGTCCGATATCATTTTAGAAGTTTGTCTCATACTTAAATGAGACACTTGCAATTACACTCTGCCGACACATTCCGGGTGCTTCCTCTGTGGCTCCTTGCAAACCATTTGCACTCCTAAATCAGGTCAGACGGGCTGATGCAGTTGCAGGTCAATGGTGTGCGATACGTGATGAGCGAGGGGGAAAATGCGCTGCGGAATTCAGCACTTCCCTCGATACTCCGACCGTCATACAAAGGGCATCCTGCTCGTCCGAGTCGAGGGCCTCGCGTACGCACACATGCAGCACACACACATGCACAAAGAGGCTCCCAATGGAATGTGTGACCCTTGACCTCGATACTTCCAGACAGCAATTAAAAGCAGTGTATTATGTGACAGTGTGCAGTTGGTCAGATGGCGGTGGCGAGACATGGGGTAAGGGGACCTTGGGGACCAATGCGATGTCCAAAATAGACCTTGGAGATTAGGGGCCACACCGAAAACGCACCCACACTTGCGCTGGAATGTCACAGCTTGCCATGATTTCTGTATTAAGGCCGCCAGCATTCTTTGCCGTGATGACTAAATTCCTGTGAGACGGCAAGGTTGACATGCGACAATCACTGTCCAACCCCTCCTGGAGAATACATTACATTTCCATGGATTAATCTCAATTGAAAGGTTGAATGAAGGATGAAGAATAATGTACTGACGCTATCAGTGACATGCATCTAAGTTTAGCTCTGTTTCCTAATTTATCCAGGAGAAGTACGTAGTCTAAGTAGACGTTACTACTTATTATTTTTCCGGTTGTCAAAGAGAAATATGGCGGACAGACTCCTCTCTTTATTGTCCTAGTTACACAACAGAAGTGGGCACTACAAGACTCGCCGTGCACAGCAGTATATTTCTGTATCGGGTCACCCACTGTTGTGTAAGACAATGAGCTTCATGATAACAAAGTGCGCCGTTCTATCTTTCAGCGCTCCTTTGACTCGTGTTTGCCAGCGAGCATTATTAGAACTCACAGCTGGCCATTTTGTCATCTGTTTGGCAGACAAGGAGTCATTTTGGGCGCATTGTTTCAGCGGGAAGAGTGACGTGTGGCTCCTGTTTGGAGGATAATGCAGAACAGAATTATATTGGCACAAGAGAGGGTGGTTAACTTCTGAGTCATGCTGCAGATTCGGAGGATTAGCGGAGGAACAATGACAATCTTTCAGGGACTGAGATAAGCATATTGTGAAAGTAGATGGGCAGCGATGGTGCCAGGAACTATTTTTTTTTTGGGGGGGGGGAGAGACGGATGAGAGACAGAAGATATGGTCTTGATGTGAAAAATTAATTAAGTCTCTCTGATGAGGAAAGCATCTAATTCATGGCAACAGTCTGATACAACATGAAAGCCATAGCATTTGTAATGAAAGGAGAAGCATTATAAGCAGTAGCAGTGTAGACACTGCATTGCCCAGGTTCCCTGTAAATGAGACAAGGAGCTGTCTGCCTGTCGCGCGATGCCACCGACCACAGTACGCAGTGATACATCATCTGCAAGCTGCTACCTGGGAGATGATATTCATTACGCGTGAGCTCTTCCTGGCACCAAATACATCTCTGTGTCTCACGAATTAACTGGAGCGCCAGCCCTGCAGACTTGTTTTGACGCAATTCATCATGCCAGCCTCATTTGCCCCGTTTAAAGCAGCAATTAGAAATCGGCCGCGTTGGCGAGGCCCTGGGGTAAGTCACACGGATACAGTTCTCGACCTTCTCACCCGCCGATACTCCGCTGCCAGTGGCCTCCGTTGATGATCAAGAGCGTTACATTTTCTACACCCTGAAGGACGCTCAACATGTTATTCCCTCAGGTGTAATCCAGTGATGCATTCTGCTTCATTACCATTTCAAAATGCAGAATTACCTGTCAGGACTCTGTCGGGAGCCGGTGTTGCCAGCACTCCCACTCCCACAGTAACAAAGGGTACTGCCTCTTAACACATAGATTGTCATTAAACGAAACCGGAGCTATTTGTAGGTTCATTAATTACACCCTTTCACACACCGCTTCCCTTTCCCCGGAACAAAGGGAAGGTGAACAAGGACTTCCATTTTTTTGCTGTACATCAATGTCAGATTACAGCCGTCCTGCCTTTTCGACTTCCTTCTCCTGCTCTCTCTGTGTGCGCCCTGGAGATATGCGATTAATTACAATGAACTGGGGGGGAGTGACATTGATGTCGGTGGGCATACACTGTCACCTTAAACTTTATGCAAGAATCATCGCCGTGAAATTGGAGGAAGCTCGAAAAAAATGTTATGATCGTCACATGTCTTGTGAGTTTGTGATTTCCCGTCTCGTTCTCTGAGGGGAGGATGTCATCCACACTGTCGTCCATTTCCTCCAGACGGCTGAATGTTCCCCTGCAATTAGCTCGGAGTGCAGTACTAGTCTTTAGTCATCGTCCCGGTATTGTTTAGCTCTAATGAGTAACTGGAGTAACTGGTTGGCCATGGAATATGATACTTTGCTCTACATTAGGCACTCTATAAGACAGACGGTACAGTAAAGCTGGAGGGAAAATGGGGGAGGATAGCATTTCCCACTTTTTTTTATGAACATAAGCTAATGAGCCGCTGAGTGTTGACCGGCAAACATCAACCTCTCTGCTCGATGTTTGTGTTGAGAGCGAGTACGTGCAGCTCATATTACAGTGGGAAGTGTTTGCTTTTCAAAGAAGGCGGTTTAAAAACAAAAGGTCTTAATGATGCCACACACTGTCCATAGATGAGCGTGCATCTATAGATTCATCTACAGTCTCTACATATGTTCAAATCGGCATGTAATTGCCACAACTAATCTGTCATTTTTAACGTGTTAATTAAAAGAATGAATCATAATACAGCCATGTGTCACACTCCCTATTACCACTTAAATCCGCCCTCCTGTGTAACGAATCGCAAAGCCAACAAAGCTAATGAAAGTCATCAAACTCCATCCCCTTGTTGAATGAGACAAATCTGATCCGTATCTTCCAACGCACACCAGCTATGTAAATAGGTCTCTGAAGTGTCACGGCATCCTAATGGAAATTGTAGAGGACAAGAAGCCATAAAATGAATGAAAATAGTGCAAATATGTATAATGTCTGCACACATAAAACCTCCTTTTACTTGATCGTAAACAAACAAGAGCGTGTCAGAGGTCGCCGACCCTGATGCATTATGGGTGAATATGCTCTGCCGGCGTAATGAACTTCACCGTCTCTGTATCTGATAAGAACTGCGATTTTACACTCGGTTTACGGCCGTATTAATCTGCGAGCCTCGTACTTTTCCATCCTTGTTAAATCAAGTCCAGTTATCTTCCTGGTGCAGATGTGCGTTTTAAAGGTTTCTTGATCAATTATCACTCCAGCTAAAGGGACAAATGATCAAATCAAGCTGTTATGTAACTTTACATCTTCACGACCCGCAGCAAAGCAAAGAAATGCTTCTCCTCTCATTTCAATTCAGTTAATACCTAAAGATGTTGTCGGTGATAAATGGCCATAACCGGAGACTGTATTCATCATGTATGCTTAAAAATAGACTTCAGTATGGTCATACCCTGTGATGTGAAAAGGAAAATTACATCTGAAAAATGTCCATGCTATTGTCTCTCTGCACCAATAAGCGGATTAATAGATGGATTTCACAAGTTCAAACTGCAGCATTGCAGTACTTTGATGATTGTGGGCATTAGTCCACCACCAATAGTAAGCTTTGTTTAAATAGCACTTTGAAAACAAAGTTTGTGAAGTGCCTCACAGCAAGTAGAGATAAAATGATCTGAATCAAACAAAAATAATGAAAGACCCTCTGAAGAGAGATACAACAGAACCACCATGAGATGTCCAGAGTCAAAACATGTTCTAAGGGGAAACTTGAAACAAAGATGCGTGTTTCATCCTCTCATCTCTCCGGTAGGTTGCTCCAAAGTCTGGCTCCTCTGGCAGAAGCAGGGTCACACTTGTTCATCAAACCTAGATGTTGGAATGATCAGAAAGGGCCCCGTCTGAGGATGTGTGTGTGTGGGAGGAGCTTTTCAACGAGTTCAACGTTCAGTCATACGGCTGGGGGGTGGGTGGAATTAAAATAGAAATGCGTATGAATTAGTGTGATTGCATCGGCAACTATGATATCATTTTATTATCAGGGTAAAAATAAATTCCTGATCAATGAAGCGGTACCTTCCGCCTCATTTCAATTATATTATATCTGAATCAACAAATCAGTCAAATTATCCTGCGTCACCATTTATGACACTAACATTCTCAATGGGAGTTGAGATCATAACAACTAGCGGTGCAGTAATTTAGGAAACAGTATAATATGACTGAAGTCAGCTGGTCGTTAATCACATGACGTGTCAGTAATCCAATGGTAGAGAATTAAAAGTATCAACAGATCCCAGTTAGGTGTGAACTGTCTCAGACAGCTGACCTGGATGTCAGTACAGATTCATATCTGGGACTGACGGTTAGCCTCACTCCTGGACCTGTGATCCTTTTTCCCCCTGTCTTACCAGCATGTCTCCTGCCAGTTGTTTCCCAACTTTGATCTTTGCTACCTGGCTCTCATCTCATGAGGTGTGTCCAGGTTGGTGATTGAAGGTGATGGGGTGAATATTAGAGGCTGACATTTCTCTGTCATCCGACATCACAGGTGCCCCATTTCAGAGGTGGCGTGTCCTCCACAGCTCTCCGTTACTCTGAGGGAGGACTCTGGGCCTTTTATGAGAGGGATTTTCTTTTTTCTTCAATTTTGATTAATTTCTGATCAATTAATTATTTAATCTATACAATCTATACAATGACATAATAAAAAAAACATATATTTATATAAGCAGCAATTCATTACATCTGGAAACAAGTGAACTCTTTTGAGGCAGTTTTTCTAATAAATGCCGTAACATTATATTTGTTGATTCATCTTCATTATGACCGAGGCTATTGATTAATTGACTAATCACTGCGGTACTAAAGATTAATACTTTACATTTCTCTTGTAGTCAGTTGGCACCTCTCGTCTACGTGACAAGTTTGATTATTACGATTTAAAGAGCAACAAATATAAATCATATTCTGGTGGATAAGACGCAGATTACTCTGGTTTATATCTCTGAACTTAAAAGAATGTTTCATGGAAACACAGAACTTTGGATTAATGTGCGTGTTTCCTGCAGATCTAAAATGAATGCTCGCTTTTCTTTGTGTTTTGTCCCTCGATGTTTGAAGTTTGAAGAAAATAAACTGGTTTTAATCCTCCAACCGACTCTGGCAGGAGAAATAAATAAGCACCACTCCCAGATATACGGCTGTGTTTTAGTCAGCCTTTAGCCTTAATGAGGCCTAAACCAGAGCAAATTCCTCTTGTCACCTTTATCTAGTAAAAGGTACACATGACATCTTTGTTGACCACGACCGCCTCCTCTTTTTCTCCTCCTTTTAATCTCACACTAAAACACAACTGACCCCACCAGGCTTTCTTCTGCTTGAGGATTCAGATTTGTGTCTTGTCGTCTGAAATGGAGATGTATGGGCTTGTGCCGCTAGCCTCGGTTGAGCCTTGACGTGTTGCAGGGTCTCAGGTGTCAGGAGCCATTTCCCGGCCAGGGTCCCGAACCAGAACGAGATTAGGTCCATTTATCTGATTCCAGATTGCTCTAAACCTATTTCAACTGTCATTTACTCTGCGAGTGGGTCATTAGTCCTACATCTGTTTTGTTTTGTGCCGGGCCTGTGGCTGTGTGTATGTGTGTCTGTGTGTGTGTGTGTGTGTGTGTGTGTGTGTGTGTGTGTGTGTGTTCAATCAGATTATACCGACACCACCATGAGCCGTAGGAACATATATACGATAAAACCAATTTGCCCGTCAGAGTCTCACCCAGATGAAGCCAAGAATGACATTAATTGCATTAACTACTGACTCTTTGATGGCGGTGAAATACTGCATTTGAAAAGCTGTACAAAATAACTCAGAACTCAGAGAAGGCCTTGACTTCATAACACATAGCTAATTACCACTAAACACTGTTAGTGATATTATCTATCTGTAAAACTGATGATATTAGTGACTGTATACAACAACATGCTGTCAAAGGTGTCATTCATAGATGTCAAATACACACAGGCTGTGAAGTGAAAAACTGATAATGTGAAAAGTTTGTGACCTAGCACTTCAGAAACACGCTGCATCTTTTCTACACCACCGATTGTTTTGAAGCGTTGCAAATTGAACTGAAAGCCCATAGCAAACACAACATATTGCCTCACTTGGTACCCAAAATATAATGGAATACAGTGGAAATCACATCGATTTCTTTGGCTGTGCTCGATTGTTCGGCAGTGAACTTTAATTCTGCGAGAAATAAAAACCTATTAAGTGTTGTGTTAGATTTTCTTTTTAAAGATTGCAATGACTGAGGCTTTTACAAATGACTCTGGATGGGCTTCCTCTCAGTAAAGTGGTATTGAACTTCTTTATTTATTCTGTCACATCCTGTCGGCTTGAATTAGCCAGACAGTCGATGATGGGTTTCAATCTGGATCCAACTCAAATTCTAACCGGTAAACAGCTATTGTTTTTGGGGGCTGCTGGCCTCTCATTCAGTCACTGCTGATGGGGTAACATTTGATTAATCTGACAGTACTTTCCCGGTGGGACAACAGCGAGCTACCTCTCAGAAGATTATAGAATTATCTGTTTCAGCCGCCAATTACCTTTCCCTGTGGATGACGTAACTCTGCACGCTTGCCAGACAATCACCCTTTATTCAAACCAGGTTGCACACGTTGCTGGATAACAGCCTGATAATCTGCCGGCGTGAGCAACAAACAAACAAACAGACCTCATGGGAGCAGGAAACATGTAGACGAGTTGATGAATATGGGTCAGAAAGATCAAACCTGGTGGGGATGAAAGAGAGAGAGGAGGTGGTGGGGTTGTAGGTGCAGGGTTGTGGAGGAGAGAGAGCCAGTGCAATGTGTTACAGCAACCACAAAATAATATGCATTCAATACAGAAGGTCATTGTTTCTAATGTGTCCACGCGAGAACATTATAATGAAAGTCCTTGTCTGCATATATTCTCACAGGTGTGGGTGGCCCTTCAGCTGTATCTTTCTCTCTCTACGACCAAAGCCTGGTTATCATATGTAGCAAGACAGAATTATAATATTGACTCTGTTTTAATTGTATGTATATTTCAGCACAGCAAAAGTGTATTGAGCCACTCAGGAGTGCTTTGGGCAGATTATACCTGGAGATTTCAAGGTCCAGATCCAATACAGGTCAATGGATTACCTAAAACGTGGTCGCTGCAACAGATTGAAAGATGGAACAGCAGCATGATGCATGAGCAGCAGAATGAGTTCACACTCATCGTCTGCTTTAAAAAACTCCTGCAATGATCGCGGTGCACCATGTGATCGGAGCTGATAGCGCCTCCAAGGGATTATAAACTTGTCCTGTCACCTAAAGGTCTCCAGTGAAAATTGACAGACAGCATAAAAAAAAAAGTACCAAAAGTTAAAGCTGCACTTATCAATATTCAATATTAACCATGGAGCAAATAAGTGTGTCGAATGTGAAAGATGGCGCCTTGTTGTGAGGAACCCAAGGACTTAATCAGCGCTAAAAGGAGAGTGAATATTGGTCAAATGGCCAGAAACTTGACTCCAAACGAAGGATGATGTTGCTCCGTGTCTGTTGAATGTGTTAACAGGCTAACGTTTGCTAACATGACCATCATTACAAAGCAGTAGGATTTAAGATGTGTCTTTAGAAGGGTTGGGCCGATGTTAACATTTTTAAGACATTTTGATATTGAGCCAAACAAGTTTGCTGATGTAGGCTACTTTTTAAATTGTACGTGTTATGAGGACAAATGCCTCCAGTTTAGAGGCTTTGCATGAAAACCAAAGAGGTGTTAGCTTGTACTCTGGGCTGGAACTGCAAAACCGGAGATTTACCCGACTGTAGTTTTCATCTGGCTCTCCTGCCCCCGAGTGGCAGAAAATAATCTATTAATTAATTAAGGGAACAGAAAAACCTTAATGCTTCACTGTGGAAAACATGGTACTGTAAATCTCTTACTGGCAGTGGGCTTTGTGGATATTGGCAGAACTCTGTGTTAATGTATTGTACTGCTTTTCCCAACATGTTTGGCTGAGAGCCTAGTGCTGTTGCCATGATTGGTATTACTGTTTATAGCGTACAATAAAATATACCGCTATTGCAGCAGAATGAGTCCAGCATTGATGAGAGTTAGAGAATTGAATGGGATATAATATAAGAGTGGACATGTTGTTGTTCACCCTGCATAGGTGAAGTAATGACTTTGCTATCGTTGAGCTCGGATAAAACAGATCTAAATCAAACGGGGACGATACTTTGTTTGAACCAAAATGGCGATTGTTAGGTTTAGCAGAGCTGAGATTTGCTGCTGCTGTTTCCTCAGTTTTGGGTTCGCAGTGACTGAAATCCTGTGACTTTTGAAGTGACTGTTAAAGAAATGTCCATCGGTTCCGTGCTGATTGAGCCTAATTTCCAACTGTGTGCGGGTGTCATTATTTTATTTAGAAGCTTTTCATCTGGGAATGAAGGTCCCACAGCTTGCCGAAAGTCTTCATTCTAAGGACTTTATTTTTATTTTCATTTATGTTGTTCGTTCAAAGGAAAGCTGCAGTTTTGCATTTTAAACACTTGACAACTGTGAGACATGAGCTTGCTTCTCTGCCTTAATTTCTAGTAATAGTGTACATGACTCGTTATATTCTAGCAGTAGTGTACTCCTTATGTCCTCAGGAACCCAGAAGTGTGGTGTTCTTCCTTCATACTGTGGGACAAGTCTTGCAGTATTTGACTTTGTAATTACAAGAGGACACATAAATCATGAGCCTCTTCCCTAAGCTTACGGTACACATTGATTCTCTTCACTAGCATTACCGTCCTTGTTTGCATGTCCCTTCCTGTCCAGCTCATGCTCTCACTTCCTTATCCGACCCCCCCCCCCCCAGAAGCCCCCAGTCCTTCCCTGTAATGAGGACATTCTTCCTGTTGGAAGGTTAATGGCATACAGAGAGAGGTACCTTACGAATCCAAAACCGCCTGACTCCTCAGGCAATTTCACACAGAATCTCTCTGGTTTTTTTTCAGTGGAAGGAGAGTCCATTCACTGTGTGAATGAGTCAGGTAAATCCAATTCCAAAAGGCAATGGGATTTGAGATGGGGAGCAAATTGCACCAAGGTGATGCCGGACTGGTCAAGAGACCCTTGAGGAAAAAAAAAAAAAGTTAGCTCGTTCCACCACAATAGAGGACACTGCTGTTATCTTTGCTGTTAGTCGTGTTTTTATAATTGATTTCCCCCTCCGGCACAATGGCTGGGCAATAATGAAAAGCCTGTCATTCCTGTTCCTTTGTGTAGTACGTTGATGAGGTCATTGGCTCAAGGTGGCCAGAGCCACGGACTGCATGGTCTGAACAGAAAGCGGTCAAGGGGTTGAGGACACACAGGCAATCTGTAGTAATAAGATCTGACCAAAGTATAAATACTGTGAATTCAAAATAAGCGATGTATCGAGGATTGATCACTTTACGGTCGCTGTAATATTGTTGGAGCACTGTGGTGCTGACCTCTGCACTGCTACTGTTGCATAGAAGTCATGTTTTTTACCTGAGAAATTATGTTTAATGTGTGGCTACATGCCTTGCAATTTGGTTTAAATAAAAGCGGAATGTCTTAAGTACAGAACACACTAATGTCAACCGTGTCTTCTAAAAATGTCTTTCCCTTACAACAAAACTTCATTGTCACTTACCTTCTGCTCTCCCAGATTACGTTCATAGTCCATGTAGGGAGGTCAGGTGAGACAAACACAGGACTCTCATGTCCCATGTGACACCAAAAGTCGACGTTGACTTATTTTAATTTACACCTGAAACTTAAATTTCTTATTTTATAGGTATAATATTCAACAAGTTTGAATGCTGTGCTTACACACTGCAACTGGCAATGCTACAACATACTGTACCTTTAAGCCAAACCATGATGTTTGTACTTAACCGTTGTTTTTTAGTTGTTTTTTTTTCAATTTACAATACAAATCACATGTTTAAAACTGACCGTACTCGAGGAGTAAATAGGTTTCCTTTTAAACGTATTTGAGAACGTTGTTCCATTTGAATGGCAGTGTAATTGTGTAGGAAATGTGAAGTAAAGCAGAAAGGACTGCACAGGACTGCAGTAGCAGCACTCACTACTGGGAACACTTGAATCAGGGGAACCGTGATAAAGCGTAGCTTGATTGAGGTTGCATCAAAGAATCAAAGATTTCATTGTTAATAATTTATCTCAACAGGAATGCATTGTAAACTCAGCCGAGCTCAGATGGGCTAATGCATTTGATGAAAAATATAATAATTAAACCGGCAGCACTATAGATGGTAATTAGTAATAGTGCTTCATCCTCAACTCTGTAAACGCTTGTGTGAAATACTTTTGTCCTGTAATTGCCTCAAGGCATCTCAAAGCAATGTGATTCAAGCAGTCATTCTGAGCATCTATCAAATGAACACACTCCAGCCTGTCGCACGGCAAATCACTTCAACAAGAGACGCATTTGATGCTTTCACTAAGAGGACTTCGACTGAGAGAGGCCATTCACCGATTCATGTTTGGTAAAAAGTCAGAAGATTCTTTGAGCATTTCTTTTGCTTTAATAGGACAAGAAGCAGGAAGAGAAAGACAGGAAGGACGTGCAAACACAAGTCTGGAGCTGGACTTGACCCCAGCACGTCATAAAAGTATTTAAGTTTAGTATGATTAATAATTATTTACCTCATACAGCCCCACTTCAAAACATACAAACTATGCCTTTAAGGACCAGTTTGAGAGACTTGGAGTTTTGAATTTGATGCTACTTTCTTCTCCGCTACATGTCATAAGGGAATACTGTACTCCGCTGCATTTATATGACAGCTACAGTTAACCCACACTGAGCTTATACAATATGATACATGGTTGTTTTTGAATGCAGGGCCACTGCTCCAACATAACTTTATGATACTCTCTCATGTAATCAGTGTAATATATGATCTGTTTTATTTAAATAAAGTACCCTGCTGTCATTTATTGTGATTTATTTTGCCAACTATGCCAATTTCAGCTGCTTCAGAATGAAACAAATCTTTAAAGTATTCTCAAAACACGTCTATATCAGGTGTACCACATGGTGGTAACATGCAAAGATTGTGTCTTCAATGTTGTCGCTCTAGGAACTGGAGATCCATAGGTTTATATCTCCGTCTCTCCCTCCATCTAATCTTTGCACGTAATCACTCTCCCCTGCCGAGCAACGGCACGTTCAACAGTACTGTAACATGAAAAGCGAGGAGGTAAAACCGTCGTGACAGCTCGCAGCTCACTTTGTGTGCGTGGAGCCGCTGTACGCCCGGGCAAGCATGTATATGTGTGTCTGTGTCTCAGCACGGCTCACATCTTTCTTTTCAAACCCGCACACGTGCGTCCTTCCAACCGGGTACTTCTGCAAGCTCCGACCGGAGGCGACAGGCGGACGAAAATTGTGCTGACGTGTGAGCAAAAGAAAATCGCACTTTGACAGCCAACTGCAACTCGTTTGAATTCAGCTACACGTATGACATCATAACTCGCTGTTTTTTTTAGCTGAAGACTCTTGTTTCACCCTCCCGTGGCTTTGGTTTGACCCAACACATGCTTCCCTCCCTTCAGAGTTGATTCTTGAAGCAGGTCAGTCGTCGTGAGAAGGGGCGGGCCTGCGTTCTTGTGTCCTGCTTTATGACTGCCTTGATTAATCGTGGGAGAACATAAGTCTTGTTGAAACAGAGCTTTTGTAATTAACTAGCCACTCAGGGTCTGCCTTTGAATTAATAACTGTGATGCTTAATCAAGATTTACATCAAACAGCGGGAATGCTTGTATGAATATTTGTTCGTAGTGTGCCCCATCAGCTCGACGATGGGCTCCCGTCTCTACTCTTGTTCTTCTGTATTCCCAGTAGTGATATTACTCAAAATTATGGAAATAAGCTGAACTTGATCAGTTTTATGTGGTATCCGGACCTGCCTCTGAGGTACCAGTTCTTTAATTAATTGAACAGTAATTAACAGTTAAAGTCGGGATCCTGAGAGAAAGTGAACTTGAAAGGCAAATCTAAACTAATGAGGTTCTGCTTTGAAGTAATGAACTCTCTGGGTTTCGGGTAATCAGAGGCTTCTGGGCTTTGCTCAATTTATCTAGGAGACAGTGAGCTATGCTGCCATGCTCAGTATTGTTCTGTTCTTTTACTTTTATTTTATCAAATCCAATCTTCTACTTACTGAGACATTACAACAAGATAACGTTCTTCAGATGTTTCAGAGCTAAACATCTCATCTTTCCTGTCTGTTGCTGTAGTTTCCATTCGTTTGTCCAGCGAGCTTGAAGCATGAAGTTTTGAAGTGTCGCAAAAACTGGAATGCGAATTTGTTTCAATTGGGCAAGTTTTGAATGACTGTCATGTGGGCTAGTATTGACCATGTTTCATGCTGTCAGGAGATGAAGGACAAGCATTCGCATGTTCTGGTCCTTTCCGAGAAGATGCTGACAGCAGAAACAGCTGATCAGGCATGTAAGTTAAATGTTCGCTAGGTCAGAATTTATTCGGCGAAGGAGTTTCCATATCTCATTTAGAGCATCTACTCTTTTTAGATAAAAGCAAAAAAAAACAACTCAAGCGAACGTTAAAACGTTTTTCCGCAGTTGAGGAAATCAAATTTTGCCATTTTCACACAGCTTTTCTAATGCAATAATAACTTCTTTTTTATATATATTTCGAAAACAATACATTTGTATTTCTCCGACAGCCTCCATACACTTCAATCCTAACAATGTGCACTCTTGGATGCTGGTGTGGTTCTTCCTCCACCAACATGACAGCGTGGGTTTGTTTACTTTGTGTCTTGTCTCCTTCGGTGTAACATCTGCACTCTGCTGTCAATCAAATACAGACACGCCTTTCCAACCGGCTGACATGAACAGGAGCATTTCTGAAAATAGCTGAAAGACAATTTTCTTCCTTTTTAAATAAAACTATTAACAATTCATTTAAAAAAAGGAATGACTAAATCAGTTACTTAGTTACACATCCAGCAGTTACGGAGAAAAATGATCCTTCATTCGAAGTTGTGTTTTCCTTCACTCTCCTCGTAGCTCTGTCTTTGGTCTACTGATTCTTAAAGGAGATATCTGTCTCTATAGCTGCTAACTGCTCCATTGTGTTCACCAGCTAGTCTCTAACGTCTGTTTTTCATTCAAATTAAAACAATCCCAGTTTCTATCTGAATAAAAATCAAACTGAGAATGCCTTCTGCTTCATAAAAAAACACTCCTCGCACACAGGTTGTAAATGTGTGTGGGTGACACAGGTGCAGAGTTACACACACACACACACACACACACACACACACTTGGCACACACACCAGCAGCCTGTCCAATTGACTGTTTCTGGGACAGAGAAGAGAGTGAGGCAGCAGAGGTTATTATAGCTCTTCTGTCATTAATATCAGGTGTTCTGTCTCAGCCATGCAGAGCTACTGGTGGGGCTCGGCTCATTGATGGTGTGGGTCATTACATCTCGCTGGCTCTCGTCTACCTGTCTCTGCCACCGCAGGACACGACCAAACCCCGCTGCCTCCAGTGAACAAGCCAGGACAGGAGGACAGAAAATAGGTGTCGTGCCAGTCACTTCTGTTGGTAACACAGTTACGTTCTAGGATCCAATAAACAGCCCCTTCATCAGTGCTGCATATGAATTATGGTTATTGAATCTGTTATCACCACGAGACTTCAACTTTTGCGGTCATTACTTCTGACGAGATGACCGTAAACAACGCCGGCATGTCACCGGGCTAATTATGGCCAATAAATGTTAATGAACAACGGCATCTGTATTGGTGTGTTGTAGCTCAGTGGGCTGAGTCGTACACTAACACTGAAGAGTCACAGCTCCAGAATCACTTTAGTGTCGTCACGTAAAAGTGGAGGGTTTGAGCCGCTCGCTTTCATCGCGGGTCATCGGGCAACAAAGAACGTTTAAATATAATAAGTGTGAAAGAATCAAATAATAAGTATGATTAACACAGCTCACTGGCTAGTGAGCTATTTAGAGACATGGCCATGAATTAGTTTATTATTAATATGTGATCATGTGGTTTTGGACCAATCAACACTTGCACTAACACTGCCCGTTTTATAAATTCAATTTACCCACATGCTGAAACGTGGTGCTGGAGGAAAGAGTTGACATCAATGTCATGACATAGGTTTTCTATGTGTATACGGTATAATATGGAAAATGTTGAGATTGTGTAAAACAAAACTTTTGTGACTGATTTTCTTATCTTGTGATAAGCTAATACTTTATATAACAACTGATATAACATCTGATACATCAGCATGACTCATTTACAAGCGCAGGACTTTGACACGGGAGATTTGGGTTTGTTGCTCAAGCGTGGTCAAGTTTAGCCAACACAAACACTTTTGGTTAGGTTTAACTTTATGGTTTTATGGCTACATAAAAAAATATTAACCGAGTTCCTAACCATATAAACGGTTGATCATCTTGTTTTCATATTTTGTTGCAGGTTAGTAGTGTAAATGTCATGTCTAAGAGTACCGTTGAGTGGATAACAAAGGCAATGGTTCACATTGTTAGGTGCTTGTATTCACTGCATGTGGTTGCGGCGTTTTAGTGGGAAAGACTAATAAGATAACTTAATCTAATGTTACATACATGCATTTAGGTTCAGTAGATTTACATAGATTTGACCAGATAAAGAACCTTCAAACCCAATAAACTGACGATAAAATTGCTCATCTCCAGCACCCATTGTCATCTTAGATGTTCTGAACAGAAAGGAACCAGGAAATGTTTAATTAATGTGTTTAAAGCAAATTTATATTCACTTATTGAAAGAAAATCACATCGGAATTGATAGTTTGTGCACTAAAATGAAGTCCTGAAGCCTTGAACACATTTACACAAACACACAGACCTTCATGTTGTCGCGATCACGTTTACATCCTCTCACACACACACACACACACACACACACAAATACAGCCATGCAGTGCAGCCCCTACAGTAGTGCATTGTAGGTACAGCATTTTTATGGCCTGCAGACAGATTGCGTCGACTCGTGGTTTGCTGAGGAAGGCAGGGAGCAGTATTAGTCTCCATCCCCTTACGTCAGTGGTCATAACATTTGCCATTACTTCCCCTGCAAGATTCAATCACCAGCACACAAAGCCATGCTTCATGCACAATGAAAGGCGAGTGCTTTTTGTCAGGCATTGGGCAGAGTGAATTGCATATAGAGTGACTCCGGGATAGCATTGTTTCTGCCTTCCATAAAAAATCTATTTAAGGCAAATCTAATCTTCATAATCTTCTCCCTCAGAGGTGGTGAACGGTGATGGGAAAGATTTCCATGCAAGTCCTGGGTGTCTGGTTGGCGGTGCACAGGCCCCAAAGATGTAGGAAATTGCCGGGAGCAGAGGATATTAAACTTCAATTTGAGAGCACTGATAAGAACCGAATTGGTGATTTATTTAGGCATATTGTCAACTAAATCATCCTTAACCACTGGACACAAGTATATTCATAAACACAACCTTCCTGCTTGCTTTACAAATTCTATTTTCTCGTATCTTCAATCTAAACTGCGGGGTAAATACTGTATGTCCTTATAGGAGTGAGCGATGCGGTTTTGAACGAAGATAATTTTCCCGGTGATTAGTTGTGGTGTAGCCTAGCAACCTTGAGTGTGAGTGTGAGTGTGTGTGTGTGTGTGTGTGTGTGTGTGTGTGTGTGTGTGTGTGTGTGTGTGTGTGTGTGTGTGTGTGTGAGAGAGAGAAGGGAAATGGAGACAGAAAGCAAAGTGGGAGCTCTCTATCTCCTCTCTTTCTTTCTCTCTTCCAGCTTGAATGCGACGGCCACTAAAGCGGCTCTGCGCTGTGCGTCATTTTGGAGCGTGTAAATGGGGCCGGTGCGCTGTAGTAAAGGAAAAAGGACCCCCCCTCATAAGTCCGCCACAGTGAATGCATTATTAATGGGTATAAATCCCAAACAGAGGGACGGGGCCGAGACTAATGTCCACTGGCATGAGTTCCGTAGAGATGGGCAGCGTTTCAAGGATAGAGCCGCTGTCAGCTGAGGACACTAGATCAACGCAGTAGCAGGGACACTCAACAGAGATCATCCTCACCTCCACGCCGCATTGTAAACACAACACCAGAGTGTGTGTGTGTGTGTGTGCGCTTTTTATTTTTCTTCGGGTGAAAGTGTCTTCTCCGGGATTCTTTGAGGGATTAATTCATGCTCAGGATTTAGGTTTAAGGTTAACTTCAGAAGAAGGATTAAGTAGAGTTGTGAGGCTAAGAGGTCAAGGAGTGATAGGATATTCATTCAAAGCTACTGTGTGTGTAGGTGTGTGTGTGTGTGTGTGTGTGTGTGTGTGTGTGTGTGTGTGTGTGTTTTATATATGCAGGTATACATTCCCGCCTCTGTCTGTGTGTGTTTTGTTTTGTGTGTTTGTGTTAGAGTCACAATGGTGCAGAGGAAGGACATTTTTTATTTTATTTTTTTTCGAAAAATCTGCTAAAATGAAGGAAAAGAGAATTTTGCTACACCCGCTGTTTCTGTTAGTAAAAAAAAAAAAAAGCCTGGCTATATCCTCATGAATTGTCTCAACACCTCGGGCTGCCAGAAACAACCAGTTATGCCCGTCCTCATGACTCATCATAATGAAAAATCGTCACACCAGAAAGTCTGCAGTATTGAAAAGAGGAAAGTTTCATTACGGATTGAAATACCGTTTGGAAGAGAGACACTTTTACAAAATGATTACTGAAATAAAAGTACTATATAATGAAGTAATTAGCCATCTCGCACCTTTGGTTGGGAGATAACATTTGAAAGAATGGGGATCGTCTCTCATCAACACTTTCAGGAAACTCAAATTAATATGAGCAATTTTTAGGATCAAACACTTCAAATTCTATTATTTTTATTGCAGTTTGTGCCGACTGGTGAACTCCATAACTGTTAATGATACTAGACTTAAGCTATTTTCAATTGAGATCTAAATTATGTGAGAGAATGCGATAAGTCTGGCATGCATAAATGTAACCCCTCTACATTAAAATGCAAGCAGACAGTTTTCTAATAAGTACTTACATTTTATTTGTAGCCGTCTGCACTGTCGATACTAGTCTGTGGTCATTTTAGGGATATACATCATTCATTATAATGCCGTCCAATAAAACAAACACAAAACTTATAAACTTACCATGAAACAGCACAAAGAACTGAAGAAACTGAACTGAACAATACATCTGAAAGCTTTTAGTGCTGTGTGAGCCTAAACTTAAGAATACCATGATTTTAGGATTTTAATATAAAATACGACTTACAAGACATTAACTATATCAATCGTAACATTCGGGTTTACTGTTTTGAGGTTGACTAACTTGCAGAACAACAGCGTAGCAACATTACGGCTACAGAAACTCAAAACACTATATTTATATAATGACCATCTACTTTTCCTGTCCTCAAGTAACAGAAGACGTCTCTGTTATAGCCTCTCCATATTGAAGCACACTCCCCAGTTCCCCGAGCCACTGCTGCAATAGAGGTCCATCCTCTGGCTTCCACTGCTGGAGGACAAGGCGTTTGGCCAACAGTGTACAGAGGGAAATGGCTTGCCCCTCATATTAATAAATGAAAGGATTGACTACCACTGATCCAAAGATAGCTGGTAGAGGATCTAGTGAGGTTGCTTTATCAAAGGGCTTGGATTTATAGTCAAATATAGGAGTCCTAAAGCAATTTAGAGAAGAGAATGAGACTGACCCCTTAGGGCCGGGTACATGACGAAGAATGCTGTCCAGTACGTCATGTTTGGGCATTTGTTAGTAGTGTGGCGGTAAATAAAATCCCCATTCTGGAGGCACCTCTGGAAATGTGCAGATGGTAGATCATGGGTCTGTTGTAATAGTTGTAGAGTTGCATACAGATACATTATTGTGACTTTTCCCGTCTTTCCAGATAGAGAAGACCGCGTCTTCTCTATCTGAGGGAAAGGCAGAGGGAAAGGCATGAGGGTGGCAAATTGGACTTTCTGTGTATACTTTCGGCAGGTTAAAGAACATTTTGATGTATTTTTAGGGGAAAGAAGTATATTTGGACTGGTTTGTATATACAGTATATATATATATATATATATATATAAGTCCTGGGTCCAGATCAAGATGCTAAGCTAACATGGTGAACGTGGAAAACATATTAGCATTCAGCTCAAAGCACTGCTGTACTTAAGAACAGCTTCCCATGGCTATCAAAGCATTTATTCTGTGTATATTTATATTTTCCGGGTAGTAATTGTATACAGTATGTGTACATTACACAGTTCATACATTGAAAACCCCTGTGGTATGCATTTTGCATCCTGGCCGCTCCATTAAATTTACTATTGATAGGACAGACCTTGGTAACAAGGCAAACAGAGAAGCCAGCTGTGCCTTCTGGGAGCTTTGCTTATTAACAGGCGGGGAGTCAGAACACACACTGAGCCATAGAGACAGGGATCACTATTGAGCTGTCTGTCACCAGGGAAATTGCTCCTGTCCATACACTGCAAAAACAAAAACGGCCATTTTAACGAGCGATTTATCTGTTTGGTCCAGTCTTAAAAACCCTGCTCAACAAGTGCGACCATCTGAAGAGAGGGGGGGACTTGATTCATTCTGTCCATAATCTATTTTTTTGTCCATGTGCAGTTGACAACAGCTCAGGTGCAGGCGATCTGATATTCCCTCATTTTGAGGGGAATGACACCAATGCTTGTTCATAATACAATATCTATAAAACTACACATTTTCAGAATGACATGTTTACTCTACTTTCAGTCTCCCAGTAAAACAAGTCACGATGTGCTATTCCAGTGCTCTCTCACATGCTCGTTCACTTTCTCTCTTTTTCATTCCAAGTGTCTTCAAATATATTAGAATAATCTAGGATAATATAATTACATGTTTTTTGAATAAATAGGTTGACGTACAACCTAAATAATTGAGTTTGCACATCTCGGTACCTCGGATCTTTCTACTTACTTGCAAATAAAGTCAATTTAGCGTTGTGTGTCATCCTTTCCTCGAGCAGCAAGTCGTCACACTGGACCGGTGGAGGCGCCGTAGGGGGAGAATAATGAAGCGCATTGTTTGCTCTGAGAGGTCTGAGAAGATCTGTCACAGCAGGTGAGGCGTTTCCTTTCCAACTGGTGCTAATGAAGCCTGCTAGGACTCTCTGTGGTTTCTCGTCTCCGCTGTCAGAACGGGGCTTTAGAGATTAAGTCGCAGAGAAATCCGGTTCTCTTTCTGAAGTGATGTTGCGTAAGAACACGAGGGCCAATGCATCATCGACCCATTCCTGCTCACGGTCTGTAAGGGGTTTCCATTTGCCTGCATTTGTGAAACGGACCATAGCTTAATGTGCTTTTATGGAATGTTAATCAGTGTACAGTGTGGTTCAGGTCATAATTAAAATGAGAGTATTTCCTCATAAAACACAACGTCAGAATGTTAGATCTCGATCTGTTACACAGAGCTCAATGCGCCAAATGCTCCAAAATCATAAGATATTCCATTTACATACAAAACATAGAAAAGCAACAAATCCTCATGTTTTGCGAAGGTGGAACCCGCAGATGTTCGGTATTGTTTTGTTTAATAAATTACCGGTAAGGCTTTATTCTACAGGTCCTAATAACACCCTTGAAGGCTGAACGATGTAATTTGGAGCTAATTATAGAGAAACTGTTTATATGCCTGTAGACAAATTTCACATTTGCGTGTGTTCAGTTGACCTGCTGTGCTGGATTCAAGAAGAGTTAGTAATTAATGGGAATGAATGAATTACAAAAGGTATTAAATCGAACACTGTTTATGTTTTCCCCGTCGTCTGTTACAAATGACATACTATTATTTCCAGGAAACTCTCTTGTAGATTTTTATGAAATTGAAATTACAGACCTGTAAAATACAGTGTTACCAAATTACCTAATTATCAAATTCTTTTGTATACATTTTCTGTTATTGAAGAATGGTTTCAGCACTTAGACAGGATGACGGATACATTCTGTCTTTTATATCTTCATATCATATTACAGCGTTCAGATATCTTGCACAAGGTCATCTCATTCTCTTATTTGTCTTTTATCCCGAATATCTTCTGACTCGAGCGATCCGAGTCTAACCACAAAGCCATATTGGTTAATGGAGGTCTTACTGCAGTAAAATGGGGGTCTTCTCATTATACAATGACTTTCACGTGTTAGAGGTTCAGATTAGTGAGGTTTCAATGCCTGTGAAACAGGAATAATGTCTCTAAAGGTTAACACTTTTATGTAGGTCTACGTTTCATCAGCCTCTAAGCACGAACAATGTGAGGCCCAGTTTTGTCACTCTCATGGTTTTGTCTGCTCCCAGTGAAGCCCTAGGTGTAGAGTGAAATGAATCTTGGGTAAAGGCTCAATTAAAAGGCGAGATCCCTCGGCATGCTGGAGGCGCGCCGCGCTCTCCCTGGTCTCAATAGGAAGTGTCAGGAAGCGCTAAAGCATTGAGCAGTGACCGTCAACTCAGACTGACAGCATGTCATCTCTCCTCTTTCAGCTTCACCAAGCAGTGGCCCCTTCTCAACCCCCTCCACGGTAACAGCACACACACTCACACATAATAGACATACCACATCTACAGCCCTATCTGTACATACTGTACATACCAAACACTCACACGAGTAGAGCCTCCCACGCTATCGCTGTTAGGCTTTTAGTAACTCTGGTGAGCAACTCATTGACTCAGACAACTATTATCATAGTCTCTCTCTTGCTCACATGCTTGTCCATGTAGCCCAGTGCACGTACAAGCGTGCACACACGTAGACTTGCTCAGGAATGCACATTCACACAGATGCATGTGTGCACACATTGACAAAGTAATTAGTGGGTAGGAGTTCAGAGTCCTGGTGGTTTGTGGTCTGGTCGCAATAAAAACACTCGGGTTAGCCTCATTAATCTTGGTATCTGCACAGGGGAATATAAACCACCATCTTTTTTTTTTTTCTCCTCACTAACAACATCGTACAAAACAGAATCCAAAGCACGAATCATCAGATATCCTCCAGAGATGCCAACCAACACTGTCGTCATTTATGATGACCGCAGCAGGATGTCCCAATATACAAATTGCCTCGATTTCAGGAGGTTCTATCAACCTCTTTTCCTGATTTGGGTGCAGAAAGAAACAGAAGGTCTTTGTTGATACACTCATTCAACCTGGTGAAAGCGTTTAAATGGTTGACCCAAATGTGCCCAACTAAAGCGCCGCTAGAATAGAGAGAAAGCAAAGTGGGTCTCGTGGGGCAAATAGCCCAACGCTTTCTAAAACTTGGGTGTTGGGTGCGATGGCATTCTGCCGAGCTGGGGCGATTTCCATTCAAATGACTGCGGTCACGTGTTTCAGGCCGATTACGCGCGGCTGCCCCTGGCTCCCTGGACTGGATCACTAAATTAAAGCGCCTGATTAGAATCCCGAAGTGGATCAGCAGATGATTCACCTTCCGTTGACTCCAGCAACAAGCTGTTGGTGTCTGCCATTCAACACTGGCTGAGCTGCAATGCATTGCATTGGGTTTAGGTAGTCTTGAGAATAGGAGTGTACAGTTGTAAAGTGGTAATCTGCTATCATCGACTGTTTTTATTATGGTGACACGTTCAGGTGACAGTACGTTGCTGTTGTCGGTATAAAGGGAAAGCGGTTTGGCTGAAGACATAACGTTTCCTTGAATGCGTGTGTCGTATACATCGCCTAGCACTAAGCATGACATCGTTTTCCTGGTATGTTTTGGTGAATTTTACAAGACTTCTGTGTGAAGCATAACCAACTTTAACTTAGCGGTTTGGTGAAGCTCACTACCTGACTACAAAGAGAACAATGAAGCTCAGAGAATGACGTTAAACCAAATCAATATAGGTACGCTGACAAAAGTGAAGCAGTCCTACGCTATGCCCAGTCAGCGCTACCAGTCCATGAAGGGAGATGGCTTTCTTGGTGTTATTAGCTGGCGATATGGCCGGTTGAGGGTTAGCCAGGCTGGGAAAAGTTGTGTGTCCGATTGTCGAATGATGCAGTCGTTGCTGTGTTCCGATGACGCAGGTCAAAGGAAACCGGCCGCTCCTTTTGTTCACCTAGCAGCTCCGTGCTAATTTGCTTCGTTGCTCTGGTTGAATCCCTAGTGTTGCATTGCCAGTGTATTATATCAATCAGTACCAACAAAAAGTACAACGTGCATTTATTCATAGAAAAATGTACAGGGCATCACTTGAATAAAGGTAGACCACCTGAACTCGCTTACATAGTCCAATGACCAGTGAGAAGCTACAGGAATCTATTCTGTCAGAGCTCAGAGTGGTGAAAAGTGTTTTATGAAAGGAGAGTATCTATTCTCTCTGCTTTTATCTGTCAATTTCAATACAGCCCTATAATTGTAGCTGTGTATTGTGAATGCCAGAATTATTCAGCTAGTACTGACCCGACCACGAGCAATGCATCATCAATAATGGATTGCCTTCAGGCATGATTAATATACTCACTGGTATTATCACCCGGTACTATTATACTCACTGCTTCAGTATTATATTTGATCCAAATTCATTTAAAGCCATTCTTTTTTTAATCTCACACTCTGGAATAGCTATGTGTTGAACACTTTGCTTCATGTCTCAGTGGGATAGAGCTGATTGGAAACTGGTTCACTGCTGTTGTGTGCTGCGGTTTTATAAACCTCATAACAGCACATCCTTTCTGGAAATATTTGAATCTCAGAAAATGACCGGAGATAATCTTATGTGGTTTTGTTTTACTCTCATCTGTGATTCATTGAGTCAAAAGTTGTATGTAATATATTGGACTAGTGTTCACCAAACAGTTTGCATGAGAGTTATTTTACAATGAGCTAATAGCAGTAGTTGGTAATCACCGCACAACGGTAAAATAACCCTGTGAACACCCTTTTTACAATCAAAAGGCATTGAAGAGCAGTATGTAAGCCATTCAGAAGCTGTACGCACACACCATCATCCAAGGCTTTTTATAGGCTTAATGGGCTCCATGGACAAATTGTATTTCTCTAGCCCATAAATGTAATAATCTTTAATAATATAATTACTCTAAAACATATCATTCTTGGTCAAATTGTGGCCGTTGGGATTTGTGGACTGTGAAAACAAGATGTTTCTTTCTTATCTTGGTCAGAGTGAAAGCTTCTTACCGTAGAGAAGAGCAAAGATGAGAAAATATTGGTGAATCTCAGAAATCAATGTGTGCTAACTAGCACATCATCTAAAAGGTTGCCGCCTTCTGATGTAAACACGTGATGTGATATTAACCGTTTAGGTGAGGTTGACTTTAAATGAAATGAACCTGTGTAGTTAGCAGACTAATGAGGTGAGAGAGTCGGGGAACAATATTACCACGCGTGGCCATCGCGGTCAGTGAGGTGAAGCTATATTTGATCAGTATTTAGGTTTGATATCATTATCCGCGCTGAAGGCTGAGGAGCTGTTGTTGGTATCTGATAATTTCACTGACCCACAATCCTCTCTGGTTACCCAGCAACAGGCTGCCTGCCGACGTCCCCCAGGAGGGAGATTTGGTTTAGGAAACAAAGGAAACAGGAGGAGGCTGGCCTATGGCAAGAGACCGAGAGGAAAAAGAGAGAGATGCTATCTTGTTTGAGCTAACCGGCACCAAACCCTTTTTTTCGACTCAATCTCAAAGGTGCCGCAGGATGCCTCCCGGTCAGCTGCTGCACGAGCAGAAAATAAGCATTGCAGGAAAAAAAAGAAAAGCTCTGCACTGTACCTAACAGGAGAAAGATATATAGCACAGGCAGCTTGGCAATTGGATGTCTGTGGCCTTTATTGGTGCCATAAACATTAGTTCAATATCCTTTGTGGACAAATTACATGCTTCATGTTTTTCATGCTGCGCAACTGTAATTTCTATTTCTGCTCCCAAAGGTAACAATGGCAGCATGAATGCATCACGCTGCTTGATGGTAATAATGTGTTTCGCATCGCAAAAATACAGCGGCAACGAAATGCCGACTCCGATGGCGAGGGGAGGTCTGCTCTCCGTGTGCCTTGGCATGCCTGTGAACAGCACGGCGGTGCTCTGCATTGATCTGCTGCTCGGTGATAGTACAACTCCTGATCGATCGGCTGATCTTGTCGTGTTCGTCACTGTGCGTCCGAGCAGAACAGCGGAGCGAGAGGTGCGATGGCTCCGGGAGTCGGCAAAAGGCTGAGATTCTTCGTGTTGTCCTTGACGGGGAGGAAGCCGCATGCAGTGGTGGGAGACCAACGGTTGACATCGTGTACTTAAGTAAAAGTAGCAATACCACACACAAAAAAATAACTTAAGTCCAAGTACAGAAGCATTGTCAGTAAGGTTGTTTTAAGGTTGTTTTAAGTTATAATTGCGAAGATATTCATGAAACCAAACCCCTATGTGATGCTATTATTGGTTGGTATATTTTCAGCAATAGCCATTCAAAGTATTTACCTCTTCATGGAGTCGTTTTTTTTCATACAAAGAACAAGTAGTTGTAGATGTCAGATAAATGTAGTGGAGTACAATAAAATACAACGTGGCATCAAATGGAAAAACTCAATTCAAGTACAGCTAACATATGTACTTAAATACAGTAGAGTAAAGGTTCATGCCTGCATGGATACTTTTCTGGGGCTAGAATCTCTGAACAAATTGAAAAAATAATGTTCCATGTTTATACAATCTCAACAATGATTGATTTCAAGTCATTTTGCACACACTAAGAAAACCCAAACATATTTGATGATTACTGGATCCACAGGAATCCAGCAGCAGACATCTTTATTGATATACTGTATGCACCTTGCCCATTGTTGCGGCTGCCCCAGAACAGACATTGATTCTGAATTCACCTTGCAGACGACTGAGAATCGATCCCTTTTTGTGTCGCTTGGATCTTCTGCCAAGTCCAAACCTGGCGAATGTCTCCCTTTTTTAGCTGAGCGAAAATGGCTTTGTGCTCGAAGAAAGAAAAAAAGCACACCGATACTGAAGGCCTTGTTTTTTCACCCTAATTGAATTTTTTTAATAATGCTCACCAAAAGAATAGAAGGTAGTTTGCTCCCTCTCAACTCAGCCTCACTTCTAGATTTACAAGACATTAGCATTCTGGAGAGAATAGTTCTGCTCTAAGAGGAAGGAAAAAAACAACTTTGTCAGGAAGCAGTTGTCTGTAAATGAATGGCAGGGTCGCCACCACAGTAAAAGTTAATGAGGAACAGTGCACTGGTTCAGAATGCAGGAGGGCTTGAAAGAGACGCGCTTGACTACAACACATACTCTCATCGCCACAAACAATATCAACACATGTGGTCACAGTATGAAATTGGGCTTTTTTTTTTTTAAAGCGCCACTTTCATAAAAAGGTTCATGTGTCAACAAAATAACATTTATATTTTAGCATTTTCAACTTTTTTCTCTTGTCTGCAGTAGCTTGCTGAAGGCTGTAATGGAAAAAGAACAATCACATGTGTGACAGAAATGTCAGAAAATTACAGCCAGGGAGGAAATGAAATTCAGATATGATAATTTAATAGTTCACAACAGGGGGTTTCTATGAAATTGCACCCGGAAAGGCAATATATGATGTCAACCTCTCATGTAAAGGTTGTGTATTCTGAAGGACAAAATCCACTGAAATGTCACGTCATATCATGCTCACACTGCAGTAGGTGAGGCAGTGTCATTGAAAGTTGTTTGATCAGCCCTTGACGGACACGTAGAAACCGTGTGACCTTTTCTGGATTTTCTGTGGCTATCAGCAGTTTGTGGAGGTGGTACACAACTCAGTCGCCACACGTCCACTCTGCAGAGGCTCTCCTAAGAGAAAGAGGTCTGTATTGCCTCATTAAGTTTCATATTAGAATAATGTTCAACTTTTCTCTCCCGATAAAGGTGTTGCCCCCGACTCTTGACACCTCAGAATGACTGCAGCTGCCTCAATCGAGCTGTCATAAGGACCTCATATGAGCGCAGCGGTGGAATAACCAAGAATGTAAGCAGACAAATTGGAAAGAAAAGAGTCAAGGATACAGATGAAAAGGACATTTGAGACCAACTAGAATAAGAGAGGGGGAGACAGAATATGATTCAGTGGGTAGACAGTGACAGAAGGTCCATATCAAAGAATATCTCTTTATGTTAGGTTATAAGATGAGAGAGAGCATCGGTGGGCATGGGGGTGGGAGAATCAATCATAGTGACACTTTACGATAAAGCATGCAAAACCCAATCGTATCAAATAAAGGATAACATCAGACTCCACAGTGACTTCTAATGAAGAGCAGCCGCACTCACAAGTAGAGTTTATATGATTTCTCAATTAAGCAACTAGTCGATCAACAGATATTTGGCAGGTGTCTTGATAATTAGCTGTTCAACTCTTGTTCCGACAACTTCAATGTGACGGTTTGCTGCTTTTCATTGTTTATGTCATCGTAAGCGGAATATTATATCTCAGCGTTAATCATGAACTGCTCGATACGTCATGAATTAGCGGTTGGTTCCTGATTTTTTTTTTTTGTACCACTAGTGTGTACCACTACACATGGATTCATATGTCCTGTAATATATTTCCTCAGGTTGAATCAGGACTTGTTCCTCCTCCAGCATGATGCTAATTAAGATGAGGCAATCTTACCCTTATCTGTCGAACACTCACCTGACTCGTGATTGTCTGAGAAGTGGCACGTAGTTCACAAATCAAACTCAAGCAACTGCAACACAGGTTACTCCTCCAGGACTGGCTGACATTTGTGCACGAGCCCAAAAAGAAAAGGAATATCCTGGAAAATAAAGTTGCTTATACTTATACTTTTAGTTATCATGCTGGTGTAAAAAGACAGCCATACATTTCTCTGTAGCCTTTTGGCTGAGATTCCACACCGTTCCATTCCAACCATACTTGGCATACGTATGGCAGCTGAACGTCAATCTGAAAGCCTTTTATATGCGTCAATTGATGAGCAAATTCATGTACAGATGCAACACACACATTGGTGAGCATGTATGTCGGGAATGTTTTCCATGAGCATAATCAGGTTTACTGGATCCCTTTGCCCGCAGCACTACTTGCGTTTTTCATTTTATCTTTCAGAGGTAGACTTCACCAATAACTATGAAATGTTCCCCACGGTACAGTATAGAGCACGTTAATTATAAAACCCTGAGGTGGAGGTTTTCTGAGTGAAATCAATCATTCTCCAAAAACGAGTTATTGAAATGTGCGTGCTCTTAATGAACGTGGTATCTATCATCTGTGGCTCATTAGGTTCCTCATAAGCACAGTCCATCATAGACTCGTATTTAGATAATTCATGTCCTCATAAAAGAGGGAGTGCATCATTATCTTTGCAGAACAATTTCCTAGACTGTATAGCACAAATATGAGCCAGTGGTAGCCTTACAGCTATATCTTGATAAACTTCTATCCAAAAGGTACCAAAACAGTCATTTCATAACTGCATATTCACTCGTAGTAGAACAAATTGATTAAGGAAATAAAGATCCACTGTACACTACTCGGCGCCAAACAGCAGAGCCATAACGTTAGCAGCTAGCTGGTGAATGTGGAGCGTTTAGCAGATAGAAGGTCAGATGATTCCCTCAGGAGTTGGTGGAGACCAAAACGGAGTTGAAAGAATGGTGAATTTTGGATCGACATTCGTCAGATAGACAAAAACAAAACTCCAAATATATTGGCAACTATTTCCGTACGTTATTTGTCAAGGTAGTGTTTGCAGCATTTCCCCACTGCCCCCACATGGCCCAAAACAATTAATGCAGATTTTAGAAATAGTGAGCGCACAAAATACCAGTAATCCCACAAACTGACATTGTACATTACTGCATGTGTACAGATTTGAGAAAAAAATGACTACGATTAAGTGCTAGAGTAGTCTACTTAGTTTAAGGTTGAATAGGTTTAAACTATGATTTGACAGTATGTTCAGCTGATATTCCAATAGTGCTAACCCCGGACTAACCTTCCATTTCTATGGGGGTGTTTTAAGAATAGCTTTGGTTAGGCAACACACCAGCTTATTACAGGCTGCATTATAGTGCACTTGACACTGAAACAGGGAATTGTTCCTTTTTAAATCTGCACACATTTGGTGCTTAGATTCCAGTTTATTTTACCAATGTCATCTTGTAGTCTTATAAACTGATGCACGGAGGGATCTCTGTCTCCTGCTGCTCTTTTCATTGTCAGTCTGGTTGAACCATTGTACAACAAAACGTGACTGTTTCTCGCAAAAACCTTCATACAAACTAACGTTTATTTGTAAAGATGACTGCGGACTAAACACATGAACAACATTTAAAAAATGCATAGTAGTCCTCTCAGCCATCTGGCTGTGACGAGTCGAGCTCTTGAACACAGCGTATACTAAAACTGAAAGCATACAAAGTTCATTAACCTTAAGAAGGGAGTTTGTTCTCCGTGTAACCCGTGGGTCAACAGACTTGTTGTGTGTTTACGCCCCCACAGCAACAAGCCTGCTCCACACATGTGCTACAGTGTGTATTGGAGGAGACATGGGAGAGCTGGTCAGGTTGTAAGTGCTTTGGTCTGTAGCATGTGCCATGACCCCTGGCAGGGCCTATTAGAGGAAATGTCTCTGTGGTCTACATGCCTCCAACCACTCTGGCAGCCACCAGGCAACATCAATTACACCCACAGCAGCTCCAGCCTATAGCTACACTAGTATATTGCCATCACCACAGGGGGTAATTGGTCCACTATATACAGTATTTCCAATTCTGAGCAAGTCGCAGCCTATTTTTCCAGTCAGTCGACATTGGTCCATGTTAAAATTGCTATTATAGCCTACAGCTTCAGGATGAGGTCCTGAGATTGAACAAGAAGGGGGAGGGGCAAGATACTGAACCAGCAGTGATCCAAGTGATCAGCTGTTAGATATAAATGCATGTGGGACTGATGCAGTTTCTGTTTTTGGTACATGACCCCCTTTTACCAGCAGTAAATCAGTACAGTAAAGTCAAGTAATGGAAGTATTCCTCTGAGATGGATGTACATGCATGATGCATCTCGTATCCCTGTAGCGTGTACGACTGAAACGTCCTCCTCTGCAGTGATGCACACATAAACTGTGGGGATTGGACCTGTGACCCTTTCCTTTACAGGACTGTTTCTCTGGCCACCAGGCCAACGCCACTACTTCGAGTGCCCGGACAGTTCTGTAACAGACAGGATGACAACAATAATTAACTCCATTTATTACATAGTCCGGGATAATGTAAATGTCTCGTGTCATTTCTGTTTATGAAGCCTTAACTTGACTGATATTAGTCATGACAGCACGATCGCACACACACACACACACACACACACACACACACACTCTCACAGTTAAACTGTTGGACTGCTTAATGCCATACACACATGCAGTAAAATGATGCACACTTGTACACACTCTCTTTTTAATTCCATTTAATTCAGTGAAGCTTTAGTGGCATGAGCTTTTGATTTAAAAAAAGATATATGTTGTAACATCTTATATATACAGTAAACATACAGCATATGATGAATGATGAATAAATACAATATAAACACAATGCAAAATATTTTTCCAGCCCACACATATATAATAAAGCTGCACTATTGCATGCACAATTATAAAACAGCCTGTGTCCTCTGCGGATATGTGTGTGTGGATTCTCAGTGTGGATTCTGCAGCAGATGAAAGGTCAGTGGAAGTACATCCCGGCCCAAAGTGCTGTATGTGGTGTACATTCAGAAAGACGAGTGCAAGAGACACACACACACACACACACACACACACACACACACACTTGAACACAACCATTCTCACACATACAAGAAGCAACCCCAGAATGCAGATCTGTACCACACACAAACGGATGCACGGAGAAAGCAAATACAAACACAGTGCTGAATACCCCACAAAGACAAAGACAGACATATGCACAAACACACACAGAAACACCAGGCTCCCACGGCTGAAGCACTGGGGCCAATTAGGATGCCAAGACCAATGCATCATCTGAGGGAGCCAGCTGTCTGTGGGCTGCCCTGATGTGGCTGTCCTCACTGCGCTCTGTAAGGCCCTCGGCTCCTGGGGGCCTGGACCAGATCTGACACACAGAGCCATCCCCCTCCCTCGCTTCTCGCTTAAGAAACAGGCGGCATGTAACAGGCAACAGGTTAACCAGTTGGCTCATGCAACAATTTCAGTTTCATTTCCCTGTTTGAATCATAAATGTTGCTGAATTTTTCAACATTAAGCAGAAACCACGGTCAAGATAATCTGTATCTTATTCTCTTCCTCGCTGCAGGAGTGTTGTCTGCGGTGATGTTTTTCTCAAAACAAAAAAAAAGAGAGCTCATTCTTCATGAATAATGTTGCCTGCTTTTTCGAGGAAAACATCTCTTTCTTTGTCAGGACTGAACAGGAGAAGCATGTCAGAAGTTTCTTGTTATGCTCTCCTGTTTTCCATGTCTTTGCCTCTCCCTCATTTCAACATCTGTTGTTTTAAAATCTTGAAACATTTAGCTCTATTTTCTGCTGGAATAAACAGCCCTGTCTCAGCGGCAGGAAGAATCTGCCAGTCCAACAGTTTCCTTTGCGTTTGGTAATCATATCATATCTCAAAATATATTGATGCCACAGCTATATCTAACAAAACAGTGACTACAACGATGACTACACAAAGACAAATTTAGTCTAAATTATTCAGTCGTTCTCCGAGGAGTGACATTCATGAAAGAATAACTGTGATACATTTTACAGTGACTTCCTTTTCACTGTTTGATGTGCAGTGGAGTTAAGTGCTCGACCCTGCATCTGCTGGCTGGGAGAAGAGTTTAAGTCTCCCAGAGGACAGACAGAGGTGCTGCTGGGGTTGAAGGACAAAGAGAAACCGAACGGACTGACACAAACAAAGGGAAAATGTAATTGGATATTAAGGCCACTTAATGTGAAAAGTTTTAATGTTCATTTTTAAAATGTAAACTTCATTTAGACCTTCTTTAAAGAAGAATCAATATGCATCAAGGTTGATGCACAACTTCAGATGTAAATGCAAGATTAAGTCATTCAAACTATATTCAGAAGTCATAACATGCATTTGACAATAATAAAATAAACGGAAAAAATGCAACTATGTGTGCAACATTTGTATCCAAACAGAAAAACACATATATGGTAATACACATGGTAACTAGTGTATTGGTCACAAATATGCTCAGGGATGGGGAAGAAACAAGGTATTTACTGTCAATGTTTTAGTCGCTATATTATGAGACAGAATTGCTTGCCCGTACGTGAAATAACAGAGCAATGTTTTGAGGAGTAGTTCCCCGTGTTGTGTGTGTCTCGTACGTCTGTGGACTGGAACTCACTCATGACCTGATGCACATTCCTACCAATGGTGACACACTGTTCCGCTCATCAACAGCTGGCGGTAATGCGCTAAGAACAGCAGCAATTTGCCAACAAAATACGGGGATGAAGGATGCAAGCTAAAAACGGATTGCAAATGTGCGATTTGTTTTCGAGACAATTGGTTTTGCAAATGTTTTGAGGAAGAGGACATGCATTCTATATATGATGGTCAGGTCTCAGTAGTGGTGCAGCGGATCATAAAAACACACGGTTCGGAGTCACGGATCGGATCAGCACAAAAGAAAAAAGGGAGCAAATATACGGTAACTTTTAGAAATCCCTGATCACGTTTCTTTTCGCGATACCTATTGCCGATCATTGATGATCCTTATTAGTGGGTACAGATCCCTTTGTTGTTTGATTATAGCAGCTGGTCTACAAGGCTCCATCTGTCCCAAAAATCATTTCAACCGCTCTGAAGTCAGTGTAAACCATCAACAATTCTAAATGTTAACCTTTTACTTTGCTATAGTAATTTATTGCGGGCTTTTTTTTCTTCATAAAAACACAAAATTCAAATGATAAAGAAATAAAACATTGTATTTATCGATTAGGACAAATCTTGACATTGGTAGTTTTAATGGTGTATTATAAGCTGCTATAGGACGATCCTTTCCACAAACCTTGAAGAACTCTTTCCTACAAAAAGGGCCCTTAGAAACCCTTAGTCTCACAAAGAACTACTTTCTTTAGAAAAGACAATGAGTCCTTGGTTCTGGGTAGAACCTCAGCCCTTCATGCGGAACCTGTTTGGAACCTTTATCTCAGTGTAGCTGTTCTGGAGCTTTCAATGCTCACCTTTACTTTTCTTCTTCTTCCCCGAGCATGTCAAAGACTTCTCATCCAAGTTTGATAAAAAAAATAGCTCCAGATTAGCAATAAAGACGGCAGCGTACCTGCAAAAACATTGCAGCAGCTGAATGTAACACAATTGCACATCTCAGTCAAATTGTATTGGAAAATGTCTCTGCCTGACAGTTAGGACGCCACAGGAAATGCGAGCAGGTTGAGGCAGTCACAGGAAATTCATTTGAAACCAATTTGATATGATGCGTCTTCATCTTAGTTCTCCTTCATGGGAAATAGCAACTGTCAACTACTCCAAGCAAGTTTAAACAAGCACCAGCTATTACTTGCAAATACTTATTCACCCGGATCCTGAGTAGAAATGCAAGTTCAACTGGTTAATGAAATCGCCACATGTCCACATTTCTGAGCTCCTCCTGGAAACAAAAAGATTCCGTTTGCCAACAACAGAAAAAACTGTGGACATCTGACAATGAATATGTAGTTGCCACCATGCCACCCAGGGTATAGCTATGAGGCGATATGGGCACTTTCTCCTGTTAACAACTGTTAGCACTGCAGTGAAATCATTTCGGTGTAAAGCTCAGACGAGCGTCCTTTGAGCCAAGAAAGTGCAGCACCAATTAATTGTCGATGGAGTAGCTCCAGGTTTTTTTTTCACAGATCACAGGATTTCTTGCCCGTTTTTTTGGTTTGGTGGACATTTGTTCATTTGAGCAATTAACGATTTCACTCTCACATCATAAAGCGAATAAACACGTTCATTATTTGTCTTCTCTTTCATGTATTTGATCAGAAATATTTAGTTTGAAGGCTCATTGTTTGGCGACACAATCCCTCGGAGGGCGTGTTTTGTATTACAGGTTGTTAATCTGAATCACACGGCCGTGATGGTGTTTCAAAAGAAATGTCTTTTAGTCGTGTGCCCAGCAACAGAGCAGCGCGGACTGAACACGCTAGCTACTCTGGGTGCGACACAAGTTCCTCTTGAGGGCAAACAACGCAGTGGCCTATTGCAGGGGATGGTAATTGAATGAAATAGAGATTGGATTGGAAGCTCCTGTCACAGCCAGACATATCGGCAGGTTGATGACTCGTCGCCTCAGGCCCCCAGGGTCTGACGGGTGAGAAGGAAACAGCCTGTTCGGATGGCTCTGTGCTTCTTTTTTTCTCCCCTTTCAACTGTCCTGCTCTGAGCAAGTGGGTTGTAACTACACACGGACAATCATATTTCCATTCAGCACAAACACCCGTTAGCCATTCCTCACAATCGCAGACACATAAATGGAGGCTTTCAGTTAAATACAAGTATATGCACACACACACACACACACACACACACACACACACACACACACTCAAACTCACACACTGAGCAAAAACAAAAGGAGGGAATGGGAACCTTTTCAGTTTTAATTAGTCGTTGCTGCTGTGTTTTGGAGGCGGTGCAGGGGTCAACAGTAATTGGGTTGCTTTAATATTGAGGCATTCAGAGCAGAACGGAGGGATATGGGTCACAGCGGAGTGATCCAACTGCCTGCTTTCCGCCCTCTCTTCCTGGCCCCCCCCCCCACCCCACACACTCACCCTGGCACCAGCGTCTTAACTGGAAAGACTTGTGGATCCTGGCAGGCCCCACAACTGGAGAGGGGCCACGGCACCACCCTCTCAGCGCAGCTCCAGATCAGCTCTCACCAAGACCAAATGGAGGAATCTGGAGAGCTCTGCCGTGCCATGGAAGAGCAGGCTTCTGGGAAACATGTCTGGGAAGAATAGAAAGACCCGAGGAGGACCCCAGAATGAGGCGGAGGAATCGCAGTTCCTGGAAGCCATGCCAGGGTTTTTCTTCACCAGGAGCGCCAAAGTGTGGCGTGCCAAGCCAAACGGAGAGATGGCAGCACAGAAACAGAGAGAGGGAGGATGATACGAATGGTAAGACGGTGGAAATGATTCAGCGGGAGCACTGCTGGTGGAGGATACGCACCATCCAGATGGTCAGCTCAGTGGCTTTCAATAAATTATTTATCGACTTCTTTCATTTCACGACGCCTGAAGCCTGAAACTTTGTCGTTACTTAGTATTCATGGATCAAACGTGAAGAAGGGGTGTTCTCACGAACAATTATTTGCGGCAATTGCATTCCATTAATATGGAGCGTTAGCATAAATTACACACCACTACATACTGTAATGAATGTGCGTAGTCTCTCCAAGCGGTGAAGTGCCTTTGAGGGGTAATACAATACAAAAGGACAATGGCAGTGGAGTTATCCAAGCTGATTGCACTAAGCAGGCTGGAGTGCTATCCACTATCTGACTGACACACATTAAGACCAAACGGCCTTGAAGGACTCTGATATTGCGAGGCTGGTCATGATGAATTATGAAACCAAGAAGCTGCCAGGTTCAGGGGTCTGCAGGGGTACCTCTCATGTATCAGGTTATTGCAATGTGTCTGTCTGTCTCTCTGTCTGTCTGTATGTCTATATAAATATGTAGTTTGTTTTTCTTCATTGTGTTTCCTGCAGCTAGAAGTCACTAGTGTGTTATTAAGTAAACAACCGTTTAAGACAATTCTGTGAATCTACTAAAAACAGGAAGACAATCCTTATGACAATAACACCTGTCAAACGTTGGGTTTCTCCACATGTTGCGCGGTGTTCACGGGGCTCTACGAGAAGCACGCTCTGTATCTTCATTTACAAGTCAAGAGACCTGTAGCTCTAACCTCAGTCTTCATTCTCAGTGCTGAGTTGCCATGGTGCATAGCCATCGAATTCATACAAAGACCGTCTTGCAGGTTTCTCATTTCTATTTGCCAGCTGGAAACATAAAAAAGGGGGGGTGGGGTGGGGGGGGGGGTGAAATAAGTGTCAATTAACAGCTTGAGTCCTTAAAAGTAAGTGGCTGTGTTGCAAATGGTCTTTATAAAATCTGATTTTCATCAGGATTTTTGTGCATCTCAGACTGACTGAAATCTTGGATCTGTGCAGAGATTTATTTTCACAACACTCAACACATGCTGCACCAAATTTAGGACAGAAAACAGGGTTGGCCACAGCACATTTTTGCAGCTGGAAAACCCGCTCCGGTTCATGGCATCTTAACATCTTAACATCTTTCTTGCTGGTCCTCCTCTCTAATTCAACGGCAAACTACCACCGCAATATCCTCACATCTCTCCACAGCACTGGCAGTCCCTCTCCCGTCTGCTTTATTTCACTTCCAGCATCCACATCAAATTATTTTGGAATTTTATGTCTGCAGAAAGCCGCTCCCAAAAAACAGAAACCTCAGTTTCAGGGGAAGCGGAGAGCAACTGGAGAAACAAGTGGTTTTTCGTGTTCTGCCGCAGCTCAAGCTTCGAATCATAATTAGTGTGATTCATTTTCCCTCAAGTGCCACAATCCTCATCGGTGATTCCCCTCCAACACTTTGGCCGCAGTCAAAAGTGACAAAATGTGTTCCCATGGAAACAGACCTGTCGTGCCATTGTCACCGCCGCCTGTCAAATGAAAACCCGGCTCCGCCAGAAAGGAACCAGCTGGTGACCTGACTGATCTCGCGTCAGTACAACAGTATGACTTTTGACAACCAAGCTGCTTTTAAACTGTGTGTGAGTCCCCGCTTTCATTGTCAGACACTCGCACGCAACAGTTTCTGTTGCTGTCTTTGTCTCACTGCCTCCCTTTTCCAGCTTTGTCTCTCTCCTCATACCTCTCTCTCTTTCTCTCTTTCCCTGCTATGGTTTGTCTTCCACAAAGGCTCAGCACACCTCAGCTTGATGACACTGGCCAGCTGAAATACAGCTGCTGCCTTAAGGGGAGGGAAAAAAGTTTCTCTATCCTATTCGGTCAGGAAATGACTTTGCTCACATTGCTCAAAAAATAAGCCCAGAAAGTTGCCAATGATCAGAGAGAAGTGGAGCGAGGTTATGACACACAGATAAATCTTTCACTTTGCTGGAATTGTCTGACCCCGCTGGGAAAAAAAAAGTAATTCCCTTACAAGTGAGTCACTGTGGCAGGTATTAATTATAGAGAAGGTGTAATTCAAACTGTGATTGACCCCCAAACACAGACTGGTCAATCATGGTATAGCTTCGGCACGACAGCGCTCAGCTCGGCTCCATAGACTCTCGTGCAATCGCTTCAGATTTGATTCATTTTCAGGCTGGTTTGTGGATTTCGAGCTAGTCATGGTTAAACATTGAGTAATAGTGACATTTCTTACACGGAGAGGTTGGAAGGAGATCAACCTTTCTAAAACGTTATGTTTCTAAGTAAAAAATCTGTGGCGCTTAACATTAGCAGAGTACAGCACAGCATTAACTACTGGAGGTCTACTGAATGTCTACACATGCTGCTTTTGCTCATTAATGATGTAACAGTGAATAAAGACCTACCCCGGCTTTACAGGAACAGTGCTGTTCCTTAATTTCATTAAATAATTCATTCATTAAGTCATCCTCCATTCGATTACCAGGTTATATGATGGTTCACTTTTACACTTTGATCCGTAGCTTTGGCTCCTATCTTTACCTTTGGGTCGGTGAATTCATACCCTTCCCTTCAGCACATTGTTTAGCTTTATTTTGTCCTCACATCTCTTATCACCCTGGCATCCAGCAGAGGCAGA
The DNA here is from genome assembly GCF_004355925.1 of Anarrhichthys ocellatus. Taxonomy (NCBI): domain Eukaryota; kingdom Metazoa; phylum Chordata; class Actinopteri; order Perciformes; family Anarhichadidae; genus Anarrhichthys; species Anarrhichthys ocellatus. The sequence continues at coordinate 3,610,657 of NW_022280062.1, read as the reverse complement.
CCTGGTGAACACAGTGTAGCATTTAGCAGCTAAATAGTCGGGTATATTTTTCTTAGAAATAACCTCCTCAGACACATCAGTATTTCATATCTTAAACAAGCCACCTGTACAATAACTTTGCCTGAATACAGTACAGTCTGAACTTTTGCAAATGTGGTATTTAAAGTGGGAAATGTCTGATCAAACAGATTTAAATTGGCTGTTTGTGGGAAAATATAAATACAGACTGCACAAACAGCCGAGCAGTCAAACCCGTGTGAGTAAAGCGAGGCAAACTTTTTCCTACATTGGATCTGAATGCACATTAACATTCTGACCAAATCTGCTCATTCTGGGACAGTTTTAGACGCACTATGCTGTGCATTTTGAGTTTCGGTTGTCAGCCTTAATGTGCACAAAATTATGCAGGCAGGGTTGTTTAAACACTCCGACTCGGTAATGATAATGGCGTAATGAAAGCCGCAGCAGTGGCTTGGTTTCCAGACAGTTCCATTGTACAGGTACAGAATGGTGATTAGCTCTGGGTTCCTGTATTTCCTGACATCATCGCAGCGGTTTAAACACTAAAGAGTGCCTGTTGCGATATGAACACCTCTTTCCATCTGCTTACGGTTTTAATCAGTATTATTGTGCGCTGTCTGTAGGCTGTTTATCTGTGGCTCACCGAGTCTACCCACAGCTCAGCTCAGTGAAGCGCAGCCACCGTGCTGACCTCACTCCTTCTCGTCTTAATCTAACCCTCAGTGAACATTCCCCTGATTAGACATGGCTCCCAACATACGTGTATCTGCTTTCACAAGGTGGGAAGAGCCGAATCAATCAAGTGATTTGTGTGTGTGTGTGTGTGTGGTTCAGCGGCCCTCTGTTGTGAAATTCCTTTTCTTCAAAATACAGTAAGAGCTAGAGAATGCATGAGCCAGCTTCGCTTTCCATGTTAGCCCTTTTCACAGAGACAAATATTGATAGAATTACATAATCCTTTATTTTCCTCACCCCAGCTCTCTGTTATCTTTTACTCTTTGCCCAAAACAGTTCATTAAAAAAAAAAAAAAAAAAAAAAAGAAAGTACAAAAGAGGAAGACGGCAATCTCTTCAACTGAACCAAGTGGTTGTGAAATCCCCACTATTTATTTTAATGCCCGCGCTGTATGCACCGGATTACATCTGCTCGACTTCTGCTCTGCTGCCTGATGAATTGATTAGGAATATCTACAATGCATTATTAATGAGACGTATACCGAGGACTGTTGGTATCCAAGGTCATGCAGCTCAAGCAGTGGTTTGACAAACAATCACGCAATACATTTAAATATTGTCTCTTTACTTCTACTGCAGTACGCAGAGGGAATTTACTCCGGAGGCTACAGAACTAACCACTTCTGGCTGGAGTACATTTTATGAGATGCATAAAATGAATATCACATGGACGCACATTATGCGACATGAATTAATCCTTTTCCAGTCCGCGTTGCCTTATGGTGATAACTGGCTGAAGGTCAGAGTTTACACACCATGTTACAGCGCCTGCACCACTTGGAAAAGATGGATGCACAATGAGGGATATTGGACAGGCGGCTATCAGGCCTCTGTCTGTGCACTGCTGTGGACTTGGCCACAGAGAGAGAGAGGACTCGGGACATATTGCTTCGGTTAATGACTGGTGACACTTGCAAGATTTGTGATCTTTGAAGGTCGCGCCCCCGCTGAAGTCACACGAGGAGGGGAATAAGTCGTGGGCCCATCTCTGCCGAAAGCTGCAGAAACGGACGTCGGGCGTGATTCATCTCTGTCTCATCGCCCCTGCTGCTGGGAGCTTCCATGGACGGCCGCTCTCCGTGACACTCTCTTCACCGGCCAGCTCTCAGCCAGCGACAGGAGCCACGCGCTAACATGTAGGCAAGTGTTGCTGTAAATAAAGGCACTCAGTCTTTCTCTGCACAGACAAATGTTTCCCGGTGAAGGGTACACCGTAGAAGCAATTTCTGCAATGTCTTGGGTCTTATTTTTGTGGTTTTGGCCGCCATTCCTATTATTAATAACCTTATGCCTTTATGGCCAACGCCTGATTCATTTTCTGTGCCATAGACCTCCATTACTGTCCCACAGTAAAGCACACAATTGTTTTACTGGTGACCATGAACACACACATGTTTGTTGCTCATTGTTGGGTTTGGTCATTTCATTAGATTTGTTGACTGTAAGGAAATACAGAACAAAGTCAGAATGTAATCCTGTGATTGGTTAAATACCAACAATTCAGGTGCACCACTGAGGTTTTACCTCCAAATAGTGCTTTAGATTAGATAACTCTTTCTTTTCTTTGTACTGCCCCTCTTACTGGAGTGTGCGTTTCATGCACCATCTGTCACCATGTTCCCAGATCTCATCAATTACTTTGTTCATGAGTACAGTGTTATTATGACTGAATAAAAAACGACAACAGTAAAACCAAATATTAGCCAAATGGAATCTTTAATCCTACTTGAAATGCAGCATCGAGTAGAAATCACAATCGATGTGTTACGGCCGATTCTCCTCTGTAGTGTCAAAAAATCTCTATCTTTTTCAATACTCACTCATCCTGTGCACAGTGAATATGTTAACATTCACGCTAGGATTCGGAGGAACTAACCGTAGGAGATGTAACCACCCTATCTCATGTGTGCTTTGTCTTCATTAACCCAAAGATCAATATGTCATTGGCTCAATTACGGCAGACATTGATGACATTGAGCCCAGCCTTCTATTTGTTCCGAGCCGCTTCATCCCAACCCTTAACCCCGAGGTAGGCCGCTCACACACTGACTCTCCCCATATCGTGTGTAAGGCCTCCTCACAACACCGTTTTCGTAACAGTGTTTGTGCCGTAAACAGAGCTCGTTATTATTGTGTGCAAAGCTCATGCCCATGCCCCATGGGAGAGGGGTGAGCTTATAGATATTAAAGTATATATAGTCGAGGAAAACGCCATGCTTTTTAATGCAAGCAATTTATAATGTGCACACTGGAAAGGTGCGCTTAGGGCTTTTAGTTAGGAAAGTGAAGTCTTGATAGAACTGTAAGGACTCAAAAGAAGATGACCTCTTTAGAAAATACAGCAAAGACTATTACAATAAAGGTGTCACTCAAGGCTGTAAAATATATTTTTTTAATCCTGCTTTTTCCTCTCAGTGTAGCGCCCACTTCAGCCCTGTTTCATACAGAACCATTTCAAAAAGGGCTCTTTTCACATTACCCCATTACGTTTTTCAATTTCATCATACACAAGCGGAGACAGACGGGCTCTGATGCAGGATCACAGAAGTGCTAGACTAGCGCTTCTTATGAACTACTGGCTCCAGCTCTTCTGTGCTCATCCGGCACCATCCCGATGCTGCTCTTCATCCGAGGGACGACGACACGAGCTCAGGTCGTTTCCTGGTCAGAGCCGAGAGGAGCAGGTGTCACGAAGCCGTGTTTAATAGGATCTCCCCGAGCTTCTTAGACATATTCCATGATCCAGAGCTGCGTCCCACTTTCTGGGTGATATCACTCCTCATGTCTTTGGCCTGTTGGGTTCGTTGCACCTGTGTGTGATGGACCAGCTAGTCGGTTTGCGGTAAACTGTCGTTTTATTCTACTTTATACTACTTGCTCTTATTACCTCCTCACCTCCGGGTGTTGCTTTTAATCAGCATGTTGAGAAATACTTGACTGTAATGTTATGCATTCGAAGCAGAGAGGTCAGGTGTCTGCGGCGAAAAACAACCTTTTTGTACACTTATCTTTGCTCTGTTTAACAGGGATTTATTCAGTGACTGCATTATGTTTTGGATGGATATTTAATTAAAGGTCTAACACTTTTCAAGGCAAACACTTCCCACTCGCACCTGCTGACCTGCTTTTCACATTTCCTTTTAAAATACAAGTAGGGCGGGTGAGTGCCACCAGACTAGACGTACACAAACGGCAAGGAATGACGGACATGCTATTCCCAGAGCTCGACCTGAAGTGACTCGCAAACATACACTAAGACACATACGGCTGCACAGTTCATGACCTGCTCCGATAGCCTGGCACACCCAAACGTCCCGTCGATCGTATGGTCAGCTGCTCATCACAAAGCCTCTTGACGGCTTTTATCTTTATTTAGTTCTGTCACCTAGCTGGCTGCGGGTCAGCTCTTGCTTGCAAAAGGGCTTATTTCCTTACTTAGGCCGGAGCAGCTTACATCCCTGGAGAGACAAAAGGCCGTCGTAGACTTTCTGTCTTCATCACTCACCCGGCCGCCCACTGTGTCTGGGAGCTTTGGCTGCTTTGTTTGTGGTTGATGGTGGTGAGACGAAGATCAAGGTTTGGCTGTGGTTTAAATTTAGATTTCAAAAGGCACTGTGCATTTATTTTTATTTTTTTAAAACGCTTCACGAGACCAGAGTGGACACTGCAAAGCAATTAAATATCTTCAAAATGCACCAGCAGGATTTGTGAGCTGCTTCAGTACTATTCCTGGTCTGTACTACGATACACAGTCCCTTACAAGCGTCAGTGTGTAACGTTCAGAGTAACATCTTCTCAATGGTACGTTTCCAGTGTGAGCTGTGCTGAAATAAAAGACTCGTGACTTTGAATAGTAATAGATAGAAGTTATTCGTCTCTCTTTTTCCTGTAAAGTCCACAATATTGGCATTTATTTAGTTTTTTTTAATTTTTACACTATGATGTCAGAGAATATCTTGTAAATGTACAACTTTAATCTCAGCAATTTGTGGATTTCTTCCTAACACGCTGTCATATTCATGAGCTTAATTAGTGTTAGATGGGAACATTAAACCACTCTTATATATGTGCATTACGTTTGGAGCTGGATAATCTACCTGTATACCTTGGTATGAAAACTGGAACGAGTGGGAAAATGAATAAGTTAAAGAATATGCCTACTAACATTCCTAATGTTCAGTAAGTAACAGGTTGCATCTTTTGTCTAAGTGTTTAGTTTGTAGGTTAGACAGGCTCGCTGTTTCTCCTTGCTTCCCTTTAAGCTTAACTAAGCTAATCTTTGCTCTAGCTCCATTAAAGTACAGCGGTATCAAACTTCTCATCAAATTTTTGGGCAGAAAGTGAAACATATTAATCAAAAACTCAAATTATATCTGTAATTTTAACTTTATCCAAAGGTTACATTTGTATGGATTCCTCAAAATTCACATTTATTGGCCTGATAAGTAACCTTCGCCTCAAACTACTCGGCCCGCCTCTCTGTTATGTAAATATTATAGTTGTGGTATGCAGTAATGAACTCAGGCTGGACATATGGGATACATATATATATATATATATATATATATATATATATATATATATATATATATACACACAGTAGGTATGAAATGTAACAGTTGCGCAACCCTGAGTAGCTCTATACAGCACTTAGTGTAGAAGTGCCCTGACCCCTGCATTAACCCCTGCTCTGCCACCACTGATGCAAGCAAGATGGATATTTTCAAGGCAAACACAATTAAACCGGTGGGTTGAAATACGTCACTGGAGGCGATGTGAGGGAGATGCGAGCATCTGTATCCTGACATGTTGTGTAGCTTCCTGCCTCCTCTCGCATAATGCTACACATTTGTCACCCCCTTCTCCCGCCCACCTGCGCTGACGTGCAGGAGAGTTCATGCTCTTTGGAGTGGTGGCGTCACTTTTATAGCAACAAGGTGGAGCGGGGCAGACGCGCTCACCGGTGGACGTATTCATTATTCAATAAACGTTTTACATATTCCCACTTATGAAAGCACAACTCTGTCTGGGTGTGATTATCCTGCGCACCGCAGGCTATCGGGGGAGATAAACTCTGCATATGATCATCAATAGAAAAGGGGGTTTAGAAAATTCTGTCACTTCTTTGAAAAGCAGCGTTGGACTGAATCGCTTACAATTTTAATTTACACTGATGTAGATTTGGGCAGCTTTGCCCCATGTTTTGTCATTGTATACGGCACATTGAAGCAGGAATACTGAGGGCAGAACATTGTAAATGTAATGCACTTTAGATCCTTGTCACTATAGTTGCCTGTAAAGCATTACTACCGTACTGTACAGTGCTGTAGGTACAGGTTAAGGTTAGGCATGTAATGTTGAAGCGTAGGGGTCAAAGAATTCATATACACCAGTAGACAGGTACACCTTACAGTACATCCTACACAGGGTGTGTGTGGGTGTGTGTGTGTGTGTGTGTGTGTGTGTGTGTGTGTGTGCTTTGGTATTTGTTTCTGTATGCGTGCGTCTGTGTCTGTTTCTGCAACGCTGGGCTGTATTGAAAAGATAATCTGTGTTTTTGTGCCATTCCTGACAAAAACGGCAGACTGATAACCTGATTTGTCGGTAACCTTACACTTGGGGGGACTCTGATGACAAATACCTTCCTGGGAGGCCTTGGCAGCTGCAGCCCATATTTTACTGAAGGGTCACATTGGCCCAGTCCCCATCTCATCACAAACTAGCGTTCAGTACCTTCTCGCTGTGGACAAGGCCATACTTCATGCTGCCGTATATCTTACCTGCCGGGGCATCTCTGGGTGTATCAGTATAAATAGTAGAGAGCTGATGAACTCAGTGTGGATCCTCGCAGTGTTCTGCAGAAACAATAATATTTTCTACAGCGGTCCAGAGATAAAAAAAAACTGTTTCACGTGAAAGATTGGACTCGGCCTGCGCCGCACGCACACGCAGACGCACGCATGTGCTCGGAGCCAGGGCATGCAAACAGACCTGAAAACAGTCGCGCAGAGTGTCATCTAAGACAAGTGTAATGAAAGATTAAGTATTGATGCGTCACAGCGCCACAGCCCAAGGTAGGAAACTGTATCTGCAGTGCGTTACAGTAACTGCAACAGACAGTGTACCAAATGAGGAGCATGCCTTGTAGCAATTGTAGGATGCAGCAACTTTAAGGCGCGCAATAAAAGTAAAAAAAGTACAATAAAAAATTGAGGGGGTTGATAAATGCCGGTTACCTAGCAACAAGCAGCTTAGAGAGAACTTCGAACAATAGCTATAACCTGTGCAAGTGTCATATCATTTGTCACGATTAAGTCAAATTCAGGGACAAACAATCATGGCGGTGTTAAAGGCCTCGGCTGTTTCTGCCAAAACATGAGCGGAGCTATTGTTTTGTGTGACCGTTTCCAGTGGTGCTGGGTGTGTGTGTGTGTGTGTGTGTGTGTGTGCGTGTGTGTGTTAAAATGTGGTCTTTGCCCAGTTCGAGAGTGTGGATCTAATGAATAGATATTCTGTCTGATTAGTCCGATACACTGATGCATATCGGCGTCGAGCTCTGGCGCTGCTTATAGGTGTGTGAGTGTGCTGTGTGTGAGTAGGAGGAAAAGTTTGTGGACTTGAATGCCAGTAAGAGTGTGAGCACAAACAGTTTTTATGAGTAAAGTTCGGTTTGTGTGTGTGTGTGTGTGTATGTGTGTGTTGGAGGGGGGTGGGGGTAGAATCCGATAGGCGCTCCCTTTCTCCTCAGTGTTTCACCGATCAATGCCCTCCCACAGGAGACCTCATGACTTCACTCACAAAGAGATTCTGTTACCTTTGTCTGGGAAACAAGACCCTCCTCAAACCAAAGAGCTTCTTTTTCAACCACTTTTTCTTTCAGAGAGCCTCCATGTGATTATCCAGACGTTTGTGTCGCATGCTTCTCTGGTTGGAAGGCCCCTTTAATATCTACAGACACACGGAAGAAGCACAAACACAGGAAATAATGAATAATGAATGATAAAAGCAGCACTTGTCTCCTGTTTCTTGATGTCCATCCAAACTGTCTGCTGTAAGGTTTTGTGCAAACCCAAATTGAATGCTGAAATAGTTTAGTTTTAACAGTATGTTGGCTGGAGGTGCTTGCTGTATGTTATTGCATTTGTTATTTAGGTTTGTGAAGTAGCAGTTGAAATGCCGTCCAATTTCATCATTTCGACATTACCTTTAACATTACAATTAGCTGTAGTTGGCGGTGACGGTTGGAGTTTTGTGACCATGTAAAATAGCTCATTAGCAGCTCTGACACTTCCTGTTATGTTCTATAACCCCTGTACGTCTCTGGGCTCCCAAACCATGTGCTTAGAATATGAAAACATGACGCTCTAGGTACCCCTCCAGTGTTAGTTTTGGACGTGGCAGTGTCCACTTGTTACATGCATAATGTCTTTTTAAAATAAACTTCCGTCTTCACAGGAAGTTAGGTTTAGGCAACACAATCACTCAGTTAGGTTAGACAGCAGACCGTGGTTGAAATGAACTTGACTGACTAACATCTCCCATCGCTACCGAGTGTCGAGAAAGTGATAAACGAGTCTCACTCCCAACTCGTCAAATACCGACGGTTAACCAGTGGCCCTTGGAGTTTGATACCGACGCACAGAGGCACCCTGTAGTCTGTATGACAAATACGTACCTCCAGTGTAAACCCATCTGCGTCATTATTAGACGTTCAGAACACGGACGCTGAAGGGGGCCTCTGTGCGTCTGCATCAGACTCTGAGGGGGCGCTGACCAACCGTCAGTACGTTACGAGTTGGTAGTGAGACCGCGCTGGACTCAACCGGCTACTCCGAACTTCAGCGCTCTGTAGAACGGGAGCGATATTGGCGATATTGGCGATATACCCGGTGACGAAAAGGAAAAACTTTTAGACATTTTGGCAAAGTTTGGTCCCAAGCTCTTTCTATTATTCCCAGTTTGTTAATGTTAAATCTGTGACAACAGTATGTGGAACAATAGTGCTGAACAGTATGCAAAAGAAAAACACTTTGTGGGAGAACAGCATGTAGGGAGAATGGAGTCGCAGGTTGGAGGCCTTTGTTTTACCCTTTTGGAGACGTATTCAAGCTGACTGAAAACTGTTGTTCAACAAGTTTGTGTTTACGGTGGCATTTTTTTAAGGGATGCCTCAAAGTGGCTTGCCGCATCGCGCAGAAGGAGCAGGTTGACAGAATGATGATTCTCAGCCCCTCTGTGCTTAGGAAATACAGATGGTACAGTGTGTGGATGGAGGCTTAAGGACGGAGACAGAGGAAAAGAGAGGGGGAGAGATGCAATGAGACGTGTTCATCCAAATTGAGACAGCGAGCAGAGCCGAATGAAAATAGAGTGTGTCGGAATTAAAGGGGAAGATAATGGGATGGAGAGAGATGAAGAGCAGCGATCGAGGTGAGAGTGGGAGAAAGCGAGGAAGATACAGTGAATGTGCGGAGAGTGGGCTGAGCTGAGAGAAAGAGCTGTTTACCGGAGAGGGGAAGGCAGCGAAACGAGAAAGAGACTGCAATGGAAGACAGATAGATAATCGAGGTGGGTGAGAGGGAATGAGAGAGGGGGCGGTCGAGAGTGAAACAGACAGTGACAGAGTGCACAACGGGTAGAGAAAGAGATAAAGGTAAGTGGGGGGCGGAGGTGGTGAAGGAGAGATTTCCAACAAATGGGCGACAGTTGGAGGAAAAAAAAAAGGATAAAAAGGGAGTTGTTCCTCCCGGACCAAGTCCTTGTTCCAACCACAGGGCAGCCAGGACGGATGCGACCCTGGTTCGGGGCTGTGGAGGGCAATCGGGCGGGACAGGCACTTGCAATGGGGGAGCATTAACAAAGCGTGAAATTAAAGCTGCCATGCTGCAGGGACCGCGGGGCCCAACACGCCATCGTGATCATCGCCCCTCCGAGGCCCTGCTCGGAGGCTGGAGGGAGGCGGTCGCTGTGGGGCAGTGACGGGGTGCTGAGGGGTAATAGAGCAGGCTCTGTGTTACCGTAATGATGTGTGGAGAAAGGACAGAGGAGGGAGATTATAAAAAGGAGGCTCTAATCACTCCTGCGTGACAGCATGGCTCTATCTGGTACCACAGGCGGTAACGCTGACGCACACAGGTGGAGTGTTCATGGAGGGAGAGCACTTCTGAGTTGTGTGTGTGTGTGTGTGTGTGTGTGTGTGTGTGTGTGTGTGTGTGT
>NW_022280062.1:3560920-3600675 GCF_004355925.1 Anarrhichthys ocellatus | reverse complement strand
GTGTGTGTGTGTGTGTGTGTGTGTGTGTGTGTGTGTGTGTGTGTGTGAATTAAGAATTGCTGACGAGGCTCGACTGTGTGTGTGCACGCGTGTTTTTCCAATTTAAACAACTGTGCAGCTTGTCACTCGCTGTACTGCACCTGCATGTCTGTTTTCCCAAGAGGAGTTCAGCTGACATGACGAGTGGACATCCCGGTAAACACACATTGCAGCTTTTTCGATTTTATTGCTGACATCCCACAGGTTTCAATTGCAGTCGCAGTTAAATTTCTAGTTATTAATTTTTTTTTAGTTAACTGGATGAACCTGAACTGACTGAGAGCCGCCCACTATGTAGTCACCCTCTGCAGGTCACAGCTTTTCCTCCTAACTCCAATTTTACTATTGCAACACTGCAACATCTGTAGAAAAGTATAAATTAGGTTACGATGTCACTGAAACGACAAGTCTATTTACGATTTTGTCAATCAAGAACTATTGCAACATTGCACCTTAAAGGACCATATCAGTGATTTTACAATTGATATTCACTTTAAATCACACACATATCAGATCATATTGCAGCTTTTTGTGAACCATATTGCTGTGTTTTAGAAATTATAATGGCAGTTTCACTCCATTCCTGGCTTCCATTGACTTCCATTCATTTAGGTTGTAAGATAATGCGTTAGCATTTGCAGTGGAATCCATTAGCCATTGACCGAACAACAAGTCTGCAATCATTTTTGTCAGACTTGCATTATCGGTATGAGGTAATGACGTCCAGAGGTTTGTACATCAGTAAGCAGACTGTTGAAAGTGCTGATTGATTTAATAGAGTGAGCTGCGTTTATGATTTGCAAAGGAACCGAAACTCCCAAACAGTTTATTTAAGTAATTGATGAGCAAAAATGCTGAACATTCACTGGTTCCGGCTTCTCAAATGTGAGGATTTGCTGCTTTCTCTGTTTTGTGCAGCTGTGGAATATCTTTGAGTTTCGGACAAAACAAGCTATTTCCCCTTGGGCCCATGGACGGGCATTGTTCACACATTTTCTTACATTCTATAGACAATAGACAGTTAATTAATCAACCAACAGATGAACAAAAGATGAAAGAAGATTTTACGTCGATGCAAATTGTAACTCTCTTTCCGACAACACTAAAAAAAGAGCAGAACATTATCTCCTCAGCTGATATGTGCGCCTAATTAGACAAGCTTTTTGGATCCTTTTATGAAAGGATTTAGCAGTTTGAGGTCCTTTTAAAAAACCGCAGCACATAATAACATAACAGGTGCAATATTATGCACACCATCAAATGGTATTCAGTGTAAGTGCACTATGAATTGAGTCTCTTGTCCTTGTGTCTGCACTTTGAGAAATTTAATTGCCGAATGTCCTCCAGATTTCCTTTTTTGAAAGTTCCTTTGAATCTAAATCGCCATCATTCCTCTGCCCACACACCCACACACTGCTAGGAGAGCAGAAGGACAGGAGGACGGCGTAATGTTTCCTCCGTGTACGTGTCACTGTCAGGGGAGCGCCGGTGCTCTGCGGCCAGTTAATAGCCCTGGTGTGAGGTCCGGTGACGGTGGCATCATCAGCCGGCTCCGTGCTGCTGTCAGGAGCCATTTACCCCCAGCAGCTCCTCGCCTAATGGAACATCTGAGTCAATAAAAACAATCATCGCTGCCAATCCGACTGAAAGCCAGGAAATTATTTTAGGTGGTCAAGAAAAAACATGGCTGAGGTGTTTTGAATCTATCTGTCCGGGGGAGCAGCTTGATGTGCACTTAGCCAGTCGACGTATTAAAGTCCTGGGTCGTTGTCTTGTGTGAACGCATTGACGATCGCAGCAGGGCTTTTCTTCGCCGATGCAAAGGCGACCGCAGCCTCGCGGTGAACCGGCCTTTGTTTGAGCATGCAGATCCTGTGTTTTTTTCATCTCTCTTGGTGGGCTCGGGCAGCTGTTTGGTGGGAAACAGAAATCCATGTCTGGCTGTGTCCGATGGGGTACACACCTTATGAACGACCATGTTTTTACTCCCACCATGGCTTAATGAACCGCTCTCAGCATCCACTCAATATCTCCTCAGTGAGGACCTGCATTGTGCCTCCGAAAAGGTCAATAGCTGGGCAGCGTCTTTGAGAGGATTTCTGCCTTACTCTAAGACTCTTAATGGTGTTCAGAGAGACCCACACAACATTCCCAGGGGGCCGTTCCCAGATATCCGCCCGTGATACCTAATCCGGGCCCATTAGCTCTCCTTCCAGCCATGAAAGAGAGCGGCTCCCTTGCATCTCAGGAATTACAAATTAACCAGCTAATATCCATTTGTCTGATGGGATGCTCTGCGCGGTTGAAACGGCAGATTCCCCGAGCGATGATCGGTGAGGGATGACTTTTGGAACCCAATCTGCTGGAGGGAAAACGCTGACAGAGACAGGAGGAAGAAACGGATGGGTAATGCCTGTCCATCACATCCATCACGACCGACTCGCGTCTGTAACAGCTGGCTACCGCGAGATGACCCCCTCCATAAAACTAGAGTCTATTCCTGAGCTGTCACATTAATATATTCTGTATCACGGCCTTGCTGTTATTGTCCTTACATGTGCAATATTACGAGTTAGTGTCCCGCGGTATATATTTAACATTTCATGAATAATTAGTGCGTCGTCACATAAGATGCCATGTCTGTTGTGTTTGGAAGTGCTGCACTGCAAAAGGGAAATGCTGTTTTGTTTTTTTTACTTTCCTGCAAAAGCGGCGATTGGACACTCAGCGAAACCCTCCACATTGCATAATAGAAAACTATTTGTGCTTTGTCGCCTCCTATTCCTTTTTAGGTCCTTGTGCTCAAGGGCCTCGCCGACCTGCTGGCTACCGCGCATCTCTCCTCTATTGCTGAGTGGCGAACTACTCTAACCACAGTGAGGGAAAAAGGAAAAGGAAGAAGAAAAAACAACAAAGAAGAGTAGGACAGGCTTGTTTCTCTGCCCCCATCCCTCTGCAGGAATTTTCTGCCTTTGATTTCTTCTTTTTTCAATAACCAAGGGCTCTTTTCACCGTTGCCAACTCAACGACAGCTTATGTGTCCTTCATCCCATTCCAACCCACCACTCTCTCTCTCTCTCTTACTCTCTCTCTCTCTCACTCCCTCTCACTCCCTCTCACTCCCTCTCGCAGCGCTGCTGTCTCTTCCTCTTCGTTTCTCTGCTTTCCCCTTTTCAAATACAGCTTCTGTGAAAAATGCTGCTATGTGTTTCTTGTGGCTCCAGTCTTTGAAGTCGCAGAGTATTTCAGGTAATTTATGTCTGTCTCTCTCTCTCTCTTCTTTCTCTCTCTCTCTCTCTCTCTTCTTTCTCTCTCTCTCTCTCTCTCTCTCTCTCTCTCTCTCTCTCTCTCTCTCGTGGCTTAGGAGGTGTGCTTGTGATGCAGTAAAATGCTGTTTCGTTGATCACGTGGAATTTTTCTTCAATCTTTGCGTGATGAATCAGTCCTACGGATATCAGACATGAATAGCTTGTAAAGTCCGAGAGAAGACCAACTGTAATCTGCCTTTTCACGAAGAGACGAAACCCTAATATCCTCCACTGACAATGAAATATTTGAAAGATTTTTCACTCAGTGATTCAAATATTCAAAAAGGTCTCATCATTGATATTGTTATCTATATTATTGGCAACTGTGCTAAATAATACAAATGCTCCTAACACCACCATGTCACTGGTTCTCTGCTTTACTGGCAATAATTAGGATCCATGGTTTCATCAATCTTCAATCGTTTTTCTGTGTCTTGCGGTGAAAGAAATTATTTATTTGTAGCCTGCGCAACTCAAAATTGAAGGAATTGAGTGAAACATTTGATCTGTCAACAACATAACAATTCAACAGTATTTCAATCTCAGAATATTCCTGGTAGATACCTATGTTCTATGTTTTAATGTTAATCTTAATAAGTACTTTCTGCTTATTAATGTGGCATCGCTGCTGCAACTCCCGGGTGCATTTTATGAATGAAATTGAGTGTAGGCCCACATTATCATGACGTGTGTCATCATCACATAGTGCTGAGTGCGACTTTATTCTTACACAAATGTCCTCTGCTGCAAGGTTCATCAGTACCTCCGCAAGGACCCATGTATAAAATTGGGTCTTCCTTTTGTCCAGCCGCTGAGATGGAAACCGCAATCATTAACATGTTTGACTGCGTGTTGGTTAATGACACAAAGAGCTCTGTGTGTTCTCATCATTAACTTCCATTAACTGTTTTCCTGCCTCATTGAATCCTGCGTTAATTGCGCAACAGTTATAAGATGAAAGCATCCTGCTCTGGAGTGTGTGTACGGTCCCCTGATCATTACGTACCAACTCTATTTGATTTATAGGCGGTTAGCCTTTTGGGCAAAACACCTTTCTGTAAGCGTTAATTCATACGAAATTGAATATGTGCAGGTTGATAACAAAGTATAATTAAATATCAGTGATCCACAATTACAATATATGTGAATTAAAATGAAAGAAGTGTGCAGTTTCTGTTTTTGTGCGGAAATGTTTTTGTGTCTTTGTGTAATTTCTATGGGAGGGGATGAGAGCCCATGTCGGTGGGGGTCCCGGGCTTTGTTGATGAGGTCAGTTGCAGATGGGAAGAAACTGCTTTTGTGGCGTGAGGTTTCGGTCTTGATGGACCGCAGCCTCCTGCCAGAGGTGAACGATTCAAGGAGTTTGTGTCCAGGGGGGGGGGGTGGGCCACAATCTTTCCTGCCCGCCTCAGGCCCCGGAGGGACGGCACATTGCAGCCAATCGCCTTCTCAGTAGAGCGAATGACACGCCCTCGTCTTTGGCTGTGGCAGCAGCGTACCAGGTGGTGACGGGAAGAGGTGAGGATGGACTCAAATGATGGTAGCGTAAGAGTGCACCATCATTGTCGTTGGCAGGTTGGACCTCTTCAGTTGCAGCAGGAAGTACATCCTCTCTTGTGCTTCTTTTTGATGAGGTCCTGGATGATTATGGAGCCACAATTACAATGGTTACAAGGTTAAAAGGGGTTTTATTTGTCTTTGTGCGACAAGGGTTGCACAATGAAATAGGGAAGAAAACAAACAAAACACAACAAAAGAACTGGGAACTTACACAGGGTGATCTCTCTGCACAGTTACAATAACTGCCAGTTTGTTATTGGTGAACTATTTAATCTGTGAATGAAATCAATTAGTTTTATTTTTATTCTAACTGGAAGCAAGCTGACAAAAATAGGTTGAGACTTTTACTGCAAGCTGTGTCTGATAATTAATTGATTAGAATAAAATGGGAACATTTCTGCTGATATGATGGGCTGTAATACGCTAGCCGATGGGTTGCAAGATTGAGAGGAGAATAAATGAGGGAAAGAGTTTTTAACTCTGCTGGGGTAAAAAATAACATCACATTCTAACAACAGTTTGTTTTTATCATGTTTTCGGGTTGTCCGTCCGTCCGTCCGGTTCATTCTAGTGAAGGACTTTGGTGAATTTCTTTGAATTTGGCACAAACGTCCACTTGGATTCAAGGATGAACTGATTCGATTTTAGTGGTCAAAGTTCACTCTGACCTCACAAAACACGTTGTTTTTTCCATAACTCAAGAATTCAGACGCTAATTATGACTATTTCACACAAATGTCTCACATTTTGGACAGATATAGATATATAATATAACTGGTTTTAGAAAGCCTGCAACTGCTAGGCGGTATTACTAGTTTCTAAGTGATGAAGGACATGTGAACAAAATGAATTACTGGAGAGCCTCAAAACCACTGATGCATGTCAGTTTGACAGAAAATACATTGTAGTTCGTCCCTTTACAGAGTAAGACACATTTCCGATTACACTGAAGCAAGTTATTGTCACCCCTGTCATTAAATGTGGAGACTGTAATCTCAAGCAGCATACTGTGCCACAGGCATCAGTACTGAGGGATTCAGTTTTTATCTCCTACAACACTGTCACGCAGTGGAATAATAAATGTATGCTGAGGACACTGTGCATATATTAATCTGTTCATTAGCAAAAACTTTCTCTAAAAACACATAACACTGACACTTATTTTTGGGGGGGAGATTGAGAGAAGCATTACAAATATCATCATGGACTAAAATTTAGCTTTAAACACAAAAATGACAAAAACATCTGGTTCAATGTAGCTTATTTTTGGTAAAATAAAAGCTGAGTTTCCAAATATGTAACTAAATATTCAGGTGTTCCATGATTGTTTCCCTTTTGTCTTCCTGTGAAATAACTTAGTGCCAACCTGTTGAAATGATCATTTTACCGTAAATACTAGATAAACAAGGCACTATCCGGCATCCACATGCACACAAAAGGTTTTTCCTCTCAACTAGAATTTAAAGAACCTGTCGTGGCCCCCAAAACGGATTGGCGTGGCCTCAGACAGCAACTAAATCCAAGTCACTGCAACTTTGCATTGCTGTGAAAGATGTGTTTCAGTCATCAGTGTTTATCAAACCAGGAACTAATATCAATATATTAGTTTTATGACGAAATGCAATTTCTGCTTCATCCAACATAAAGTACCTGTGGTTATGTAATAGATACATTGTGGCTCATAAGCCCACACAACATCATCACTGCACTAAACACCAGAAGTACAATACTTCTAGAGAAAGGATATTCAAGCATGCAATTATCCCTGGGTACTTCTGCTTGTGTATCATTTTAATTTTATAGGAATTCAGATTTTCTTTTCTCGAGGGTGGGGTAGTGTATCTACTGTTTATTATTATAACCCACCAAGGGAAATACGGCACATGGCATCATTTATTTCATTTATTTGTCTATCTATCACAATATTCATTTCCTTGCTACCCAAGTTTATTTTTAAATATACAGTTACTCTTTTAAAATATGCTCATGGTCCGTATTGTATTTTTTTAAATCATTTTTTTTGCAATAGGGATGATGTACAGAAAAGTAACTGCACTATTATTGAATCAGCTTTCAAACTATCAAGTGCCAACTGAGGCCACTCCTGATAGAAATTAATCACAGCAAGTCATTTTTCCCAACTAATTTCCCCATAGAGAAAGAAATTAATAAGGAGGAACAGCTGATAACGGGATCCATGTATGAAGCTTCATTCCAGGGGTGTTATGGTTCGGGCCTGATATGGTGAGACTCCCTTTTTGATTTGCAGTAATTCAGCCAACCATTTATTCCAAATTGCAGCAATAATTAAGAGCAGGGAGTTGTTTAGAGTGGGAGTTATGCTCTAATACTCTGATGGATATACGTTGTTTAATTGACTGGGTTTAAGATCCTAAATGCCATTCCTTAATTAATACAACATTCAGCTGCAGATTTTCTACGTTAGGTTTTGTTAAAGTCTAGTTTTTGTGAAACCCGATTGGATGGAAATAAGTTTATTATGTACGATTCAACATCAAGAGGACCAAGATTACAGCCCTAAAAATGTGTTGCTCAGCAAATGATTGGTACTCAGGGTAGACCAAATGTTATTTGGTGGATGTTTTTATTTAATCTGGCAAGGGCAAAGCATGTTTTTTTTTCCTTGTAGGACTCTAGCTGCAAAAACAGAACAACCAGCACAATACACTGTATTTGACCTTCACAGGCAAAAGCTGTTTATAGGTCTGCTGAAAAACAGGCCTGGTGTGTTGTCCACCAGAAATACAGCATTATGGAGAGCATGCACCAATTTCTCTGTCTGGCACCTACATATTGATGGCCCTTGTATCAAAACAATTTCCTCCCTCTGATTGTAAAAGTGCTGGCTGGTCTTATTGGTCTGACAGGATCCTATTTCTTGAACATTGTGCACTGTCCAGAGTTATCATTTGTAACCTAAAAGGAACTGAATTTTCCTTTTCGGGTCCATAGAAGCTCATTTTTGGCATGGTAAAACCTGTGTGAACGTCATCTGCACCAGCCATGAGGACGGTGTGGTGGATAACCGGGCTGCAGTTCAGCGGGAGTTGCGCCAGGCTAACGATTGGTCGCGGTGAGGTTAGAAGGCGGACTGGATGGGATGTCAGAATCCTAAAGATATTCAGGTCCTCATTACCGGGGGTCGCAGCATCCATGCCCTGCACGTTCAACCGAGTCGCTTGAGTGCTCATGCACCAACAGCCGAGCTGCACTGTAAGCAGAGCCCTCTGTCTGTGTCCAATTACATGGCTTCACTTATGGATTCTGTAGTATCCCAAATCAGCCCTTTGTTGGTTGTATTGAAATTGGAAATACCAAAATCTAGATTTTAAGTATTCTTCATACCATCTTTAGGATCTTCATTAATATATTTCTTAATATTCATAGTTGCAAGTTGCAAAATCATGAAAGTATTCCTCTTCCAGACAGCTTGTAAACATGCCTGTGTGTCACCGAACCGTGGGGAATATATATTTTTTTGAAATCCTCTCCCAAAGGCTGCGTTTAAAAAACAATTTCAAGTACCGGTGAAAGAGCCAGAAAGTTGTCCAGCGCGTATATAAATTATGAATTACAGTCTTGTCTGCAGTCTTCACAAGGTGAGAGCAAGGATGAGGAAAGGGGAGTGGGGCTGATGGTGCATTTTATTTGCTCTAGAAAATTGGGGATAATAGGGGCAGTATTTATACATGTTCTATTCTCAGTGACGATTCATGACGTATTGGACTAGCTCCCAGAGTGGGGCCTGGGGACCACTGCCTGGATGAGCTGGAGGCACCCCCCCCCCCCACCAGGACAATGAGGGAATAGTTTAATTCCACTGTTATAATAAGGCAAATGTATTAGGAAGTCTGTATTTACCCTGGGTCCATTGTCTCTCTTTAAACCGAGCAATAGAAATGACAGGTATGAGCTCCCCCCTTGTGTCCTTGTGTCTAGTGCACGTCTTCACAGGCTGCAGGAATGAATGGACACAGCAGCGAGTGTAGCCGAGTGAATCCGAAGAGCCCGCTGACCGACGCTGCATGTGTTTTCTCCACAGAGGCAGAGAGAAGCGTGACTGTGAAGGGAGAGACGTACAAAAAAACAAAACTCCCCACCTTCCACAGCTCATTCTCGGTGGTTGGGGGGGGGGAGAGAAACTCACGAATTAACTTGCAAAAGAAGATATTTACTTGCAAAGGGGGAGACATAGCATTTGGTCTCGCCTTTCTCGCGCACGCGGACAAGCGACACTCAACACTTGAGGCGAAGCTGACGTTAACCCGTTAGCAGCGAGAGAGGCACGAGAATAGATCCAGTATCCACGACCTCGGTCGGCCGACCGGGACAGGACCTCGTGCTCCTCAGCCAGTGGACTCGTATCTTCTTCTTCTTCTCCGGGTTTGGTTCTAACTCTTGGTGTTCATTACATGAAGTGGATTTTTGTTTTTGTGCCCGCTACAAAGTAACGACGGGACTAAACGTAGCGGGTTCAGAGCTGGAGAGAAATGCCAACGGCGGTGACAAAGAGGAGATTCAGTAAGTGCACCGTTATCTTCTTTATTCTGTCAATGTGAACTTGAGACGCAGCTTTTAGCTCTGCCGTCGGCGAACTTGCAGAAATTCCGGTAAACGCCATTCGTGTGTCTGTTTGTTTGGCGTGTTTTTATAAACTGGGACTACTTTGAAAAGGCTTTTTTTTCTTGGAAGGTGTTCACGGTTGAGTCTGCTCGCGCTGGGTATTACAAAAATCTGTCTCCGGCTACCGTCAGACAGCCACGCACACAGTTTGTTGCTGTTTTTTAATGTATTTATGCAAACCCTGAATGTATAACTTTTATTTCACTACCGAAGCAAATGATAATTTATCTCAGAAATAAATATCCGGTCCTCATTTAAACAAAACATCCACAGAAATCAAGGTGAATGATGGGAAAAGAAGCAGCCTACTTTTTTTTTTTTTTTCGTCTCAATCACTTTATTTCACAAGTGATTTTATATCAACAAACCTGCGCAGAGTTGGCAATAAACTGAGCGCACGCACTTTTCAGTGAGCACATTGTCGCAGCAGCAGTCTTTGCTTCAATCAAGCAGAAAATGTGTCGAGAATCACTCACCAAACAACAAATAGGAGCAATGGTGGTGTTTGTGGTGCGCGAGCCTGTCGTCACCCTATTTCTGTCCAACTGAAATGTAAGGATTTGATGCCATAGCTCTCTCCAAATCTGCCCCCCTCCTTTTCCCTCGTGTGTTGCGCGTGCATGAGTGCGTGACCATGTCAGTCAGAGCAGGCCAGATTAAATCTTTGCTCTTCCTTTTATTCATCATCATCACCAGAGACAGGTCTTTGACTTCTTGCACGGCAGTCTGCTCAAAAAGCTCCTGTCTTTGTATGTGTCATTCATCTGCCCTTTAAAAACATCACTATCGCTGCAGCAGCACTGGCCGGGGGTTTGATGTCGTGCATTTTCTCCTGGCTGGCTGAGGCAAAAAGCAAAGGCTACATTTAAGCAGTCACACCATTAATGCATAGACATCTTTTTGTGCGTGTGTGCTACACAGCCATTAGCCTAAAGCCCTCTTCAGGTCTTGAACAGATCTGAAATCGAGGGGAGTGTTCGTCGCCGGGCGGATGAAGAGAGATGCTCAGCGTTTGCATGGAGCCCGCAGCCCTGTTTTGTTTATTCAAAGAAAAGGATTGGAAGCGAGAGTGACACGCCGAAGTAGCCTTATGGCCATCCTTCATCAATACGTGAATCCGATTATAGCTGTCACAGACACAATGAAGAGACCTGACCGTGAGCCAAACTGTAACAGGATGATACAGGGTGGGTTAGTTTCTTGGAATTGCATCAGAGGCTTTCTCCGCAACTGAATCCGAGGCCTGCTGCATGTTTGGGTGTCTAACCTTCAGCTGCTGCCTAGTGAAAACACAGCGACACGGTGTATTTCTACTCTGGATTCAGGGTAATTGGATAGTTTAGATTGTAGCCTGCACGACGGAGGCCTACTGTAAAATATCTTCTGCATGCAGGTTGTTCCATCGACGCTGAAGAATACAGGCAGTGGAGTCTCACTGTAACTTCTCTCATAACACAAGTGACTCTTTCTGGTGTTGTTTGGATGTGGGATCCACGGTTACCTTTCGTCACACAGTATATTTTATCATTTAAACCTGTGTTGACAGCAGTTATGTGCCATGCTGCTGAAGCATTACGGTTTTCTTCAATCATGTTGGCTGGATGTTGAGAAGCTGCAGGGTTTCTTTGCTGAACTTTGGCATATTCTGTAAAATATGTGAACATGTTCGACCATCATTGGTGTGTATTTACTGAATAGCTAATAGCAAGCGAATAGGCCCTTATACTGATTATGATTCATTAGAAGACATATGAATTATTTGACATAATCTTCATGACTCCTTAGAGATTACAGGGTGGCCCCCAATGGATCGTCACAGTGCTTTCTTCTTTTGTTTCCTGCCAGAAGAATCAACAGCTCATTTGGTGTCTGTTGGGTCTCTGAATGAAAATGACCTTGGCCTGTAGGTGACGTCATCTGCTAGGCTTACATACTGGCAAAAGCTAGGCTACATAGAAACAATTAGCTAACTGACACTGCAGCCATCCAAACTGTAATGTTCATGTTGTGGTATGACTAATGGCTAAAAGAACAGAAACCTATATATATTTATATATATATGTAGTATAATTCAAATAACCAATACTGATGTAATTACACCTTAAGAATCAGAAAACCATAACATCTTAGTTGTTTTTTAGTATGAATCCTTTCATGAAAAGATCCGTCAATTAATGCAGGAGTGAAACCGGTGTTGCATTTTGAATATTTGTGGCAGGGTTACCCTCTTTTTAAAACATGAATGTCATTTGAATGATGGTTTTGATGCTGTATCTGTTGTGTTTGTTGTCCCGGGTAAATCCCTGGCCTGTGTGTGCATGTGTGTGTAGTTCTGTTGGGTATTTCCTAGCAGTCCTGGTCTGGGGCTCGTAGCCAGAGCATCTGCCTTTGCTTCCTCATGTGCCGGTGCTGAATGGCACTGTTCAAGAAAACCAGCTCCTCTGTGGCCCCACACTGGGAAACCACTCGGCACAACCCTCTCCCAACCGACGCTTTCTCATGCTTCTCATATGGGTGGAATCTGGGTAATTTCAGGGCCCTGGAGTTATAATGAGAGGTCTTGCCCATAGTGTGTTGGTCTGTGGTGGGCGGGGTCAGCATTTCTCCAGTTTGTAGGGGATTATATCCTCCTGTCAGGGCGTTGGCACAGAGGAACCAAGAACTCTTTTTAAACTAGGCAAGCTGGTTCAAACTGGTTGTGATGGGTCTCTTTGACATGGGGGGTTACAGGATCCAGACTATAACCTAAATTTAGGCTAGAAAGGCTAGTAACTGTTGGTTTTCAAGATTCAGATTCAGCTGCAGATATGAAGTGGGCTTTTTCAGGATGTTTTTTTTTCACTGGGGTCTAAAGGACACCTCCATTGTAACCTCCATTGTCCTGCTTAGCATCCCATCCCCACATAGAGGCGGCCTGCTCTTAGCAGCACGCTTGGTGGATTCTGAACAATGCTTGTTCCTTAACGTCAGCGGTATAAAGGCAAAGAGTGATTTACTACTCTCTCTGCAAGGGTAATGTTGGAGCAATTTGACTGCTGATTGAAACCAGGTCTCCCATTTCAGAGTCCACTGGTGGCATTATAAACCATTTACACCGATGTTTTACAGGGCACCCCTGCAACGGGAAAGTGGAAACAGACCCACGGCCTTAAAAAACGGCCCGCGCTACCATTAGAGACCTATTTTTATCCGTTCCTCGTGTGATTTGTGGTCTTTCCTCCAAAGTATGTTTGTGCAGCTGAGTGAAGTAGTGAATATGGATGACATTAAAAGGTCAAATGTTAATCAGTCCTGTTTTTTCATTAAATCAGAAGGACCCTCGTAGATATAGGGGGGTTCGTCTGCTTTGCATTATGCTGCCTTCTCTGTAAGCGGTGGAGCTTCTTTTCCTCCAGCCGTTATGTGTGAATCAGAACTGCAATCCCAAATTCTGTGAAAATTGGCTCAGGCAATTTGCTGCGTCGAGACCTTATGACTTATCTGCACTTGTTCTGTATTAACATATGTTAGAAGGTAGCCATTACATAAATGAACCGAGCGGCCTTAATTACGTTTTCACCACCTAAGCCTTAAAAAAAACACACACACACACACACACACACACAACTCATTAGAAAGTCAGAGTGCCGCTGAAGAGTAAGAGGAGAGAAAGTGCAGAAACTAAGGAGAGAAAGATGTTGACATTTGATTTCTGGACCTGGAGGATGTCGGTGTTCTGTTGCCACTGTTCATTACTGAAGCTCAACATTTTCTGCAGCTGCTTCACAGTAAAAGCTTTCCAGCCAAGATAATTGCATATGGCTTCATTGTGAAGAAGCTACCGTCTGTGTTCAGGTACAGTCATTACTGAGGCCTTCATTTTGTTAGCTTTCAAAAAAAGGTAAAGGATTACCTCAATCTGCACTTGGATATATTGTTTTTGTTAACCGATCACCGTTCAGAAGATACCACCACCAACACAACCGCAGTCGTCATTAGAGCTGCATGATCATTTCATATTGGCTTGATTTAATTGGATTTTTTTCATGCAAACTCTTAAATCTTAAATCAAAGATAAGAAGTAGGTCAAGGTTTCAAGCCCTCGGTTCATTACCAGCTGACGGCACAAAAATATCACTGCTCTTTTTTGCCGTTGAGATATTTTTTCCGACGTGAGAAATGGAACTTTTACTTTGAAATGGAGCCGTGGAATATCACAATGTGCAGTTAGCCGTCTACTGGTATACATATTAACGTCTGTAGTGAGCTGCAGAAAACTGTTCTTATTCATCTGCTCTACCTGTGATCTCAGATGGTCACAGATGGCTTTGCATTCTCACCACACATGCCATCCAATTAAAAGAGTTAACCACCAAACACACAACAGTGGACATACTAGTGTACAGGTGTTTAAGCATGTGAGGATACTCGCTTATCTGGTTGCCTATTTTGCTTCTCTCCCCCGACATTCAAGAGTAATTATGTGACGCATTTCATTTTCTGTACAGTGCTCACTGCAGCTGTAAAAGGTTGACATGTTGATAAGATACAAAAAGATCAATTCATTTATTCAAAACAGTGTTTACCAAACTTGTCGTAACGTCAGTGACATCTCCAGTCCAACCACGTGAAAATAAATGATTGTTTACGGTATTTCCAGGTTTGTGTGTGTTTAATGGGTTTAGTGCTTACTCATGACATGCCTGCTGGTACTGTGGGAAAAACAAGGTAATACAGTACAGCATGTGTCCCAGTATCTCCAGTGCCTTGCTGTTTTTGTGAGAAGAGGAAAACATTCTAAGGCTGAAATAATTAGCCCTTCCATTAATTGATTAATTATTAAGCAAAAATATGAGCTTTTTTTTTATTTGCTGCTTTTCTGAGTAATAATTCCTTTTGAATATTCCTGATTTTGGACTGTTCCACCAAAACCATCAATGGACATCTGTGAATGGTACCAATGGTCTGTGCAGACTGATGGTAACATGAGTTCTCAGGCTATTGTCCCGTTTGGTGTCACTCAATGCTGTGTGCTTGACCTCGTACATGGGATGAATCAAACAGTCGACAATGCAATTTACTCAACATCTGTCAAACAATACAGTGGTGTGGTTGTTCAGCTCAAGTGATGTCCCTTGTTTTGACACCACATGTAGTTGTTTTTATCGTATTGTAAAGCACTGCGTTTGTTTTGTGTCATCCTCCCGAGAAAACCACTCCAAATGGGCCCAAACTCTTTCATTTAGCGCTCTCAAATATTATACTTTTATACTTTCATAAAGTCGAGTGTCATAGTAAATTGAAATATGAGACTCATTATTGTTGCAGCGTTGAAGATATATATAATGGCGATGCCGCTGTAATACATCAAATCCAACTGTGAATTTTATGAGTCATTAGAGCCCAAATAGCTTCATGTCCTACAGTTGCCACTTGTGGGTTATTACACCTTCCGTTCTGAGGCCTTAACACAGATTCTGTGTGGATGCTCATCTTGGCTTATGGCACAGTGGACAGTTTTATCACCTCTTGTGTGTTGGTAAATGTACCGAGGAGGTGACGGGTACACGTGACACACACACGTGTGAGACCGCGGTGCCTCGGCTGTGCCCAGTCAGCAGAAGTGCACCGCAGACGCACTCCCTCATTTCAGACAAAACGCTCGATGCAGACAAATGGAGCAACGGCTCACAGGCTGGTGTCATTCATTTTGCTTGTCATTGTCAAATTGTCAACCTATCCTTTTCGGGCTCTCATCTAATTAGAACACACACACACACACACACCCACACACACACACACACCGGCTGCACCAGAATTGATGCAGAACATTACGTGAAGGTCAAACATTCAGCCGCCTTATCAGGCCGGACTTAAATGGCACATAACTCAAAAATGAAGGCGATGTGAGAAAATTCTCATAGCTTATGTAGCATAAACGTTGAATGCAAGGACGTAGGTCTGCACATGGAACAGTATGGACATGTCCCTGCTATGATGTCATTATTTCCTCAAATGCCCGCCATCTTCATTGCACTGATTAAATATCGAGCGGAATATGGTTTAAGATTTGAGAGATGGAACAATGTCCTTCTGGTGTTGCATTAACTGTATTATTCAGTATTTATACTTAACATTCTGTAACACTGTTGCATAAGAGATGATGGCATAGAAAGATTTGTCATTTGATAGTCATAAAGCATTTATGTTTTTGGAGAACCAATCTTGACTTTTGGTCTTTTTAGCACTTTCTCTTTCATTGGAAGGATGTCAGCACATCATAGCTTTCCCCTTCCTTTTTCTTTACTCTAAAAGCTCCTTCCCTCAAGGGAATGTCTGCCCAAACCATTACCAGTTTTTGGCGAGAATACGGTTATACAAGCACATGGACAGTCAGAGATTTTGTGTGCACTTTCAGGTGCAAAAATCACGCTGACTCTTCGAAAAAAAAAAAAAAAAAAAAGGATTAGAAATCAGGTTGGAGACACTTTGTCAGGCCGTTCCACCATGTTGCTTTTAGCTTACGGAAGGCTAAAAGTCAGTTCCTGACTGGCAGCTGAAAACATAACACTTTTAGAAGGCTGAGTTAATGGCTATTGCGTCAAGACAAACCAAAATCATTTTGTTGTTTTTTTTTGCTTACAGAAACAAAAAAATTGTTAGCTGACCATGTGTTGGTTGTAGACTTTGACACAGGAACCTTCCCTGCCGCTAGCTGGGCGTGCGAATCCACAACTGTGAACGGCGTAAAAAGTGCATGCCTTGCACTCCGCCTGCCCCGCTGATATGGCAGATGGATGGGATTTTTCGTGAGTGGGGGCGGGGCACGTTGGCACTGAGGGGCGGAGATGACAGCTCTTCGTCCGTGGAGGGCTACCAAAAGGGGCCTTGGCTCTGAGCACCTAGTGTGTCCTCCCGACAGAGCCTTGATGCCGTCAGAGACCATTAGTGTTGACAGCATGTCATCACGTCACACCAGAGCTCACGGTCAAGCAACCAAGAAAATTAAGACGGCACACTTAAATTAACAAGGTTTCGCTGATAGCACTTTGAAGATTTCTTCCCTCTTATCGACGTCACTTTTGCATTAAAGCTCTACTGAGTTTACATATAAGCTGTATGCTTCAATGCTTCAATGGCAATATTAATATTTCCCCTGCTGGCCAAGCATTGTCTTGGTCTGTGGCTTCTGCTTCGATTACAGACCGTCCAGAGAGCCTTCACAGCTCGTGTTGGAGATGTTTTTCTAGATGCCGTGACTTGCTGCAACCCGAATGTATACCACATTGAAATGAAGACAAGTGGCTCTAATAAAGCCATGTAATGCAATAGTTTAGTGGCCTGAAGTGAATTAAGGGCTGAGCAATGCGTATAAATGTGCTGCTCTCACAACAAGAAAACATGTTAAGACCTAAGTATGAGTTCACTCGCTGTAAATAATTTACTCTCAGCGCTCCAGCTCGTGCTTATCAAACGCTGAAATATGAGAAGAACGTTTGATATGGTCAGACTGAAGAACATATCTTTACGGTCTGCGCTGTTACCAAGTGAAACCGATTCAAACTGTGAGAACATGAGATGGTTAACAACATCAAAATTTCCACAAGCGTGCATGTGAGTGTTTGTGAGCGCAATGTACTCTATTCTACTCGATAACCTTTATGAATGAATAATAACACTGGCAATGAAATTGGTGATACTTTCCATCACGGACATGGTGTTACTGTTCCACTCTCATATCTCTGCACAGGTAAAAGGAGGGAATGAAGAATCGCTGAGACTTTTGAACTTGCTTTTAATGTAATATCCGTACAGTGACCGGAATGATAAGTAGCCTCCTGCATCCTGTCTATAAACATGGGCTACGGTAATAAACGACCAAATATGTAGTTGCACATTACCGGCATTCATCAAACTCACAATAAGAATGTTTTCAAGGTTACACGCTGTCACGCGGCGCAGTCCACTTTCCCTAACTGCAGTCAGAAAGTAATGTAGTATCACAGCAGGAGGTTAGAAGATGGTGGAGGTGGTGGAGGGAGGGGAACTAATTTGGCGCTATCTGTAATAAATGGAATTTATTCATGTTTATGGACACCAGATAAAAAGGCTGCTTTCTATTGCAACAAGGTCTACAGGTTGTGTTCCACTGGGTGTGGTAGATCCTTTATATACATAAATAGGGTTATGTTTGTATTCATAGGGACAGATATACAAGCAGAAAACATTCTCTAAAACCTCAAATACCACATATCATAGCGTTTACGGCCTCAGCTCATTTGCAATGTTTGTTGCGAGATGGAGCTGTATTAATAGAATAACAGTGCCATACAGAATACATATATGCCATTACACAAGACACAAACATAAATATTAAAGACGCATTAAAATAAATGTGCCATAAAAGGACATAAAAACCCTGAGGGATGACGCCTGATCATCCATAACTACACGGCTGATTAGATCCAGAGACTTGGATTTTAAAGTGATCCTAGTTTTGATCCTTTGCAAGTTATTCGGATAAGGAGAAGGTGCAAAGTCTGTCCAAAGGTTTTATGAAAGAACATTTTACAATTCCCCAAAGATCAGCCCAGAGTTCGTGAGCCAGAAATGTTGAAACGTGTCTCTGACCTCACAGTTGCGCATGTAAGTTGTTCATCTTAAGAAGATGCATCTTTATTGACAAAAAAGACTCGCAGATCTATCTGAGAGTTCAAAACA
Organism: Anarrhichthys ocellatus; assembly: GCF_004355925.1. Taxonomy (NCBI): domain Eukaryota; kingdom Metazoa; phylum Chordata; class Actinopteri; order Perciformes; family Anarhichadidae; genus Anarrhichthys; species Anarrhichthys ocellatus. The sequence continues at coordinate 3,582,424 of NW_022280062.1, read as the reverse complement.
TCTAAAGGATATATCGGCCAACACTATTATTATTACGTACATAAAACACACTGAACAATTGTTTTTAATAAGTATCCTTCATTGTGACATTTTAGTTGAAAACATATCAGTACTAACAAACTATAAATCGACACATTATAAATATATCTTTTGCAGCACGTTTGTGGAATTTCTTGTTACTTTTTTGGCCAAAATATACAGCGAAACCCATACATATTTTATAAGCTAATACATACATATTGCCCCTGCCAATGTATCTTCTCTTCAACATAGTCAGTGAAGTCTACTTATTATGAAATAAACCTCATCAGTTAACTTACCACTGCAAAATTGTTACACAAAGTATAATGCTGAAACATTTATGGGCCGTCACATCAGCGCAGCACCAATGAAGATCTCCAACAAAAGTTGATTTATATTTTTACTTCAAGTGCGTCATTTTTGCTATCTGCTAATGTCAATCATTCATCAACTTAAGAGATGATATGTTGTTGTACTCACTCAGTAAAATTGCCTGATTCACTGGCATTAATACACAGACATAGGGGATTTACTTTTCTCATCTAGTGAGGTAATTCTTACTTAATATGGATGCAGTTGTTTTGAGCTTTGAAATAAAGTACTTAGGTATTTGTCAATGTTTCCTTCCTACCCAGCAGACTGGAAATAGTTCCCTGTAGAGGTGCACTGCCATCTTCATCTTCTTGTCCCGGTTATTGTCAGCACTGCGTCGTTGTGCTTCATAACTTGATTTTTCTGGAACGCTTTGGTCATAGTTTAAACGTTTCCCCTTCACCGCCAGCCTTTTTTTTTCTCCTGCCTACCAGGAAGAGTCCAGAGAACCCTGTGGACAGAGCTCCCTGAGCTCCGTGCTGCAGCTCCTATAAAAGGGGCCGTGATTCATGAGGCTGGCTTTTCATCGTCCCTGGGGCTGCGAGGAATTATCTTCTGCAAATGGGTTTGAAAACGCTCTTGGCCAGGATGACCAGGGCACTGATTTATAGATCAAGATGCGCTGAGCGGTTAGGTTCTCTTTTCCAACGTAGGTACGAGCCCCCACCACCACCACCACTGCTGTGCTGTATGCACCAACTCACGTGTATACTCACACCTCCTCACTTCAGCTCTCAGTCTGCGTTCCTTCAGTTTACTCTGGCCATGTATTTAGAAGAGAAATAACTGGATTTATGACGCCAAAGTTGCGGAGTTGAAGAAGTAGTCTGTTGTTCTTAATATGTCGAGCACCAGGATAAGCAGTTTTTCCACCAATATCTTTCTGCGTCGAGGCCTATATACAGATATAAACCTTATCCTTGGCATGAGGTAGGAGCCACTGTCAGAGAAATAGAAATTGCCTCCTGAAAATTGTTTCTTTTAATCTTGAGTCTGAAGATCAAACTGTTCCCTCTGAAAGTACGAACGAGTGTGGTTAAGCCCTTCTGGAGAGTTGAGTCTTAAGAAAAGCTGCTGATTGCTTCGTGTGTCTTCCTCCCTAATAAGCTTCACATCCATGTCTGAGCTTTGGAGCCTCCCAGCTCTTCTGACTGTCTTCTGTCAGCTCAGGTAATGTTGCCGACAACGTCTGACATAATTAATTGACTGTTTGAGTAAAACGGAAAATGTTTGGAAAAGCTTGATTCACTTGAAATGGGGCGGATTTATTTGAAGCTTTCAATTGTCAAAAAGCAATTAACATGGCAAACAACTTTGCTGAGACCCTCAGATGGGCTGTGAGTCTCCTGAGTCCCACACCGGTTCCTCTGCGTTACACACACACACACATGGCTTCACACGCAGGCATTAGTCTCATTATTAAGACAGGAAGGATTACTATTTTAGAGTATGAGTGATAGTCGTAACGGAGTAACGAGTATGTTTCCACATCAGGCGTGTCCTCCCCTTCTCATCAGAATAGCAGGGCCTGGCAGAACCAGGGGGGCGGCAGAGTCTGACTGCAAACAAGGGTTGCACAAACCGGATTTGACTTACCTCATGAAGCGTTTGAAATGCAAACTGACAGGGTATGTTTCAGCCAACATCACCTGCTTCTCGTTGCAGTGCGCCCCATTAGAACATTGCCAGTCCTGTCTCACCATTGTTACGTAAGATCCACATCGAGAGAAGAGAGGGGGCTCGCGTCTCCTCCCTTCAAGGAGTCACTGGAAGTCTCTGGAGGATCAGCAGCAGTTGCTTTGGGATTTAATGAGTGACATCCAAAGCGTGCATGTCTCAGAGGTCTCCACATGGTGTCCGTCCGAGCTGTCATCCATCTTCTAAACCTCCTGCCCCCCCACATCAGAATATCACCTTCTCCAAAGCCGGATGCTAATGTTTCTAAATGGTGTACTTGCAAGTGGATTATTTGAAAGGCTATGTGTCAGACGGATCTTTATCTGGCGGCCTGGCAGCTTGACTCTGACTTCACTCGGCTCCCCGTCTCTGCATGTTGATTAGCTTGTTTTTCTCCCCTTTACTTGCTTTGCTGTGTAGTGTTCTGTGCTAACTCATCTCATGTGATTTGGGCCAAGTTAGAGTACTCCCAGAGCCCGGTTAATCCTTTTATTGTCCTCTTCTTGTCTTGTGCGCTCGTGAACGGATCACAGTGAAGCCTAGCCTTGTGATTCGTGCACGAAATAGAGAATACGATGATCATTTCTGGATATTGTGCTTATCTTCTGTTTAATTAAAATACGGATTTTGATCACTTTTAACCTTTTGATAGCTTACTGTTGCTTTCCCAAACATTTTTGGCAACTGCACCCTTGGTTATGGTTATTTGGAGATAAGGCAAAACAAGGTAAAGTTTGAAAAGGGTTAGAAACCTCCAGATGGACCCTCGTGCTACATTTTGCTGTGTTGTCAGTGAACATATCTAAATAAATGGAAAAGCGCATTGATGGTGGTTTCCATGATTGCTTTTCATATCGTCGCTGTCGGGCGGAAACCTTGTAGGTCCAAAGCAGTTACTTTTCAGGAAATGGAAAAAAATTAATAATTGAACACTGCGTCGTCAAACTTGTTTTTTTGTTTTTATATATATTGTGAGGTACTTTTACGTGTCATCATATTGTTGATATGTCACCAAACGTCAAGCTTTTCAAACAGCGAATGTCCACATAGATGTTTTGTCACTAGAACGGCCGCATCCGTGGCAGTAGGTGTTTAGCATCATGTTAGCTAGTAGCTATGATCACAAAGTGAACATCAGAGCAGCGCTCTCTCTCCCTGCATTAAGTTCAGAGTGGCAAGGGATGCCGTAAAGCACCACCTCCATCCCGGGCCTAAAGCTGTCCGTCACGGCACCTCATAGTGGAAACCAGGCCGGTGAGGGCCAGCCAGCGTCGGGGAGAGGTCTCACAATGCTGACTCGAATCCCTCGGACAGACTCCAGTTAAGAAGTGTCAAAATATTTTTGGTTCATTATGAAACTGTGGGGGGGAAACAGCCTCAGACGATGGCAGACAAAATTGCCAGGTGCTATGAGGTTTTTGCTGACAAATACTTTTCATTGTTAAATATGGAGATGGAGGTTTCTTTGAAGATGCGTTATTTCAGCAGTCTTTACAATTACACGTGCTTAACAAGACTCACCATTAATATGCAGCATTACGGCCAAATAAGGTTTTGTTCACGTTTGCTAGCTACGAGTCTTATCTACGCTTTTGTTCCGGCACAAAGCAGTCAGACACTTTGATCCCATCTGATCCCATCTTTGATCTTTATCTGGTGCTTTATGGGGAAGCACCACAAACAAGCAAACAAACAACAAAGTCAAGTCCAACGAGGCAGGAAATAAGTCAGATCATTTTAATTGACAAATTAATTGGAGTTCTAATTTTTCTGAGTTGAACCTTTTGGATTGTATCTCTTAGAAAGCAGCAAGCACTGTAAACATTCGTTTTAAAGGTTTAAAGAGGAACTTAATTAGGGGTTATTTTTGAATAGGACATAAAACAACAGCCTGCAGAACGGCTTGTCCTCAGAGGTCCACAGAGAAGTTGTTTATTAATAGAGTTGGTAGTTTGAAGTGATATATGTTACAGCTCCAGAGTGCACACATCATCTAGAGTTGATCTAATTCAAAGTCTGGGAAAAGCAAAAATGTATGCGTTTGGAGTTTGTCACCCCACAGAAAAATGTTTTAACCACCCAGCCAAATTTTAATGATTAATAAATCATATATAAAAATGTGTATATATATATATATATATATATTAGAAATTAGGTTTTCATGATCCTGTATGAATGTATAAACATGTATAAATATTATATGCATAATATTTAGTCTATAGTTTTAGGATTTGGACAACCTGTAGTCGTTGCTAGCATGAACAAAATATTATTATTATTATTATTATTATTTATATAGCAGAGAAACCCACCAAACTGCTGTTTACCAATGAACGTCGCTAATCATCCGTGCATTGGGTTGCGATGGAGAGAATGAGTGATGCCGTTTTAATGGCGAGAAATAGGACGTTCTGGACAGCTAGCGTACCAGCTGTCAGCTAGCATAGCAAACAAAGGATTGGAAATGGATAGTGTATAGTGTGTATAGTGTGTATAGCTGATCTCAGTTGAGCAGAAAAAGTGTCTGGATTGGCCCTGATCCTGGTTCAGGACATTCATCTTACCAAACAGGAAGTTATGACCACATCGGAGTGGTCTGAACCTAATGGCTTTACTACTACTATGCTTGAAAGCTGTTCACTTGTGATCACATCACCCGGTGAAATGAGAGAACAAGGTTATAGTCGCAGGGACTTTCCACGCCTCGGGGTTAATTGAAGTAAGGTTCCGGGTTTGGGTAGAGAATCAACAATCTTGAGTCCTCCAAAATGCCAACGAACAGAAAAATGATTGATGAGATGAGCAAAAAATAACCTGTGGTCGTCTGCATATTCATTGCTGACTTGTCTCATTATTCGGAGGCTCATTTACATTTTAAGAAGCGCGGTCAAGGACTGTGTGTACTTCCTTGCGCCTCATGGAGCATTCCAATGAGTTTGCTCTCTGAGAGAAGAGATGGAGCTATTGATTAGAGACAGCCTGACCTGTGGAGGTAGCTGATGAGCAGTCACTCAGCTCTGAAGCTTCAAAGGGACACGCAGCCACGATCCACCTTGTTCAAACAAAACGAAGACAACAAAAAAACGTTTAATAAGCATTGATACCTTAATTGGGTTTGTCAGATCAATGGGTTTATTTTACCATGAAGTTTTGTTTTTTCTACTCCCCATTTGCCGTGATGTCTCGCCAATTATCTCGCTCCCCCCAGGCTTTCATCTGCAGGACTTTTTGTGGCAGATGTTACGTTAAAGTAAATATTTGTCAGTAATAAATCAGTCCGTCTGGGTTGATAGATATGACATGTGTTGCTTTGGATGTGTGACAATCTAAATATCAGCAACAAGTGTGACTGATCATCAAATGTGAAATGCCTTGATGTTTAGAGATGAGATCACACTCGCCTTGGTTTTGAGCCATGGACAAGTTATGTAAATATAGCTAGCTTTAAGATGCGCTGACTTGCTAACATCCCTGTACCTCCAAAAAGTTCTGTTTTCAGGGCTCCAGACGAGCTGATATGTTAGAGACGGCTTGGACATCCATATGTTTTGACAAACAGAGGCGCACGACTGATAAATTATCCGCAGAGAAATTGGAAAATGTAATTACCAGCCTATTATTTTTTCCAATAATGGGATTTCAGCAGGTGATAATTAAAACCAATATTAGATGTTGGACTGTTGAATTGGATATTGCATTTTTCTACATATGTTGAGCAATCTCCGAGATGAGAGAAACACTTAGTGCGTTTCGTTGGGATGTGCAGAAGCGAATGTGTTGTTTCTGTGAGTGCATCCCTCTTTGGTGCTGCTAGGCACCTCTAGGCTACAGAATGATTAATTTAATGTTGCTCCTTCTGCACTCTTGCATCTTTTATAGCAACGTTCAAAGACCACACTGGTGTTTTTTCATGTTTTTAGCTCATTCTGAAAATGTGCTGTGCTCTGTAGCAGCTGGACTCGGTTTCATTCAACGGCCTGTGGGGGGGGGGGGGGGCTGTCACTTATGGTATGTGGTGCGTTCATGTACTCTCGGGGAACTCCAACACCTGATACTTTGGGAAACTTTTGTTGCTGTCAACCAAATTCACATCATCAAGCAAAGCATTGCTGTATGTTCCCCATGCATTGGCTTTAAGTTAAATGTACTTTGAGAAGAATTGATGAACATTAAGTGGACAGCCAGGACAATACATGTATTTATCTTAATTGCAGATGATGTTTGTATTGCATTTCCATGTCAGTCTGAACTGAATATGTTATGTCTGTGGAATGATCCATCTTTACAATCTTGTGTGTATTATAGTTTTAATTGGTGTCAAAATGCTAAACAGTTAATCTGTATCAGCTACAGCATATTGGTGCGTTGCTAGTTTTTACTTTATAAGCTTCACCACACAGAGCTTAGCTCTAAGTTAGAGTGCATTTTCTGTGCAGAAGCAAAATAGTACAATTGTCTTTAGACAACAATATTTCAGCAGTGCACCATAGTTATGAATGTATATTCCAACAACCATAGAGTAGGGCTACAGTAACAATAACCTATAAACCAAGTATAAACCAGTGTGGTGTAATTCAGAAGTCATAATACTCAAGAAGCATTTTTTGTCTAGTGCAGGCCACAATTCATCCTAATGTATCCAAATATAACCTGAATACAAATCCTGTACAGTTTGACGAGTACCAGACAAATCGCCCATTTCCAAAATCGGAGACGAAACGCTGTGAAATTTACCAGTTCTTCTTCTGTGTGACGCATTTCAAGGTTATCTGCGTAATTAAACGACGGGAGCGACCGACACTTGGGGGGTTGGTGCTGGATCTTAAAGAGCTCCGTGGCAGCCACAGGACCAGAGCTCAGCAGGTGTCTGTTCTGAGGCTCTTCTCCCCTCTGGTGCGCCGCTCTAATGCGACCATGTGCTTCTTCACATTAGCAACTGTGCGGCTGCCGTTTGACTGAGCCGTTTAACAGGCCGACGCGATGTTTGTGTCAGATGCTGTCACAAGCGGAGCGGTGAGAGACGACCGGGTCCTCTGGCACGTGTCAATAAACAGCCAAGAAGATGAGGATTATATTGCATGTGTCAGTCAAGACAGACAGGAGAAGAAAATGGCAGTTTTTTTTTCATGGGATGCAATACAGTGCAGTATCTTGGCTGCTGTACGTGTAATTCATCTTCATAATAAGGATTAGAACCACCAGCAGGGTTTGACAATATGTCCTGTCGCTCGGGGCCAGTTGCTATAAAAATAAGGTTTCGGTCTAATATTTGCCCAAAGATAAGTCTGTTATCTTTGCCTCTGTGCTCTGTCCACTCACTTGTTTTTCTTGTTCTTAGCAGTGAGGTTGCACACGAGATGCATTTGTAGTATACTGCCTTAAACATCGGACTTTACTATGGACTGGCTGAAATGTATCAGGTTTTTGCATGAGTGCATCGTCTGCTTATGAAAAGCATCTTTTGTCTCACAAATTCCATGAACATCTTGTTTGATTTTGCACAAAATTATATTTGTGGTTTTGTTTTTTAACGAAAGAATGAAATAAAATTAGAAGGTTTTCTAGTGTCATTTGTAACTTTTTACCAAATAGACAGGTAGCTAGTGGAATTGTTTTTTTGGGGGGGGAAATATATATATTTAAAAAGGGCTATAATTTGCTGTGTTTTAACCCTACGCCTTCCTCACATATTTGAAAATGAAGTGTGATCCCATCCGTCAATGGTCACGCACTGAAATAATGAGGTATTCCCTTTGGTTTCAATCATGCGTATTAATTATTAACCACATCTTTTTAATTATAGTTCTGTAATCAAAGCTTTTCCACACCGACCTACTTTGAAAGGGAAAAAAAAGAGGGAAAAAAATCATTTGAAACTTAATAATTCCTTAAGTTTAATAAATAATTACTCTTATGAATGGTAGGATATGCAATTCTATATTAAGGGTGATGCATCTATTAAATGATAATATAACAAGATGAGATATAATTAAAGATGTTTTTCATTTCGTGGATGAACCCATGCAAGCTGCTCTGTGCTTTGTGCCCTGGTGCAGTAAAGCAAGACTCAATGAATGTTTAACATGTTATAAATGGAGTTGATTTCATACACTCTGCCTTCCAGTGTTCTTTTTCCTTTAACTGTTTTCAGTTGATATTCTGATAAATTGTGCCTTTCACGTAGCAGAATCAAAATATCTCATTACTTGTAGGAACAGGCAAGAGAAACAATAAGGAACAGAGAAAAAGGTGGTTTAATTTGTTTTAGGTTTTTTTTTCATATTAGACTCAAATATGAATATTCAAATTTGTTCTGACAGCCACACTGGATGCCACCGCATTGTGAGTCAGAGCGGCACTTGGAGCAAATATGACATCGTGTCATTTCTCAACTTTGACAAACAAAGAAATGCTGCTTGTTGGTTTGTTTCATTGTGTAACCACCAGCCAGGTTGGAAAACGATGAACACCATAGCATGTGTAGGCGATTACTGTGTCTGGCAGGTGCATCTAGCTGACTTTTTAGGAACATTGCTGAAAACACAGACTAAATGGCCATCCTGTAACCGAAGCCTGCAGTCTGTATGTTGGCATTGGATCGATGTCACACTCCCACATCAGGTCCCGTTAATGTAGCGGCACAAACGGATGTGGAGACTGTCGCCTCATGAATAACCATCCTCTGTGATTTTTCCATGTTTGTGCCGATTACATTTACAGAAAAGCTTCTATCTGTTAGGTCAGAGGCCTTGCTCATGAATACCAAATGTGCAGCTAGGGCCAATTAATATTATGGAGTTGTTAAAAATAATATATTTTAAATTATTCAGAGTCAGTTAAAGGAACACAAAGAGATTTTCCCAAAGATTTCCCCTAAAGGCTCTGACTTCCAATGTAAAACAGTGAGTATAGCACAGCATCAAAATTCATGAAAAGATTAATCTTGTTAGTCAAAAATTACTAACTGAGTTTGTTGCCTGTCCAACAAAAGGCGAAAAACCGAAGCTTCAATTTAAAGTGCTTCGTCCATCATTAGAGCCATCCGTCTTGAAGATGCCACACAAATGTTTTTCCTACTTTAGTGTTTTTTGTCTAGTTTCAATGTTGTTTTCTTTTGCTTTTTCTTCTCCTTTTAGGCCTAACTTACTCTCCTCTCTTACTGACTCACCTGTTCAGGTCCACTCAGGGTCTGCCATTAAGCTTTTATAACCTGAGATAATGTATTAGTCTAATAGCCAAACTTGAAATGCCAAATGTTGGCCAACTGAAAAATACATAAATTCAACAGATATATGGACAACTGGATAAAAAAATACAGTCAACGATTCTAAATTCTATCCTTTTGTATTGTTATTGTCACAACACACAATTACAATGATTGGGAAATAAATGATTTCAGTTTGGCATTAGTAGTTTTAATTATGTTATGTATTGTAAGCTGTTTAGAGCTAGTGTTAGGAAGTGAAACATGTCATAATTCCCTCTCTATCTATTTTATATAAAGCTGTGAAAACATTCCCTTCAATTAACTGTATTTATTCACGTTTCTTGCAAATACTCTTTGCAGAATACGCATTTTTGAACACATCATAATGTAACTCAATGCAACCTCTGTATGTTAGCTGTTTGCTCTGTTTCTTTAGACCAGAAGGACTGTGCTGCCCGCCGGCTGCTAACAGCTAACGCTAACCAGCTCTCATCCCGCCGATTTCAACTCAGATTTGTTCTGTGTAGCTTCAGTGATCGGCAACTAGAAAGCGTTAATGCAGATCTCCAGATTCCATATTTATTTACTGAATACAGATAACAGTCAGAGGCATCCCTAATAAAGATCACATTTGTTTTTCACTCCAATCAGACATGAGGCTGAATGCAGAGTTTACTTCCCCCCAGGCAACCGGGCAAAAGTTAATGTGGAGCCCTCCAACTACAAAGATAGAACAACAATCTCCAATAACTGCTAGCCAGCTAACACACTGAAAACACAACATTTAATCCCCCTCTTGATGATCAAAACGTTTCAAGTCTTTCCGAAGCTTCTTTTCTCGTCTGTTGCTCTATTTTGCACTCATCTCAAATTGTTTCTGCGTTTGCTGTTAGAAACACAAGAAAACGAGTGTTAAAGTCAACTGAAACTCACGACACATCCTAATGGGCTTCTCATGGTTGAATGGCAAAAACACCTTGTATTGTTTGGCAACCAATACACACTGTACACAGAATAAGGTGAAAGTTATGTTTTCAAGTGCTGTATGACATCAGATACTTTTTTTTACGGTATGTTCGTCCCGGTGTGGGATGCCTCGTGAACCGCCGCCAGATTTGTGTCATCAATCTGCGATGAGAGAGCGGTCTTCTTCACCGTGCTGTCTGGCATTCTTTCATTGTGGCCCTGTTGGGAATGGTGATTGGATCCCACTCAACCAGCTATAGATGGATTGGCCCACGACCAGAATGATTGAGTGGCGCTGCTGTCTATTGCACGTGTGTACGGCAGCGTGTGTGGTTGTGCTTGCTCGCCCTGCATGCATGCCGCTTTCTCAGAAACAACGGCACATCTGTGTCCCTTCCATCTCCTCTCTCTCTCTCTCTCTCTCTCTCTCTCTCTCTCTCTCTTTCATTTGAATTTTGAGTTCTCTTAATCATCTTCGGCGCCGCCGTGCTCGGTCCCAGGCTCGTGGGCCGGAGAGTGGGACGGTATTCCTGTGAACAAGTATTCTTGACTTAGCCGTCAAATCATTATCAAGGCACAGCTGAATGTAATCCCAGAGGAAATGAGCATGTAGTGTAAAATGAGGAAGCATACAAGATGCAAACTTTGTTTCACATTCAGGAAACTAAGAGTGTTTGTACGTAGAAATAATCTGAATTTATCCAAACTAAATCCATGACATATCGTTGAAAATGTAATACCAGGAGTTCCACACAGTCTGCACACACAAATAACACAGGCTGATGTTAAGGCACGTCACTCATAATCGTGTGCACCTGGTTGTATTAGTCTATTCTTTCTTTCTAATGACTTGGTAATTGCTTTGTTCCAGATTATTGAGATGACTGCCATTCACTATTACGCCACTTTAATAGCGTGTAACTATTGCTCTTAACAAAGCCATCAATCACAGGTGTTACTCTGGTTATAGCGTTATGCAGACGTTGTAATGAAATCACAGCCAGTGAGGTAACACAAGTACCGCATTCAACTTCCAGCACCTGAAGAAGTCAGGCTTTACGAAGAAAAAAAGAGCACCATACAAATTCTATCAATGTTCTCCTTTCTAATGCTATTTATAGTTTAATTGAAATGAGGCCTCAAAATTGTCGCCTGTTTTTTTTCCCCCCTCCATGCTTGAGCTGCGCTTTATGAAAATTTGCACGGCCTGCGGAACAAAAGGCAGAAATTCAATCATGTGTTTTTGTGTAGAAGGGCCAAGTTATTACAATCAGAGCTGCTTAAACCCTCGACTCCTCCCTTTTGCTCCACTCAAGTGGTTTGATAGTTTTATACTTACATGTTTCCATCCGAACCTGTGTTGCCTATTTTGTCCTTGAAGCTGCAGCACATAAAATGGAACATGGCAATACAGAAGACCAAGTGTATCCGTCTTCTGGCCGGCTAATGGGTGTTTGAGACGAGTTGGATCTTTAGCTAGCAGAGCAGTGAATAATATAATTTTTTTCAGGATTTTTTTAACCAAATAGTTTTAAATACGTGCCAATTTTTTTAATCATTCATATTCGGCTGGGAGTTTAATAACACTTTTCTATGTGACGAACTCGGAACACACATTTATTTTTGCTTAAAGTACTGTGTGGTATTGACCCTGTAGGGATGACGAAGGTGTGTTCGAGTGTTTCTGCTTCTGTTCATGATGTTTTAATTCAGAGTTATAGCCTCAAACATCGGGTCTGAAACTGAAGGCCGACATTCAAATGAGGTTGGAAACATTAAACAATCTAAATTCCAAACAATTTGGGATGGCGTCCCTTGAAAAGTGTCTAAAACGAAGCTGGAGCCATGTTCCCTCACATTTCATTATTGTGCCTGCCTGTATAAATGAGTAATCTGGCTCTTGGCTCTCCCCACCAATGGATGGACCTCCAGGGCTACTTAACCGTGTAAACCATAAAATAAAGTGAGTCTTTAGTATGAGCATGAACAGTTAAAGTGAATGTAAAAATCTGAAATTGCACGGTTGGCTTGAATTTACATGAACTATGAACACACTACACACCACCATTTAATGTAAAACCATTGGGATGTGCACATTTATTCCACTAATTCATAACCGCGTGCCGTGCCAATGTGGCACCTATGGAATACGTTCTTTGGGTATGGCTTTGTGACGGTCTTGCGTTTGCCCCACTTACCTCCCAGCCCCCACCCCTTGACCTCTTTATTAGAAAAAATAGGGCGGCCTATTCTCTGTCCTTCACTTGTGATGGACAGCATCTGGCTGTTTCCGATACCCACCGTGAGAAATGAGGGGACAAAAGCCTCCCTCTCCTTCCTTTTCTCACAGTTTCCTCCATTTGCTTTCTCCCTCGTTGACGTCTCTCAAAAAACCGGAGCATTGCAGGATATCGTGTGTCTGCGAATGGACCGTAGATTTAACAAAGGTTGGGACATAACAGATGCTGATTTTCCCCAACTCGCCGTGTTGTTTTTCAGGAGGAAGTGAAATTGATCGGTCACACTTTGCACATGGACTGTGGTAATATGTTCCTCTATGGCAACAATGCAGTACTGGATGCCATTCTCCTGAGACACATCGTCACGCATTCGTGTCGAGTCAATGCACCAATATCAGCTCCTCAGCTGACATTCACACCACATCCTGTTTTTGCTGTATGGCCTTTTTTCGGCTTGGTTTCAAGTATGACTGAAAGTGCAACGGCTAACTGTGAGGATGACTAATTCTTAGGCTGGAAAAGAAGAAAGTAAACAAGCTGTGTGCTGCATCCTCCACCATGTTGGGAAGCTAAGTTGTTTATAATTTTTTCCGGAATGGCTGCACTTAAGGTGCAGTGAGGAGCCGTCTGTAACAGTCAAAGGGGCTGGTTGTAAGTGCTGGCTTCTCATTGATTATCCTGACAAATACCTGGGATAACCTTTCAAGCACCACTAGTGATTTTCTTGCACTACATTCCGTCATTTCCACACATGGGCATGACAGTGTCATAATAGATGTGGCAAAGGGCCAGTCCAGCAGATGGGGGTGAATACAACACTTTTGGACGCCAATCGCCATAAAACTCAAGAGAAGAAGAAGAAGATGCGACAAGGCCAGATGTATGCGTACATGGTGGAAGACGTCTCGTATTATTTCCAGGAACACGGCGGGCGAGGGGCTGTTTTTGTGCAGTGCTAATGTTCTTGTAATGTATTTTATATTCAATGTCTTTTGTCAGACCGATGTAGTTCCTTCTGTGCTTTTTCCCTGCATTGTTACGGCTCTCATTCACAACACAAACCATACCAGCATTTTCCCCGAAATGTTTCTCGGTTGTGAGGTGGCAAATTGGCGGTACGTATCACCCTGAACATCGATCCGTGCTCCCATTTACACATGACCCCCTGTAAATATTCCCGAACATTTCAGGGATGGGCCGCTTGTGCAAGAGGGACTTTAGAGAGCACTATAGCAGAAGAGGGCTTTCAGACTGTCGGGCTGAAGCTTCATTTTCAGCATATTCTGGCCTTTAACAGACAGGAAGAAGGAATAAACACACCCAGACCTAATTCATTTAGAAAGTTCGAGTCTGCAGTAGGGAGAAAAAAGAATCTAAATTGATACTGTTGAGTTGCTGAAATGTCACGGAAACCGATAACCTAGGCCTGTCTGTTATGATGTGCCTGAAAGCTACGCAAAAAAGCGTTTAATCAGCACTTCTGTCTCCTTAATATTTGCCCACTAGTTCAGGCGGACAGGCAATCAATCAGCAAGCAAATATAGTATGTGTCACTGAGAAAAGCACTCCCAACAGCAGAGTCGTTGCCACACGCGTCCATATTTTTAAAGTCTGCATGTGATGTCTGGTCTGCTTGGCTTGGAATTCAAAACCCTGGGTCGTCTCCCAAGCATAACATAACGCTACAAAGCATTTCACTGTTGCTGCATGCACCTTTTATTAAAAAAACAAATGTATGGAAACAAAACCAAAGCATACCTATTATGATACATGAGGCCATAATTACTAATTGCTTCCAGGATTCTATTTTTCTCCGGAACGTGTCACATATTTCACAGTAGGATGAGAATTTATAGGGGGTGGCATCTAAAAACCTGAATTGATTTTTCTGTATTCAACCAGCTTCACTAAGATGGCACATTACCAAATGAGGCTTATGCATATTGTTAGATTAGAAGTGCTTTTCCGAGAGAACGTCTGTGCCCTCCTCCTTTGCAGCTCGTTTGGTGCAGGGCAGGCTGACAGTTGTGAGAGAACAGGCCTCGGGGAATGCAGTGCACACGTCTGATGTCGTCGTATCTCCTTGGTCCAGCACTTGTTCTTTTGGAGCTCCGCTGAACCAATCGCGCGCCTCGTACTTACCAGACCCCTCAGGCCCCACTTTGATCTCCCTTAACAACCAGGACAGCAGTTCAAGCATCTTGTTATATTTGACTGTTTAATCCATCAAATGTGTCTGTCTCAGCAATGGGCTAATGAACATCTCTATCTAGGGCTGCTGAATAACTCCAGTGATAACAACTTTGTGTAGGATAGACTTTAAAAAAGGGTAATTGCTTGTTTCTGCAAATTGCGAGTGTCCTTGTATTGTTTAAGTTTGTTTTCCACACCTTCGCTAAAATACCATGACATTGCATGAAGGATAGAAAGTTACATTTAGCATGGAATTCCAATACTGTGGTCTCTGCTTTTGGTTGTTTGGCAATGTTTTACACCGTTTTAGTAGAGCACAGGATTTAGACTCCTGAATCAGCCTTTTTCTACATTGTGTCCTTCCACTGGCATGTCCAATACAATCTACTGTATCAGCCCCCCTGTGGCTACAATGCCAAGCCACTAAGCAAAATGTCTCAACTAATTAGGAGCTTTAGAGCAAAGCTGTAGAAATGCATTGTATGACTTGCTCTTTTCCTTTCTTTTATTCAGGCCTGCTGCATTTGTCTTATATTTTGGCTTTGCGTTGGTGGGTTTTTTTTTTTACATAAAAAAAACAAGCCAATTAACAGTCCGACTGACTGACAGCTGATCTAAGTTAATCCTTTAATTCTTTAATTCTTCCATCCTAATTGAACTTCAATCCCTAAAGCTTTCCATAGGACTTTTATGCTATATAGGAAACTACCTTAATTGGATGATCCATGTCGATCCATACTGTGTGCGGATCAAACATCATTTCAAATGAGCGTTGCTGTTGCTGCACCTTTGTTGAATTGATTGACAGCTATTCAGAAAAGAAGGCTTTCAGCTGAAGGGCTGCTGGGTTTTTACAGGGAAAAATGTTGGAATATCAGCAGAAGGAGATGAATCTTGAATTAATGTGTTTAAACTCAGGGGAGCCAAAATTCCACATGTTTCCCCAGATCTGTTCTATTATTTAATTGTGTATACTTAAAATCACCTGCTATATTAACTGCACAAATGTATGTTCAAAGAAATGCCACCTTGTCTTCCCCCAACACAAAGCTGTTACTAATTACAAAGACTTGTTAGATAATTAAAAAAGTGTTTTTAACGAACATCACACAGATGTTTTGCTTAGTTAACTTAATCAGCTGCTGGATGTAGTAACATCAACAGGCTCTTCATGTTGTGGTGATTCGCTAATATGTCAGAATTATTCATGGTATTTTTCAACATTTCTTGTGAAAATGAAATGCGATCATCAGTTAGATGCATTTGTACCACATCCTTTTCTTTCCCACGCTTCTGTTATATCCCACCGGGAGCCATATTGTTGCAACTAATACAGTTTCTACGCTCTTTTAGGTCTGTTTCAACTCCTGACAGACATTTTACTAGTTCACGTTCTCCGAGCTGCTGCTCCCAGATGCTCAGTACGTCTGATTTTGTATTTCATAGCCGTTTACACTGCACGCTCACTGTCACTTGATGTTCTTTTGTGTCTCACATTTTGCAAAGAACCTTCAATTAACTCCCAAACTATTTTTATATCTTTGGGGGGGGTGCTCCTTTTTAGTCTCGGCAATGTCTTCTGTAGCGTGAAACAAAGCCACCTGGAGTCTGTGTCGAATCCATAAGGGGTGGGACAGAGTAGACGAGGGTCCTCTTCATGAGGATGTATGGACTATCACAAGGATTGTCACTTCTCATTTGCTTTATTTCACGGCACGTAGTGTGGCGACGCAAACTGACTGGCTCTCCTTGAGAGTATCTTGTGCACGTCAGTCTGTATTATTGATACGGAGAACCACGCAGGAAGGGGAGGCCTCAAGGAAGGCTCGTTTGATCCGCTTTTCTAACCTTTCTGAACCCATCAAAGATTCCTCGGGCGTGTGCAAAGTCCCATATGTATAAAGCGTAACAGACATTACATCACTTAGTTTGGATCATTCTCTTAACTGTCTCTTACTTAATCATTCTCTTAGTTGTCTCTAACAACTAATTATAAGTGAAGATGGATGCTTACTTGTTTACAGTATTTAACAGGGATTGGTCTCATATAACTGCTACCGGATCACCTTATTTAGGTTGTGTCAGTGCCCATCCAATAGCATCAGGACCTGGAATCACAGTTCTTCACTGCTGACCTGTGATCAGCCTAAATGAACCCACTGGAGGCTAAAGGCCTGTTTCCTTTGCCGCACACTTTCCCAGCTGGCGTTCCAAGCCAGGCTCGGCTAACGCTGCCCTCCTAATATACGGCATATATTACCTCCGTTAGCAGCTTTCGTGTGTGTCAAGTGCCTATTAGATTTAGGGCTGGCACTAAGCTTGCTGAGGCTGGTTTGCATGCATATAATGCTGCTACTTACAATGTTAATGTGGAGGCTTGTATCTTACACTTCACACTGTCCTAACATAATGTTAACATAAGGAAACCAGATCAGAGCGAGGTGGGTCTGCAGACTTTGATGCACTGGATTCCCCCCGCACCTTAAGTGAAGACATCTCTATATCCTCCGTGGGCTCTTTGCAGGACTCCGATCATTTCCACCACATTGCGGTTTGCATAGAAGGTTGATAAACCTGACACCGGGAGATGGATTTCCCAGCCAACCTGGCTGTAAAGTAATAGGAATCCAGAGCGTAACAAATGGTGGTGCCAGCACAGAGCTGGCTCTCTGGGTGTGCAGGTGGTCCCAAACCCCCCCCCACTGCTCCCCCAACGTGGCCGTGGAGACTCGGGCAAGATTATTTTGCAGTTCAGGTTACTGGCCGGGCTCTTTCACTATCCATTAGTCACACTCCAATTTCTGTGATGGGGATTTTTTTTTTTTTTTTTTTTTACTGTCCCCTTACATTTTGTAAATGTATACGCAGCCTTTCCCCCTCACACTTGAAAGGTCACAGCATGTTTCTGTAGTTTTCTTGTCTGCTCTGATCATTTTCATCTTAACTGGGGTGCTGTGCCTCTTGAAAGCTGATGTCATTTAGGCTTTGTGTTTGGAAATTACAGTGTGGTATAAAAGTTTTGCGGTAGAGTTAACAGGAAATTCCGATTTCAAGTGAAGGAGTCCAAAGGATTTCCTCTTCGAATGGATCTCTGTTTTCTTACAAATCCTGGCCCCTCGCTGAGCCAATAACGTGTATTGATCGGGTTTCACTGGCCTGTTTGCACTTGCAAATGGAAACCTGTCTGTTTTTCTTTGTCTAGATAAATATAGGTCTGTCAGCATGTTAAGAAATCAAACTGTGGGTTTTTTAAAGTCATTAAGCTATATAAGAGTAAAACATATACATACAAATAGGAAAATTACTGAAACATAATAATTCACTGTAATACTGTATGCTATCAAATGGTAGACTGAAGGCGATGAAATAAGCTTACTCTTTAAGTAAGTGTATTGAGCTAACGTGACACTTTTAATTGTTAAAGATTTGATGTGGCTGACCAGCTTGCTACTTAAAATTGTCGTTATATTTAGCCCCAGAGACTTTTCTCTTTCCCCCCACTTGTATTATTTAGCTACTGTTTAGCTGCTTGATTTAAATTGCCAATTTAGTTTAGGGCATGTGACATATAGACTAATTTGCATAGTCACTTAAGGGACGCGGGGTTACTTTAATTCAGCAGTGAACATATTTTGCTGCCATGGTGGCTTGTCCGCCCACAAGTATTGGCCATCTGGTGACAACAATTTCTAAACCTCTCCTCAGGTAAATCAGCCGTAGGGTTTCCAGAAGAGTCCTTTTCCCCAGGAACACCACATGAATGTACAGGGGGTTAGATACAATACAACTGTGCAGTGTAGTGCAATCTAATGCTGTAGCCTTACCATAAGTACTGTCTGTGTGAACATGTTAGTGTTCTACTTTAGTTGTGCATGAATGTCTGTGGGGAAGCACAAAGCCGAGCACAATGGTGGCGCTTTTATTGCAGGAATATTGTTTCTGATTGCATTATGCTATTATATACTTGGAAGGGACATTTTAAAAACTTTTAAAATGTTCAACCCCTCCTTTAGTACAATATTGTTTTACCCACTGAGTCCTCGAGCATAAACCTAGCCTGGATGTACAAATAATTCAATTATCTAAAGCATAAATCGTGCTGTTTGACAAATGAGACCGAAATAAGAATACTTATTTATTTATAGTCTTCCTGTTGTTGGAAGCTTGTCAGCTAATTGCCCTTTTGGACTAAAACCGTCATAGCTGGGTCTTACAAAAACAACAAATACAGATATTAACTGTGTGTCATTATGCATCAATGTGCAAAAGATAACGTTTTTTCAATGTTACAAATGGACATCATTTTGGCTACAGTGTAGACGTCGCAAGTATTTGTATCAAGACTATCACGTAAGAAGACAGATCCACACATGCGGAAGCGTCGGCGGGGTCGGGTGTTTTCTCCACCTTCGCCACATTCAAACTCAAAGGTTACATTGAAAAGGACAAGTGCAGCCCTGCACACAGAGTGACGGAGAGGTGGCATTTGTCCACTCCAGTGCTATTCTTAATGTTGTCAGAGATACAACCGGAGTGGCAAAACTCATTACAGAGATCAGACGCGATCTGAACATTTTCCCAGCGGGAAGCCTCTTCATCGGCGAAACACCGGGCGAAAACGCATTTGGAGATGCCGGAGGAAATTACATCACGGTTCACCTACCGCTTCACTTTGGGGCAGTCCGATGGGATCAGCTTCACGGCTGCAGAGAGATGGACTCGTGGAGCGAGTAGGGGGGGGGGGGGGCCATCCCTCTTTTTGACAGTCTGACTTTAAAACCATGCAACACCTCTTAAAGCCCGATCCGTGATCACGGTGGCACGCTGCGTTTACTGGGTTAGCAGTACCCACCGTGTGACCTGCACAATGGCTTTGACCTCGGCCTGAAATATTTGGTTACTGCAGGAAGTGGAGATTGTTGCAGAGCGCCTCGGTGTTGCCCACATGGTGGCCCTGTTAACTCCATGCTGGCGGGTCAGACAGTCGGGCGCCTAATGGAATTTAGTAACTCCAGGAATGCTTATCCCTTCGCCGCACCCAGCGCAGACACTCGCTGTCGCAGAACCCATGACAAAAACAAATCTATCAAATTTAATTTTAGATTAAGTATTTTAACTTGAGCCGAATCAAATGTGGTCTTTTGTTTTGCACTCGAATGACATTTTAATCCTCAGGAGTTAGCGTTACATGACCTCTTGATTCAGGAGTGATTGATCCATTAACATGGCTTTGCATCTGTTTTATTTTTCTATTATACAAACTATCAAATAGTAGAGAATGGACATTTGTATTGGTGTCTGAAGTTAGGTTGAGATGTGTGGATACAGACTAGGTTTCTGTTAGTGAGGTAAAGGTTCTTTTTTTTGTTAGCATCTCAAAGAGCTCTGCACTCTGGCGCTTCTACATTTGGCAAAACCTCCCCATCAAGAGGAAAGAACCGCACAGAGGACCGTGGACTGTTTGAAAAGATTGTACTCTCCCCCTGGAGCACTTGAGCTCAGATCTTTGTCATTCTTAGTGTGCTCCCTTCGCCTCAGATTCCTCTTTTATTACAATAGAGAGCGATGACACCCGGACCCAGTGTGGCTGATCTGCCATGCACCAGAAATCCCAGCGATAAGTAATAGAAGGTGTAAATCTTCAAAGAGTCAATGAAGTTGAATGGGAGGAAAGGACTGGCTTTCTTCCCCCATTAGCACTCCAATTAATCCACTCATTTCATCTCTATACATTTATGAGGCACTGATGCTATAATAAGAAGTTTCATGTTTAATTTTTAATTTCCTTCATTATTTTTGGGCTAGCTCCCTCGTCAGTTGCTGGAAGTCAATTTGTTACTCCCGACTATGAACGGTTAATGAAAGAGAACATCGCTGAGATTTCCTGTAAAACGCTAGTAAACTCTTCGGTCAGTTAGTTCGTTATTTATTAAGTGTGTTCAAAAACACTGTGTGTTCTACTGCTGCACAATTATAACGCCACGCTTATAATCTGAGAGCTCCTAAATACAGAGGACCAGTCTTTACTATTAAGTGTAGTCTGTGTTTTGATTTTGAATATAAGATAGCAATTAGAAGCGCCTTTAAAATCACAAATCTTTATGATTTTTGTAGTTCTTATAATCTTGGATACTAAATGCTTATTTCCACAAAACGTCATCCCATTTCAGGTTTTTTTTCTTTTTCTTTGTGTGGTCACTGTTTTGGTCACCAGAGGGGCCCTTATCTTTCCCTGTCAGTCACGCCATTGTTGTAGAGAAGGACCCTGGAAATGCAAAATGGCACAAGTGATGGATTACTCTTTTATTTGGCAGGCTTTTCATCTGTTGAAAATGGTGTGTGTGTGTGTGTGTGTGTGTGCTCGCACCTCGGCGCGCCTGTGTTTGGCACACATTTTTATTTGTGTTTTTAGTCTTGTTCTACACATTTTGGAAGAACATAACTGAAGCTGATTCTGCAAAAATGATCATAATTTATGAATATAAACAATTCGACTGCAACTATTTTAATGTCTATTGGTATAATTTACCAATTATGTAGTGGAAGCGAAAGCTGTGATGTAGCCTCCTCACCAAAGTTAGCCGTATGTTGTTATGAATAAGATGAGTTTTATATTGGATGCATAGTTTCAAGTTCCAACATGTTGCTATAATCATGTAAGTAGGCTATTTAGATATTAAACTATGTCTTCAGAAAGCCTGAGCCATAAGTACTCAGACCATTATCAGTTCCTCGTGCAAGAAGCTAACTCCTAATTTGTGGTTTAATTCCTTTTAGCAGTGGAAGCATCCTTCTGCAACAGAGGGAATCATTTCATACCCCCCCCCC